>NC_061112.1:103368043-103490083 GCF_002878395.1 Capsicum annuum
GTGCGTAAGTGCATTGGTGCGTGCGAAACATCAATGGATTCAGAAGGCACCCAAAATAGTGAATCAACATGAATTTCACGCGACGCATCGATGTGTTTAAAGCTATAATCAATGCGGCACGTCACTGGGTTCGCAGACAACCAGAAAATTGTTTCCTTATTCAACAAGGCATGGGCTATGTCTTCCACTATAAATAGGACATTATTCACATTTTTTTAATTACTTTTGGATATCTTTGGAATATACTGGAGGCTACACAACTTCTTTTTAGGCTTTTTATCACTTTTATTTTAGTTTCTTTCATGGTTTGTATCATCAATCCAAGGGATTGGATGATAAATATTTCCATTAAAGGCTAAAACTCCTATCCAGGGCTAAGGCCATGATCATTATTACTTTTATTTTTGATTAAGTTTGTTAATTTGCTTATCATTATTGGTTGTTTGTTTATTCTTGTTTTAACTATCTTAAGTATTAGCTACCCTTAGAATATATCAATTGTCAATCTTGTGATCTTAGGAGAGGGAACAGAGAGATAGAATATAGGAATAAGCAAAGTATGGTTCTTGTTTATTTATAAAATAAGGAATTTGAATTAGTATCTAGGACAGGGATGTACTTAGATGCCTTACTTGATTCACATGTAGGATGATAGCTTTAAGGAACTTAAGTGAACTATTACATCCCCACTCAATGATGTAGTTGTAAGGTTCAACTTAGGAAAAGGATTAGGGTTGTGAAACCATGATCATGCAATTAACCCTATGAGTCAATAACCACAATAAACAATTTAATGAATGAATTTCAATAACGTAGTATGATTGTTCGTAAGCCTTAACCCCGGGTTTCTATTCGTTGATTGTCCTAAGTCATTATTTTTCTACATTAGTTCAGTTTCTTCTTAGTTTTCTAATACTCTTTGTTAATTTTTCTCAATTTGTTAGACTAGAATTAGATAGGTGGCGAACACAAGTCCCTGAGAGATCAATACTTGGGCTTTCTTGAAGCCACTTTACTACTTGATAAGACCACACACACTTGCATGTGCGCTTGGGCGTTGTCAAGTTTTTGGCGCCATTGTTGGGGTCTTGTTATTAGGAAACTATCTTATTTTTAGTTTTTCTATATTGAATTGTAAATAGTTTTTGTTTAGTTTATTTTTATTTTCTTTTATTTCTCTTTTCATCACACTTCTTGATATGTCAGCCTGGGATAGTTGGTTTTCAAGTGATGATGATTCTTGTTGTTTCTGTGTGGGACCACATCAAGCAGCTTATTCTCCAAATTTTGATGGAAATGTATGGACAGGACCTTTACAATATGATGCGGATAATTTAAGGAAGTCTGAGTAATCAAAAACTGATATTATGGAAATTATGATGGAGCCACTGCCGCTATGTCTACAGTGGCTAAGCAAAGAAATATATTGGGAGGATATTAGCCAATGTGTAGAGCAAACACAAGAATTGCAGCCAGTCTATTGTCATCTTGATCTTGATACTGAAATTGAGATGGTGAATAAAAGTGAGTGTGTAGTAGATTGTGTAAATTGTGAAGTAGGATTGATTAGGTCTCAGTCGAAGTACTTTTCTACATTATGTTTAGATGATGTCTTGTCTGTGGAATTATTTAAAATAGTGGAAGAGTGTGAAGATGAGGAACAAGAATCATATATTCTTTATTTTACACCTGATAAGCAACATAAAAATGCACCTCACTTGAAGGCCGAGTAGTTTATCATGCACATTCTATTAATCGGTTCATTAATTTTTGTACCACCTCCCTATGATCGAGGAAAAAAGATGGATGCGATGTTGGGGGTGAAATTTATATCCTTAAGGTGGAGGAAAAAGTTGATTGGGTCGTTCTGCGACACTAAATTAGGCGCTTCTTGGGAGGCAACCCAAGTTAATTAGGTATGTTTTCTTTTTAGTTTTTTTTGTTTTTACTTCACGTAGTTTTTTTTTGTTGAGTCACAAGTTAATGGGAAATATGAGTACTATAAACTTGAGCTTGAAGCATGACAAAGACTGAGTGTGGGGTCCCATGGATCCCTTTTTTATTTGAAGATGCTACAAGCTAGGCCTAGAGGCCTCAGGGAGTATTTCTATCTCTTACCTTTAAATTCACTTTGGAGACAAAGAAGATTTTTATTTGTAGGGTGGGAAAATTCTCAAATTTTTGCTCTATTAAAATTTTTTTAGGTTAGGAATAAGTGAGATATTCTTGTTGATGCTATTTTTTATTACATGATGCAAGTGGGTTTGTTTGTAAAAGCATATTGAATTGAGTGAATTGATATTTTTGAGACTCTTAGAATCAAGTTTATAACTCTTGTACTTTTTGGTCTTAATTTTGAATTTATGTTATTGTTGGTTGGGAGTCTATGATGATCCTATTGAGTTGAGCATGTGCCATGTGTGTGTGAAAATTTTTGTATATTCCTTGTTGCATATGATGTCTAGAACTTGCCCGGTTTGTGTACGAAGAAAAATAAAGAATATGGATTTAGGAGATGATTTAGGCATTTGTTTGATAGCCTTGTTTTATACCTTCTATTTGTCCTACCCTTTGTGCATTATCCTAGTTAAACTCCATTGAGCCTTTAGCTTATTTTCTTTGATATCCTCATATGTAGCCTAATCCCATTCTTTGATAAACCATAATTTAATCCAAAAAACTCCTAAGTGCTTTAATTGAAAAAAATAATTTAGTAAGGAGTTTGATAAATTGAAGAAGAAAAAGGTGAAATTGAGGCCCCAAGGTAATAGTTATTGGTGTTTATAATTGATTATTGGTGGATGAGTGTGATATAATTTATAGAAATATTGCCATGGTTGTGAAGAAAGAGAAAAATTAATTCATTTGGTAGTAAACTATGCGTTCAACAAGTGTTTGTGAAAGGCTTAAAAGAGATGAGGAAAAAATAAAAGAGATGGGAGACAAAAATGGTGTAATTTGGTCGTTAGAGATTTATTTTAAATGTATGATGTAGTGTATTAAAGCGCTTAGAGAGGTTAGTCACTATTATTGGCCAAAATAGTTTCTACCCATCCCTTAGCCTACATTAAAACCCAAAAAAAGTCCTAATTGATCCTAAGCTTTACATTCGACTATTAGTGGAGCATTACACTATGGGAAAGCCTATGGTTCATTGTGTGTAACTTGTGAATTCTTCGTGAGAGTGAGCGTAATTTGATTCTTGTACCCATTATATTATAAATTGCATTATTGTGAGTGATTATAGGTAACTCTTGTTGTGAGGGCACATGTTTGATGAATGTGAGTGATTTGTATGATGTCCTTGATTGGGAAATATGTATGAGTTTGCTATGTATTGGGTAAATTCTTCAGGATAGAATGTTTTGGAGTAGGATTCTTGAGCTTTCAATTGTGTATAACATGCTTAGTTTTGAAAATTTGCATGCCAAGTAGTCATTGTAGTGCTATCTTGAATTTCTTACATGTAGAAGAAGTGTCGAGTCTTTCTGGCTCATGATGCTTTAAGTGTGGGGTGGTGATGTTGGGTGTATTTATGCATTCTAGCGCTACTATTCTAGCTTATTTAGCCTTGTTTTGAGGATGATTCATGTGATTAATGGGGTGAGAATGGTATAAATGAGCATGTATGTGTCCATGTATGTGTTTACAATGTTTAATGGTGGTTTTACATAAGTTTTGATTCAATTTGAGCATTTAGAGTTCAATCGAGAAAACTAGTATAACTAGCTTGAGCTAGGTGTTATTCTAGTCTATTCTGTTGGGTTATAATGTGTTTTAATGAGTTACTAATGTTGTTATTACTTATTTATATGTGAAACAACTTATTTGTAATGTTCAACGGTCAATTGCACAGAGAAATGAGTCAAAACAATAAGTTAAAGCTCAATGTGAATTTAGTTTATGCTTAGCTCATGTTTCTAGTTCATCGTTGAGGATGTTGTGTTGTTTTGAGCACTAAATTATTGTGTTTAATTCTATAGGATGCTTATTTAATTTATAATGATGATATATGAAGGATATACAAGCTTTAAATCAAGTGAAAACAACTTTAAAAGGCTTGGAATGGATCACGGAAGCACAAAACACAGCTTGACGTCAATTTGGATACTTGAAAAGTATTGTGAGAGTGTAGACGCATGAGAAGGGTCATTGGAGTGTGCACCACATCAATGGATTTAGAAGGCACCCAAAACAGTGAATCAACACGAAGTCAATGCGTCGCATTGATGTGTTCAATGCTAAAATCGATGCGGCACTTCACTGAGTTCGCAGATGACCAGAAAACTATTTCCTTGTTCAACAAGGCATGGGCTATTTCTTCCACTATAAATAGGACATTATTCACGTTTTTTTTACTTACTTTTGGACATCATTGGAATATATTGGAGGCTACACAACTTCTCTTTAGGGTTTTTATCATTCTTTTGTTATAGTTTTTTTCATGGTTTGTATCATCAATCCATGGGATTGGATGATGAATATTTCCATTAAAGGCTAAAAATCCTATTCGGGGTTAAGGCCATGATCATGATTACTTTCGTTTTGAATTAAGTTTGTTAATTTGCTTATCATTATTGGTTGTTTGTTTATTCTTGTTTTAACTAGTTTCAGTATTAGCTACCCTTAGAATACATCAATTGTCAATCTTGTGAACTCAGGAGAGGGAATAGGGAGATAGAATATGGGAATAATCAAAGTATGGTTCTTGTTTCTTTATAAAATAAGGAATTTGAATTAGTATCTAGGATAGCAATGTACTTAGATGCCTTACTTGATTCATATGTAGGATGATAGCTTTAAAGAACTTAAGTGGACTATTACATCCCCGCTCAACGATGTAGTTGTAAGGTTCAACTTAGGTAAAGGATTAGAGATTGGGAAACCATGATCATGCAATTAACCCCACGAATCAACACCCACGATAAGCAATTTAATTAATGAAGTTCAATAACGTAGTATGATTATTCGGAAGCCTTAACCCTGGGTATCTATCCATTGATTGTCCTAAGTCATTATTTTTCCGCATTAGTTTAGTTTCTTTTTAGTTTTCTAAAACTCTATTTGTTAACTTTTCTAAATTTGTTAGACTAGAATTAGATAGACGGCTAACACAAGTCCCTGAGTGATCGATACTCTGGCTTTCTTGAAGCCACTTTACTACTTGGTAAGACCACGTACAATTATGTGTGCGCTTGGGCATTTTCATAGATCATTTTTATCTGTTCTTAGAAGACATATCATGTCAACTTTATTCCATACTTACGAGGATTCAATAAGTTCCCACCCATCATTCGAGCATGAATGATTCCAAGGGGGGATAATCTAACACCCCGCATATTTGCGCTAGAATTCTAATCGTTATTTTATGCATATAAGCCCTAATAAAAATGTTTTTCCATGTGAATATAAGCTTCATGATAATTATCCTATTGTGTGAAGTGTCTAGTAGGGGAAGAATGTTCATAGAAATTACTTAGAGCCAAGTTGAGCTAAGAACCTTAGTTTCGTCCAAGTTTGGTATTTAATTCTACAATGGTCAACTTTAAAAGTGTATAGCTTTTGATGTATGCAGAATTTCTCATCTCAACACCCTCCAAATTGTAGATAACTAAATTAGATTTCCAACGATACCAATTTTTCCTTAATCCGATACCCGAACAAAAATTTATGCCCGTTTTCATAAGAGGCAGTAAGGGTGTGGGATGGGCAATGCGCCGCACAACATTTAATGCCCCAAACCTGGTACCCGAAATTCCACATGGTGCTCATGACCCCAAAGGACCACAAGCTAACCCATGACTGATATCTGTACCTGTATACTGCTTAATATACTATATAATGAGGAAACATGAACTGAAAGGCCATAAGGTTCAAAACTATAACATAAAATCTGATAAATCATAATATACGGATGGGTTATGAAATACCCAAAACAACTGGAATAAACTGTCTTAAATGTGATAGTCTGAAAAACCTCTAACTGACTAAACTATCTAAATAAGGTGTTGATGGGACATGTCCCCAACTAACTCCCAGTAATAAATTAATTAATGAGATAATAAAGTAATGGTCATGTCCTCGAAGGATGAGGACTCACTGCTAACTCTGACTGCTGAGACTGGAATGCTACTGAGGATCTAGAGCTCGTGCTTCTGAACCTATGGTATAAAACACCATAGCGCAAATGCGTCAACACTTTGAAAGTACTGATATGCATGTGAGGTAGGTTGAATGCAAAGGGTTTACATGCTTGAACTATACTAACTGACTGGATAACATGAACGTGAGATTACATGCATGAATACATTGTAACTATATCTGAGATCGTGATAACATGAATTTACTAATAACTAACATGTCTAATGACTGAGTTTTGATAACTGATATAACTAATGACATGAGTGACTATATCTAACAGTCATGAATCTAATGGAACTAGCTGAATTCCGTACTGTATCTGAGTTGACTGCATCTGACAGTCCTAAAATCTAAAGAACTATCTGAGTCCTTTTACTGATACTGATACTGAAACTGTCAGAAGTAGTTATATAACCGACATGCCCCTAATATGCCATTATGGATGGGTTTGGGTCCAATCTGTAACCCCAATTAGAAGGGTGTCAATACCGCGCTACTAGGAAGAACAATCTGTGAGTAACCCTCATATAACAGGTAACTCAAGTGAGAACGGTGGGAACCCTTATATAACAGGTTAAGCCACCTTATCTACCCTCATATAGTAGGCTATGATGTCTCAACCTACATTGGCTACATAGTTCTGGAATGCAAGGATCGCTTCTAAGAATCACACCCTCATATAACAGGTGAGTTTCCATACTTGGGTCCACTCGGTACTAATACCTGCTCCCATCTGAATAGACACTAAACATGGATTATTGAATTGAATTGGACTAAATTAACTGAATTTTCGTTGACTGACGGAATAGTACTGAGATTACTGAATTACTAAGATTTCCTGAGCCACATGACTGACTGAGTTCTATGGATCATGGATTGACTGAGGATATCATGAAAATATGACACTGAATCTAGGCACACAACAAGGAAACTGACAGGGCATGACATTGTTGAATACATGACTAACATCAACAATCCATAATACAATAATTGAAGATATTTCATGGGCATTTGATTATCATAGCTTGGTACGTGAATAAGATAGCATGTATACATAGCATAATTTCATATGGCTAAATCATGAGCAATCTGACAAATAATTTCAATACATAAGAATAGGATGGAAGTCATTTTGGATCACAATTAAGCTATAGTGCATAATTTCTATCATCCTAGGCATTTTATCAAACACCTTGCATGCACCCTTAGGGCATAGGCCTAATCATTAAATTGACACATTATAAATAACTCAATTTGTGGATTTCACTGACTTACTAATGTAGTTTCATGAAAAACACATAAATATTCCAACTTGGGAATCATATAATAAGATAAACATGGTTTCAACCAACCCTCAACATAAATATAATGATTCATAATTTAAAATAGTGTTCTTGAGCTTTATAGATGAAAGGAATCCATAAATCAACACAATGCATGCCTTAGTTCTTGGGTTAGCAAAGATTGACGGAGTGACTTTCTTAAAATTGAATCCCCTATTAAAACCCTAGCTTGTTCTTGAGAGAAAATTGAGAGAAACTAGTATATTTTGGGTTCCAAATAGCTGAATCTCGTGTTAAAGGGCTTAAATAGGGGTAGAAAATTGACCCTTTTAACCCTGGACGCATCTTTTAATTTCAATAAATATTTCCCGAACCGGACCTCTGGCGCGATGCGGCGCTATTGCACCGTGTCACTGGAATTTGACAACTGGGAAATTGGAGAATGGCGCGACATAGAGCCATAGCGTTACCACTTCTTTTGTGACCTGGAAGTTTGGCGCAATGAGCCACTATCATGGACCCCTACTGGAATTTAACAAATGCCATTTTCTTTTGTGGCACAGCGCACCACTGACTAATATGGCTTTGTTTTATGATGGGAACTTGAAATAGTCATAACTTCTTACCCGATTATTGGATTTAGGTGAATCTTATATCGATGGAAAGCTTATTGAATTTCCCACATAAATAAAAGTGAAAATATTGAAAATTCCCTATATGTAAAAGTGGATTCATCTTTAAAATGATTCTTTAACATTTTTAGGATGAATTCAAGCTGGGTAGAAGTATGAGGTATTACAATATCTCCTCCTTAGGAACATTCATCCTCGAATGAGATTGACTAAGAAAGGGAGAAAAGATAAACTAACATACAACTTGCACATGAATGCATGAAATATGATTTCATGACTGATAATTGAATAAAACATACTGGACATGCATATCTGATGCATGTGTAACTGATTCATGAATGCATGATGAGAGTTCTAATGAACCAAGGTTCTCACAATGAGAATACATGTCTGATGCTTAATTTATATAATTTAACTAATACATGAATGCATGACTGAATATGCAATGGTATTTAATAAAAAGTTTTTAATGGAATACCAAGCTTGTAACTGAAATCTGAACATAAAACTGAATAGCTTAAGGAAAACTATTATCTTGAGCTAAATCTAAGTTAGTGGAGAAGAGGAAAGGATACTTGGTACACATGGATGCTTCTTCTTCCCAAGTAACTCCCTCAACGGACTGATTTCGCCAAAGGACTTTAACTAGAGGGACTTCTTTGTTCCTCAGTCTACGAGTCTGGTACTCTAGAATTTTGATTGGAGTCTCCTCATAAGAGAGGTTGTTCTAAACATCTATGCTCTGAATAGGGACTATAATTTGTGGGTCTCCTATACACTTCTTGAGCAAAGAGATATAGAAGACTAGATGAACTAAGGCTAGATCTAAAGGCAATTCGAGCTCATAAGCTACCTTGCCGAAGCGACTGAGAATCTTGAAGGGACCAACATATTGGGGACTGAATTTTCCCTTCTTGCTAAACCTCTTCACTCCCTTCATGGGAGAGATATTTAAATAGAAATAGTCATCAATCTCGAATTTAAGATCCTTTTTGCACATATCTTCATAAGACTTCTGTCATCTCTGAGTAGCCCGAAGTCTTTCTCTAATCAACTGGACTTTCTCTAAGGCATCGAATACTAAGTCACGCCCTATAATTGAGGCCTCACTAACTTTGAACCAACCGACTGGAGATCTGCATCTCCTACCATAGAAAGCTTTGAATGAAGCCATCCAAATACTAGAATGATAGTTGTTGTTGTATGCAAACTCAATCAAAGGCAAGTGGTCATCCCAACTTCCCTTGAAATCAATTGCACAAGCCCTTAGCATATCTTCTAGGGTCTAAATGGTCCTTTCTGCTTGACCAGCTATCTGAGGATGAAAGGTTGTACTGAGATGAACTTGGGTACCAAAACCCTCTTGGAACGCTTTCCAGAAATGAGAGGTGAACTAGGGACCTCTGTCTGAAATAATAGATAGTGGAACACCATCCAATTGACCAACTCTCTGATGTAGATTTAGTCGTAATCCTCTGTTGTATAAGAGGTATGGACTGGAAGGAAATAAATTAACTTGGTCATTCTATCTATAATGACCCAAACTGAATTATACTGACGACGAGTACAAGGAAAACCCGTCACAAAGTTAATGTTCACGTCTTCCCATTTCTAAGTAGGAATATTGAACTCTTGTATGGACCCACTAGGCTTCTGATAATCTATCTTAACCTACTGAAATGTAGAGTACTTAGCCACAAAATCTACAATATCTCTCTTCATCCCACTCCACAATAGATCTCCCATAAGTTGTGGTACATTTTTGTGGCCTTTGGATGAATAGAGAAGCACACACCATGCACTTCTGCAAGAATTCGCTGCCTCACGTCACCTACACTTGGAACACACAGACGACCCTGACAATGCAAGACACCATCTCCCCCTTGGAGAAAACCTCTACTTTCTGATCCTTTACTAACTCTTTCAACTTGACAAGGTTTGGATCTCTATCTTGCTTTTCTTTCACCTTAGAAGATAGAGATGATTCTAAACTACTCTAAATCCATATATCACCCTCTTCTATATTGACTAAGCGAACACCTAGTCTATCTAGCTGATGGACTTCCTGAGCTAGCTTCTTTTTACTATCCTCAACATGAGTAACACTACCCATAGACAGTCTACGTAGAGCGTTGGCCACAACGTTGGCCTTACCCGAATGATAAAGGACACTCATGTGATAATCTTTCAAGAGCTCTAACTACCTTCTCTGATGAAGCTTGAGATCTTTCTAAGAAAAGACATACTGAAGGCTCTTATGATCTGTGAGCACATCTACATGAACTCCATATAGATAATGTCTCAAAATCTTTAAGGAAAATACTATGGATGCTAACTTAAGATCATGAGTAGGATAATTCTTCTCATGGGGTTTAAGTTGTCTAGGGGCGTAGGATATGACCTTACTATGCTGCATGAGGACACAACCCAAACCTACTATAGATGCATCACAATACACTATAAACCTATCTGAACTATCTGGAAGAGCTAAGACTGGAGCTGAGGTGAGTCGAGTCTTCAACTCTTGAAAACTCTTCTCACAAGGATCTGACCATTGGAACTTAACTTTCTTCTGAGTTAATCTGGACATAGGGAATGAAATAGAAGAAAATTCCTCAACAAAACATCTATAATAGCCAACCAAACCCAAGAAACTCCTGATGTCTGATGGAGAGATGGGGCGAGGCTAGTTTCTTACTACTTCAGTCTTTTAAGGATCTACTCTAATGCCATCACCGAAAATGATATGACTAACAAATGCTACTGACCTTAGCTAAAACTTGCACTTGCTTAATTTGGTGAACAACTAATGATCTTTGAGAGTCTGAAGTACGATTTTGAGATGGTCTGCGTGATCACGCTCACTGTGGGAAAAGACCAGAATATCATCTATGAAGACTATGACAAACAGGTCCAAGTACTTCTTGAACATGCGGTTCATCAAGTCCATGAAAGCTACTGGGACATTAGTAAGTTCAAAGGACATGACTAGAAACTCAAGTGACCATACCGAGTATGAAAGGCTGTCTTCGAAATGTCATATTCTCTGACTCTGAGCAGATTATAGTCGGCTCTGAGGTCGATCTTAGAGAAATAGATGGCACCCTAAATTTGGTCAAAAAAGTAATCAATTATGGGAAGAGGATACTTGTTATTGACCGTGAATTTATTGCGTTGATAGTAATCAATGCACATCTGAGATAACCATCTTTCTTTTACACGAATATAATTGGTGCACCCCACGAGGACACACTGGTTTGATAAATCTATTATCTTATAGATCCTTCAACTACTCTTTCTATTCTTTGAGCTCTGCAGGTGCTATTCTGTATGGGGTAATAGATATAGGTTGAGTATCTGGAAGAAGATTAATTCTGAAGTCTATTTCACTTTCGGGGGGAATCCCTGGAAGATCTTTGGGAAAAAGATCTGAATATTCATTCACTACTAACACTGATTCAAGGCTGGGAGTTTTAGAACTAGTGTCCTTATCTCCAATAGAATGATAAACACATGCTTTAGATATCACTTTCCTAGCCCGAAGGCAGGAAACAAGCTAACCTCTGAAAGCTGAAGTACTACCCTTCCACTCTAGGACGGGTTCATTTGGAAACTGAAACTGGACTATTCTATCTCTACAGTTGACTGTGGCATAGCAGGAATGAAGCCAATCCATGCTGAGAATGACATCAAAATCAGTCATCTCTAATTCAACTAAGTCTGCTGAAGTGACTTTCTGGAATATCATAATCGGTTAGTTCTTGTATACTCGCAGGGCTATGATTATTTCACCCACTGGGGCAGAAACTAAAAAGATCTCTGCTAGAATTATGAGACTAGTTCTGAAATCGCCTGCTATATAGGGAGTAACAAAAGACAAAGAAGCTCCTAGATCTAGCAAAGTATAAACATACGCATAAAAGATCTGTAACGTACCAGCAACTACATCAGGAGAATTTTCCTGATCTTTCCAAGACTAGAGAGCATAAAGTCTATTTGGGCGCTGCCCACTAGTAGCACTGGAGGTGGTACCTTGCTGGTTTGGGTGACCGGACTGAGCTGGGGAACAGTTCTGCTAGCCCTGAGGGCCTGGCTGAGGACAGTCTCTGACTCTATGGCCTAGCTTGCCACATCAAAAACAAATACCACTACCAGCTCTACAAATACCCTGATGGTGCTTGCCATAAGTCTGGCAAAGAGGATAGGTGTAGCCACTGCTAATACTGCCCTGAGACTTAGAGATTGGTGCTCTATCTTTGTTACCATCCCCAAACTTAGAAGCTAGAGCACTAGCTAAAGAAGGAGCTGGAACTGATTACTTAGGACAAAATAGAGAATGGTTTCCTCCTTCTAATTTGGGCTAAGCAAAGTTAAAACTACCTGTCCTTGCTCTCTTATTCTGCTTTTCCATCATCTTAATATTTTTCTCCTCTATCTGCTGAGCATGATTCATAATCCTGGCTAAAGTAATGTCACTATTCAACATCGCAGACCTACACTCATTGACCACATTATCATTCACCCTAAAAACAAACTTACTCATCTTGGCCCTGCTATTTGCAACCACATGAGGGGCTTATCTGGATAATTGATTAAACTTAAGAGAATACTCTTTCACTATCATGTTTCCCTGCCTGAGGTTGATAAATTCTAACACCTTAGCCTCTCTTAGCTCTTGGGGAAAGAATCTATCTAAGAATGCAGTGACAAACTCCTCTTACTCTATAGGCCCTGCATCATCTGGCCTTTTTGACTTCCACAGCTTGTACCAAGAGTGAGCAACATCTTGCAACTAATATGTAGCTAGATCAGCACTCTCATTAGGAGTAACCCCCATGATATCAGTAAAATTTTAAACTTGATCGATGAATTCCTGAGGTTCCTCATCTAACTTAGACCCATGAAAAGATGAAGAATCCATTCAGGTGATGTCCTGAATCCTGGCTGCAGCTGAATTGGCCACTAGGTTGGCCTGAGTGATATCTAGTCATTCATTCTGAGCAGTAACTGACTGAGGTGGAGTAGTAAATGCAGATCTCAACTCTGCATGACAAACATGTTCACCCAAAGGATCTTCGGGCTGAGGGGCTAACTGATTCCCATTTCTTCTTTTGGGAGGCATGTTCTGTAGAAGAAAAGGAAAAATTAATTAGACTAAGAGATTGACTTGAGATTATGCTCACTGACACGACATGAATACTAGAAGATGAGAAACTATTCCTAAAACATCTCATAGCCTCCTGTACATAAATGTGGCATGCAACACACTCATGTACAAGACTCTACTAGATTCAGCTTTCAAACTTCCTAGGATGCTATTGAACCTTAGGCTCTGATATCAAGTCTGTAATGCCCCGAATATGGTAACCAGAATGCCACACGGTGCTCATGACCCCGAAAGACCACACCTAACCCATGACTGATATCTATACCTATATACTACATAATATAACATATAATGCAGCAACATGAACTAAAAGGCCTTAAGGTTCAAAACTGTAACATAAAATTTGATAAATCATAATATATGGATGGGGTATGAAATAGCCAAAACAACTAGAATAAACTATTTGAAATATGATAGTCTAAAAAGTCTCTAACTGACTGAACTATCTAAATAAGGAGCTAATGGAACATGTCCCCAACTAACTCTAACTAATAAATTAATTAATGAGATAATAAAGTAATGATCATGTCCTCGGCGGATAAGGACTCACTGCTAAATCTGACTGCTGAGACTGGAATACTACTGAGGATCTGGAGCTCGTGCTTCTGAACCTATGGCATAAAACACCATAGTGCAAATGCATCAGTACTTTAAATGTACTGGTATGCATGTGAGGTAGGCTGAATGGAAAGGGTTTACATGAATGAACTATACTAACTGACTGGATAACATGAACGTGAGATTACATGCATGAATACATAGTAACTATATCTGAGATCGTGATGACATGAATTTATTGATAACTAACTTGACTAATAACTGAGTTCTGATAACTGATATAACTAATGACATGAGTGACTGTATCTGACAGTCCTGAATCTGATGGAACTAGCTGAGTTTCATACTATATCTGAGTTGACTATATCTAACAGTCCTAAAATCTGAAGAACTATCTAAGAACTTTTATTGATATTGATACTGAAACTGTGGGAAGTAGTTATCTAACCGACATGCCCCTAATATGCCATTATGGCTGGGTTGGGTTTCAATCTGTAACCCCAAATAGAAGGGTGTCAATACTGCGCCACTGGTAAGGACAATCTATAAGTAACCCTCATATAACAAGTAACTCTAGTAAAAATAGTGGGAACCCTCATATAACTGGTTAAGCCACTTCATCCGCCCTCATATAGCAGGTTATGATGTCTCAACTTACACTGGCTATATATTTCTGGAACACAAGGATTACTTCTAAGAATCACACCCTCATATAACAGGTGAGTTCCTATCCTTAGGTTCACTCAGTGCTAATTCCTACTCCCATCTGAATAGATACTGAACATGGATTACTGAACTAAACTGGACTAAATTAACTAAATTTTCATTGACTGATCGAATAGTACTGAGATTACTGAGTTACTGAGATTTCCTGAGTCACATCACTGATTGAGTTTTATGGATCATGGCTTGACTAAGGATATCGTTAAAACATGCACTGACTCTAGGCACACAGTTATATTTTTTGTGTACAAGTACCCCAGGCTCGATAGAAGGGAACTGAAAAGGCATGACATTCTTGAATACCTAACTAACATCAACAATCCATAATATAATAATTGAAGATATTTCATGAGCATTTGATTATCATAGCTTGGTACGTGAATAAGATAGCATGTATACATAGCATATTTTTATATGGCTAACTCATGAGCAATCCGAAATACAATTTCAATACATAAGAATAGCATGGAAGTCATTTTGGATCACAATTAAGCTCTAGAGCATATTTCTATCCTCCTAGGCATTTTATTTAACACCTTACATGCACCCTTAGGGCATAGGCCTAATCATCAAATTGACACATTATAAATAACTCAATTTATGGATTTCACTCACTTACTAATGTAGTTTCATGAAAAATACATAAATATTCCTACTTGGGAATCATATAACAAGATAAACATGGTTTCAACCAACCCACAACATAAATATCATGATTCATAATTTAAAATAGGGTTCTTGAGCTTCATGGATGAAAGGAATCCATAAATCAACACAACGCATACTTTATTTCTTGGTTTAGTGAAGATTGACGGAGAGACTTTCTTGAAATTGAATCCTCAATTGAAACCCTAGCTTGTTCTTGAGAGAAAATTGAGACAAACTAGTATATTTTGGGTTCCATAGAGCTGAATCTAATGTTAAAGGGCTTAAATAAGGGCAGGAAATTAACCCTTTTAACCCTGGACGCGTCTTTTAATTTTAGAGAAAATTTCCCCAACTGGACCCCTGGCGCGACGCGGCACTATCACACCATGTCACTGGAATTTTACAACTAGGAAATTGGGGAATGGCGCGACGCGGAGCCATCGCGTTGCCACTTCTTTTGTAACCTGGAAGTTTGGCACGATGCGCTACTATCGTGGACCCCTACTGGAATTTGACAAATGTTATTTTCTCTTGTGGCGTGGCACGCGACTGACTAATATGGTGCTGTTTTACGATAGGAACTTTAAATAGTCATAACTTCTTACCCAATTATCAAATTTGGGTGAATCTTATATCGATGGAAAGCTTATTAAATTTTCCACATAAATAAAAGTGAAAATCTTGAAAATTCCCCATGTATAAAATTGGATTCATCTTTAAAACATGTCTTCAACATTTTTAGGATGAATTCAAGCTAGGTAGAAGTACGGGGTACTACACAATAAAACTTGGGCGATGGGCAATGCGACAGAAAGCCTAGATTGGACGATTGACTGGGCACCTCCTAAGTCATTTACAATTGCTAAAAGCACTCCATTTTGACTTATACCAAGGGTGTTGAAGTCATTTCATACCTCTAAATAGTCCTTAATCACTCCAAATCATTATAAGATGTTTTTAAGCGCATTAATTACAATCCCTAAGCCCAAATAAGTTAAGTTACAATCCAAAACCCTCCCCCTCTTCCCAAGAACAAAATCCAAGTGTCATCTCTCAAGAATCAAGAAGTTAAGCTCCAAATAAAAAGTTCTCTACAAGGATTCTTTCAGACAAGCTTAAAGGTCCAATCTTTTCACAATTTTGTCGTCACTAAGGTATGTGGGTTATGAACAAGGATAATCCATTCATCCATGTACCCAAAAATAGTTTTAAAGATGAATTTACATGAGTTTCAATTTAGGTTTTATACCTAAATATCATTATTTGAAGATTATGATGTTACAAGTGATTTAAATGTTGAATGCATGCCAATCTATACATCTTTATGCATGTGATATGATTGTACAGATTTCTAATTGTGTTTTAGGCATGCTATTGTGATTTTTATTTGATCACTTTGATATTGTTGAAGTATTTCAAGAAGTATATTGAGCATGACATTTTACTATGAGATTGCATGAGTTAAAAACATGGGTTTTAAAGCCCTAAGTTTGAAGTATTGATATCTCCATAAAATTATGATTTTGAGCCTCTATTATGAATTATTTACCAATATTAAAGAAAGGAAATTGATCTTTTGATCCTAAGCTAAGATAAGGAATCCACATTGTTCATACAGTTTGAGATTTAAAGAAGAGAAGCATAATTTGTTTTCATTACAAACCCTTGTGCTATTTTAAGGTGGATTTCCTAAAGTTTGGAGCAAAGGAATGGGAGTAATATTTAGCAACAAGTTAGGTATGTTTCAATGGTCTCATGCCCCAGAACTACAAGCCATCGTAGGTTTAAGATTAAGTGCCTATAGTGGGCTAGATAGTGATCACTAAGATAAGGTTATACTTCTTGGCAAGAGTATGACACCTCTCCACAACATGAGGTTTTCCCCAAGGGGAATGAGACGTTGGACTCCATGATGGCTCACATGGTTTATGTTGATTCAAAGAACCTCCCAAAGTCCCTAAACTCTAAGTCCTAAAATAAAAGTAGAAAAGAACTATTTTTAGAAACTAAGTGTAAAGACTCACAATTTTATTCAGATATTATTTTATATAAGACATTACTCATTAGATTTCAGCTTTCGGTTTACAGATATAAAGGTGAGTCCTTTTTACACTTAGCCTGTATGATTTTAAATCAGACTTAACTTTAGTACTACTTATTCCAGTAGCAGAAAGAGTAAAAGTACATCTTTTAGAACCAAGTGTTATCGCTTACAATATTTATACATCATGCTTTATTACTCATGATTTATGACTTTCAGCTTCCAGTTATTCAATCCAATGTGAGTCATTTACACTAAACATGCATTCTTTACAAGTTATATGAGAAATTAAGTTACTGTTTTGCCTATGCATCCACCCCCACAGGCTCATTAAATTCAAAAAGTATTGATCCACATATACCTCTATGTGCTACATTGTTTAATAATGTAGGTTCCAGTTCAGTTGAAGTCCATATATCACGATCAGACAGTTGTAGATTTTGGCTCGCAGATAATGAGTCCTCCTACTATGGGATTTCAGTTAGATGTTATTTATATACTTTAATTTCTAACTCATATGCATTGATTAGTGGTAGTTGGAGTTACATCCCAGCTATCTATAGTCAATATTAGTAGAGGCTTCATATATAGTCAGTATAGTTGATGTACTCAGTTTCAGTTTTGTTTTGTATAAGCAGAGTTGTAATAAACTTACTATAGCTTTGTATTGATCAAGTTCAGAAAAGAATTATCTTCCGCATTTTGTTTAGATTTATATGTTTTATTTAGTTGCTCATGAGTTATTCTAGTACAAGGATTAGCATAGGATCACTTGTGGTCCTAAGCATCATGTGATGACTAGGGGGTAGTCTCGGTCCATTACACAATATTAACTTTAAAATTAAAAAGTTTGACATAAGATTTACATCAATTAACATACACACTAGTTTATTCTACTTGAAATCCATATATTATTAACTTGAATCTTCAACAACAAAACATTCATGGATGTAATTCAATTCAAATCATGTGAAACTCATAACTTAAATTTAAAAATAGTTTCTTGGACTCCAAGGGTAGAAGGAATCCAAGGATGAACACCTAGCATACCTTAGTGGGCGAATTTGGGAAAGTCCCTGACAAATTCTTGAGAATTGATCTTGAACGTTGAAGAGCTAGGGCTTGTTCTTAAATTGAGATGTTTTTAATTGGAGAAATTTTGAGAATAAAATAGTAACTTATGTTTTTGGTCCCCTAAATCCCATGTTTTTTATCAGTTGGGTAAAGGGAAAGGACTGATATGCCCTTGGAAAAAATATCACTAAAAGCTGGAAATACATAGGGCGTGATGGATCACGCGCCGCAAGCTCTAGTTCTCTGGAATAGACCATGCATTGTGGGCTCGATCGCGGACTCTCCCCAAGGTTGAAATAGAGGGTGCGTCGTGGGCTAATCACACGATGCTTCTATTTTTGGATGTCCAAACACATCCTTATGCTGGTTCAAAACTCACCCGAGAAGTACTATAGACTACCCTGATCATGAATCAACTTAAAAATCAACATTCTGATATCGAGAAGATCAAAAATAAATTCATAAAATTTAAGGTCTTTATAAATGACTAAGTATTAACACTTAGTGAAAATTTTCTAAGTCTTTGACCCTTTTTAACATGCAGGAGTGAGCTGAAATGAGCTAGGGTTTTACGAGGTCTTACAATATCTCCCTCTTGGGAACATTCATCCTTGAATAAGACTGATTAACCTGGGAAAATAGAGGTACTGAGGTTACATGATGAGTATAAATAACTAAATACATGACAACATGATTGAGTTGGAAACATGGTGACTGACTGAACTAATTCATGAATGCATGCAATGACTTAGAGATGAGCACTTAGATGGGACTCAAAATGGAAAAGAGATAATTGACGAAAAATTGTTACCAAGTTTGTAACGATCTGAGAGTATACCCTAGACTCCACACGGTGCCTACGGTCCCATGAGACCATAAGCTAACCCAAAAGCTGGAACCTGTTGTTAGCGCTGAATAAAACTGATAAACAACATATGCAAAATTTCAACTAAAATGCAATAAGGTTTTAACAAATGAAAATGATACCAAATAATGGTTTTAAAGTTCTGAAAACATACTGGCAATATGATAAAATGACTGCAAAGCACAACTGAAAGCAAACAATTGCCTACTAGTTTGAAAGTCTCTAAACCATCTGATGGTGGAGTTGATGGGACAAGCCCCCAACTAACTCGAATAGACTAAATAACTAAACTACTGATATAACTGGATAAAGTATAACTCATCCTCGAAGGAATAGGACTCGCCACAGTTGTTGATGTTGTTGCTGCTAATGCACTATAAAGTCTAAGGACGATCTGGAATACGGGCATCTGAACCAATGATATAAGACATCATAGGGTAAGAAAATGAGTATATAGTTAGTACGTTTGAATGCACTGGTATGTTAATTAAGGTTAGGCTGATTTGCACTGGTTCATGTTCATGAGTAATAACTAACTAAATGTATAGCATGTGGTACTGCGTAAGATTACATGAGAACTGTAAAGACTAAAAATGTAGGACTATGCATAAAACAAGTACTGAAGTAATCTATAAACTGCAACTCTGATATTTGATAGTCAAGTAGCTAGTAAACTATATGCTATGGTTAAGAAAAATTGAACTAAATTCTAAATTGAGTACTTAAATTTAAACTGTAGGAGTTTTCATCAAACCGACATGCCCCTATATAGACTGATTTGGGGTCCAATCGGTAACTCAAGTTAGAAGGGTATTAGTACCGTGCCACAGTTTACTAACAATAGATTGGTCAACCCCAATCTGGCAGGAAGACTCATGTGATCTATATATGTATGTCAGCCCCTATGTTGTCTATGTACTTCTGTAACTCAGGGATTGCTAGTAAAGGTAACACCCTAAGCTATTCGGAATTCCCCCATCCTAGGTTAGCTCGGTGTTGAATCCTACTCCTAACTGAATCGACATTGATCACTAAACTAGACTAGGATTGACTAAATTCACACAGACCAAGTTAACTGACTGAGTACTACTGCTCATGATATGATTAGGACCCTTCCATAACTACTGACAACTAAGTAAACATCTAAATTTTGGGTGTCATGACCCCCAGGACTCAATAACATTTACAATAGAACCATTCTACACCTTTAGGATCAAAACAAGTAGTAATTATTCAAAAATCATTCATCTAGACATTTTGTCAAACACATGATATGCATAATATTGTACATGGGAATGAACAACATGCTAACATACCATGGCTACAATATTAACTTCATAATTCAAAGGTTTGACATTAGATTTACATTAATTAACATACATATTAGTTTATTCTACTTGATATCCATATATTCTTAACTTAAATATTCAACAATAAAAGATTTATGGATTTAATTCAATTCAAATCATCTGAAACTCATAACTTACATTTAAAAAAAAGTTTCTTGGACTCCAAGGATGGAAGGGACCCAAGGATGAACACCTAGCATACGTTAGTTGGCGAATTTAGAAAAGCTCCTGACAAATTCTTGAGGATTAATCTTGAATGTTGAAGAGCTAGGGCTTGTTCTTGAATGGGGATGTTTTCAATCGGGGAAATTTTGAGAATAAAATAGTAACTTATGTTTTTAGGACCCTAAATCCCGTGCTTTTTATCAGTTGCGTTAAGGGAAAGTATTGTTATACACTAGGAAAAATGGGACTGAAAGCTGGAAATACACAGGGCGCAATGGAGCGTGTGTCGCGGTCTCTCCCAAAGGGTGAAATAGAGGGTGAGTCATTGGCTAATTGTGCGATGCTTCTGTTTTGGACATCTAAACACGTCCTTATGTTGGTCCAAAACTTTCAAAACTCACCCGAGATGTACTATGGACTACCCCGATCATGAATAAACATAAAAATCAACTTCCCGATATTGGGAAGATCAAAAATATATTCATCAAAGTTAAGGAATTTATAAATGACTAAGTCTTAACACTTGGTGAAAATTTTCTAAGTCTGACTCTTTTTAACATGCAAGAGTGAGCTGAAACGAGCTAGGATTTTACGAGGTCTTACATATATATATCACATAAATGGGTATATTACCTCGTAATACAATGTATTACATATATACAATGATGAATTATCATTTAATTTAGCTTACATTATTATATTACAACTTCAACATTGTAGTATGACATTGATCAATCGATCATATGATATAAATATATTCAATATATATTGTTTATTGACTATCAACATCGAAATATGTATTATATACATCACACACATAGTTATATTACCTATTAATGCAATGTATTTCATATATATACTCTAGTGAATTATCATTTAATTTAGCTTATATTATTATATTATAACTTCAACGGTATATTATTACCTTGATCAATCGATCGTATCATATCAATGTATTCACAATATAATTGAATACATTTAATTTTTTAAATATTTATCAGTAAATTAAAAGTATCAAATATCTACGGATAGTTTCGTTTCCATAAAGTAATTTTTATTTATTTTTAATAAAAGTCACACTGTCCGTCACTTTTAATAAATTATATGAAAAATTAAAAAAATTATTAAAATTTTTGAGGGATAGCGTCACTTTTCTATAATTAATATTTTAAAAATAGAAAAATTATAGCAACATTGTCCATCGATTTAATAAAAATAAATAAAAATAAAAATAAATTTTAAAACCGACGGACAATGTTTCTTTTTATCTTAAAGTTAACTTTTTTTAACAAAAGCGACATTGTTCATCATTTTTTTTAAAAAGACAGAAAAATAAAAATAATTAAAAACTGCAATAGATAATTTTGCTTTTTTATAAATAATATTTTTAAAATAAAAAATTATAGTGACTTTGTCCGTCGATTTTAAAAACAAAATAAATTAAATTTAAAGACCGATGGATAATGTTGCTTTGTATCATAAAGTTAATTTTTATTTATTTTTAACAAAAGCAACGTTCTCCGTCATTTTTTTTAAAATACAAAAAAAATAAAAATAATTAAAAATTGCAATGGATAGCGTCACTTTTCTACAATTAATATTTTAAAAATAAAAAAAGTATAGCGACATTGTTCATTGATTTAAATAAAAATAAATAAACATAAAAATTAAATTTAAAGATCGACGGACAATGTTACTTTTTAAAAATTAATTATTATTTTTAATTAAATAATGACGCTATTCGTTGCATTTATTAGAAAAGTTGTAAATTATTTGTTAATTAGTTGGCACGATAATCTATGAAAAAAGTAACGGATATTAAGACGTTGGCCATCGATTTTAATAAAAAACAAAGAAAAATTAAAATTAAAATAAAAACGTGATGGACAGTGTCACTTTTCTCGTCTCTTTTTAAAGTGACACAGTTTGTCACTTTTTTTGCGTTGCTTTTTAGCCTTTTTTAGTAGTGACCTTAGAGCTAATATCATTCAAACTAACTTCACCAACTAGTTGTTCACTCACAGTCCTAGGGTTTACATATTCTAATTTGAATCTTGCATTAGTAATTTTTGATATATCCAAATTCTCCCAAATTGAGGTAATCTTTACTGACTACAACTCACTTTGGTCAACTTCATCGCCCAGGATAAGTGCTTAGTAGCTGATGCAATCCATTTGTCTTGCTCCTTTACCGAAGAATTTCCCCTTCGGGCGCAATGTCATTTTAAATCATAGTTGAATTTACCTGAGACAAAGTTCCCAGATCAACCAATTGCTTCACGCTAGTTAATGTTTCATTGGACTTTTACCGAAGTACGTCTGAAAGTTGAGATCGCTCAAGTAGATTTGACCTTGGATACTTTACTGGTAAGTATTGTGTGGAATTTTCCAGAAGCATCATGTTCTTTGGTCTCATATCCATGGTAGGCGGACGTTTGCTTAATATGCACTAGGAGAGTTCAGAACCTCTACCCACTTCGTAATATATTTTCCCTCTAATTATTGATCTAAATTGTTTTATTATTTTATTGGTTCAAAAAATTACCTCTCACCAAAAGTACTTTTTTTGAAAAATAGTTTTCAAAATAAGTTTATTTTTACAAGTTTGACCAAACAAGATATAAATTGTGCACTTGATGAAAAATTGAACTATTTTTCTTGAGATTTATGGATCAATTTCAATAAAGACATTATTAGGATTCGAATAGAATAAGCAACCACAAGTAAGAGAAAATAATAAAAACACATAGATTTATGTGGAAACCCTGGCGGGAAAAACCATGGGCAAAGGCAGAGGTTGTTTCACTATAATAGAGAGAGAGTACAATGTGGAGAAGGATGAATTTTTTGAATAATCAAAATAATCCACTAAATCCCACTTATATAGTACCTGCGTACAAATAGGTCCTAGGTCCCAAAATATAAAGGTCCATACCGCGGAGGCTTCGACCCCACATCCCTATCAAGATTAGTGGTGGTAGCATAGGGATCGGGACGCGAAACTTTCAGGGTTGAACCAACAAAATTTGGGTCACAACTCTAACAATCTCCACCTTGACAGAAATTCTAATTCAGAACTCAAATCCACTTAAAGACAAAGTCTCCACCTCTTCCACAAAAGCCCCTAAGGGCACATCTTAAAAGTTAACACCAACCAAGTACAAGCAGCACTCAAACTTGGCACTTGGTAGTGTCTTGGACATAATATCAGCAGGGTTATCATGGTACTAATATTGGTTACCACAATATCACCACGAGCAATAATTCCACGCACAAAATGATATCGAACATCAATGTACTTTGTCCTCTCGTGAAACATCTGATATTTCATAAGGAAGATAGCACTCTGACTATCACAAAAGACTATAGTAATCTATAAGTCTTTTCTAATTTCACCAAACAGACCCTTTAACCAAATAGCTTCCTTAAAAACCTCCATAATAGCCATGTACTCTGCCTCAGTTGCTAACAAAGAAACCATAGTCTGTAAGGTAGCTTTCCAACTGATAGCACAACCACTAATGGTGAAAACATAGTTTTTAAGGGATCTCCTTTTATCATGGTCTCTTGAAAAATCTGAATCAACATACCGATTGCTCCATCTCTATTTTTCCCAAACTACAAAAAAACATCAGCAGATCCATCCAAGTATCTGAAAATCCACTAAACTAATTTTTAATGTTCTTTGCTAAGATTTGTCATGTATCTTCTAACTATACTGACGACATATGATAAATCTGGTTGGGAACATACCATCGCATACATAAGAGACCCGACGGCACTAGAGTATGGAACTCGAGACATATAGTCACGCTTATCATTTGTCTTCAGAGATAAAGTGGCTGAGAGTTGAGATTTCGATGGAGTACTGATAGGCTTAACATTTTGCATATTGAACCTGTGAAGAATTTTCTAAATATAACTTTTCTGACTCAAGTATAACTTATACTTCTCTATAACTTATACTTCTCTGTATCCCTCATAATTTCCATGCCAAAAATCTTCTTTACTACTCCTAAATCCTTCATCTCAAAATCCTTGCTTAGGTGGGCTCTGATTTTTATTATCTCTCATATCCTTAGCTGCAATCAACATATCATCCACATACAAGAGAAGATACAAGAACAAACCATAACTTACCTCCTTGAAGTAGACATAGCTATCTTAACTACTTCTCTGAAACTTATGAGAGGTCATAAAAGAGTCAAACCTCTTATACCACTATCTGGGCGATTATTTTAAGCCATAAAGAAACTTTTTTAGCAAGCATGCATAGTCCTTCTTTCCTGAAACTACAAAGCCCTCTGGTTGTTGCATATAGATGTCCTCTTCAAGTTCTCCGTGCAAGAATGCAGTTTTGACATCCAACTGCTCAAGCTCGATATTATGCATGGCCATAATACCAAGTAAGGCTCAAATTGAGCTATGCTTAACAACTGGAGAAAACACATCTGTGAAGTCAATACCTAGAACCTGACAATATTCTTTAGTAACTAGTCTTGCTTTGTATGTAGCACTTTCAACTCCCGATGTTCCTTAGTTCCTTTTAAATACCCACTTGCAACAGACAACTTTCTTATCATTAGGGAATCTTACCAAATCCCATGTGCCATTTTATGAAGTGATTCCATCTCCTCCTGCATAGCAATCATCCATCGGCCGGAATCAACACAACTAACTACCTCTGAGTAAGAATAAAGTTCTTTACCAGAATCATACCTTCTACAATATTTAATTCATAAGCAACCAAATCATCTTTAACATACTTCTGAGGAGGTCTAATATCTCTTCTAGGCCTGTCTTTAGCAATAGAATATTGTGGCATCATTGGTGGTGAACAAGAAATAGTTTCACTCTGTATATCCAGGCTAGACTAAGAAGTAGGCACTAATGTAGACTCTGCTCCAATCTGCAACTCAACGTAGGTGCAAATTTTTGTAATTCATGTCACTAAGCTCATCTGGGGAAAAAACACTAGATTAGGAGGGAGCCCAAAGCATGGAAATTTCATCAAACACAGCATCTTTGCTAATTATAACCTTTCTATTTTTTGTACACCAAAGCTTATAACCTTTAACACCAGGCTTACAACTCATAAATAAGCATTTGACAAATCTAGGTTCCAACTTTCCATTATCAGCATGAGTATAATCAGGACATCCAAATATCCTCAAATCATAATAACTAGCAAGAGTACCAGACCATACCTCTTGTGGAGTCTTTTTATTAATCACAACTTAGGGAGGGCGATTAATAAGAAGATAAGTTATGGAAGTAACTTCGTCCCAAAAAGACTTGGGTAAACCAACATTAGAGAGCATACAACACCCTTCTCCATTGTTTTCCTATTCATTCGTTTGGCCTAACCATTCTATTGTGGAGCATGATGAAATGTCAAGTGCCTCACAATTCCTTCTAACTTCCATAGAGCATTAAATTCATTAGAACAGAACTCTAAATCATTATCAGTCCGAAGGCATTTTACCTGCTTCCTTATTTGCTTTTCAATCATAATCTTCCACTTCTTGAAAGTAGAAAATACATCATTCTTTTACTTTAGGAAGAACACCCAAACTTTTCTTGAATAGTCATCAATAATAGTTAATAGGTAATTTTCACCTCCTCTAGAAGGTACTCTATAGGGACCCAAAGATTAGAATCAATGTAATTAAGTGTACCTTTAGTTGAGTGGATGCCGTTAGTGAATCTGACTTCCTTCTGCTTCCCAAAAACGTAGTGCTCACAGAACTCCAATTTGGTAATACTCTGGCTAGCAAAAAGTCCTCTCCTTCTTGGTTCATCTATTCCATTTTCACTCATATTCCCTAGGCGCATATTCCAAATTTTAGCAATGTCACTTTTTGATAGAGATGAGGTAGAAACAACTTCATCACCTGTAACCATAGAGCCTTGCAAGACATACAAATTTGCAAACTTTCTCTGTCCCTTCATCACAATAAGAGCACCTTTAGTAACCTTTAGTACTCCACCTTCACTAGTGTACTTGTATATGTTTGAATCAAGGGTACTCAAGAAAATAAAATTTCTCTTTAGTTAAGGGACATACCGTACATCACCAAGTGTCCTCACAACCCCATCAAATTTCTTAATTCTAATTGTTCTAATACTATCTATATTATAAGGTTTGTTATGTCCCGACAACACAGCACCTTTAGACACTATTTCATATGTTGTAAGATAATCCCGATTGTGTAATACACTATATTTCCTTAGCTTAAGATTAACTCTCAGTCCATGAGTTATCCAATATAAAATTTTAGAAATATTTAGTATTTTCGGTTTAGAGCCTTTCATTGCATAGGAAATTGAATTAGCTTTCCAATAATATAAAATACACCTAAATCTGATAACCGGGTAAGAAGTTATGGCTATTTTTAAGTTTCAGTAGTTAAATACCGTCATTCAGGCTAGTAGTGCATCACGGAGTATGTCAAAATGGCAATTGTTAATTTCTAGTGAGGTACCACAATACCAGCGCATCGTACCATAGCTTATCTTCACATTTGTCAATTTTCAGTGTACCAACGCGATCCTACCGCATTGCGGTGAACTTCTAGGTCGCATCCAAGGTGGCAATGTGATACCACCACGTCACGCCACCAGCCACATTTCCAATTTTCATTTTCTAGTGGCTTGGCGTGATAGTGGCATGTCACGCCAGGTTCCCAAATCGAGAATTTCTTAGTAGATTTTAAATTGTTCCTAAGGGTAATTGGGTATTTTTCCATGATCCAACTCAGCCTTTAACACGTAAATTACCCCAAATCAACCTATTTACATCATTATTATTCAATTTTCCCTAAAATTAAAGCATTCTCTCTCACGAAAACAAACCCTAGATTCAAGAATCAAAGTCAAAACTCAAGAATTTCTCCAAGAACCTTCAAGAACTAATACTCCAAGGTATGTTAGGTGTTCATCTATGGGTTCCTATCACCCATAGAGTCCACGAATCCATTTTCAAACTACAAGATAGTTGAATTATGAATTTCCATGCTTGAATTGAATTGAATCCATGGTCATGTTATTGTTGGGTTTTAATTCATGATTAAATTACAAGATTTTATGAAATGAATCATTTTATGTGTTGAATTACATAATCTTTTGAAAACCCTTCAATTTGCAAGTTGATTTATGTAGCCATTATAGCTATATGTGTTGATTATTGTATGATCTAAGCATGCTCCCCATGTGTTTGATAAAATGCCTATGTAAATGAAATAGTATCATTATAACATGATAGCATGTATTCTCCATTCATGTACAAGTAAATGTATTACAAGTGTTTGCTAAAATGTCTCAATGAGTGGATTGTGATTAAGTAGCCATTACTATGTTTCAAGATTATGCTATGCTTTACTTTTCATGTTATCGAGTCCTGGGGGAATTTAATATCTGACAGTTTAGCTATTTACCTAGATCCAGTGTTAGTTATAGAATAGTATCAGTCATATCATGATCACTAGTACTCTCAGTTAGTTATAGAACTCAGTCAGTTACAAAACTAAAGAAAACTCAATAAACTTAATCCCAGTCTAGTCCAGTTCAGAATACTTAATCCAGTGTCTTTTAGTTGAAAGTATGATTCAGCATCGAGTAAACCCATAGATGGGGGCTCGCCTGCCAGTAGAGGGTGTGACCCTTAGAAATAATCCTGGCATTCCAAAACTACGTAGCCAGCTTAGGTTTTGACATCAACCTGCCAGTTGAGCGTTGATGAGGTGTTTTAACCTGCTAGATAAGGGTTTCACCATTCTCTTAGAGTACCCGCCAAATGATGGTACCTCTCAGCTTGTATTTACCTATGGCACGGTACTGACACCCTTCCAATTGGGGTAACATATTGTACACCAACTCAGTTACCTTATCTTATTTTGGGGTATGTCGATTAGATGATTACTTCCCACAATTTCAGTTTTAATTTTTAGAATAAAACTTAGATTAGTTCTACAAAATCAGGACTGTCAGATACAGTCAATCAGTAACAGTCACTCCGTTATCAAAAATCACAGATTATTTGTTACTTTGTATTAGAACTCAGTACTTAGCTTCAGCAAAGCTCAGTTATAGTATATATATTCACATTATTGCATGGTTAGTATTTATAATAATTCAGATTATCGACGTACTCTCATGTTTAGTTTCTCTATATCATTCAGTCAGTTACTATTCATACATATGAACCCTTGCATTCATCCTTACCTCATCTAGCATACCAGTACATTCCACGTTCTGACATATACCCTTTTTTTGTGCTATGATGTCTTATATCATAGGTTTGGATGTTATGGTTCCTGACCGCGCATAGATAGATCCAAATTTTGCCAACATTAGATTTAGTAGTGAGTCCTTATCTATCGAGGATATTCTTTCATTTCATTATTATAGTAGACTCAGTATTTAAGCAGATGGAGTTAGTAAGGGGATTATCCCATCAACTCCACTTTCTGGATAATTTCAGATTAGAGGCTTTTTAGACAGTGTTTAGTTTTATAGATTGTTACTTCAGTTGATACACTTTATCAGTATTTATAGATTTTGAACATTATGGCATTTTAACTTATTTTTCCTTATTTATTATAGTATCACTTTTTAGTGCTCACAACAGATATCAGTCATGGGTTAGATTGCAGTCTTTCGGGGTCGTAAGCATCATGTAGCATCCGGGGTACAGGCTCGGGGCATTACAAACTTAGTATCAGAGCCTAAGTTTCAATAGTGTCCTAGGAAGTCTAAAAGTTGCATCTAGTAGAGTCTTATGAATGGATGTGTAGCGCGCTAACTTATGGACAGGAGGCTATGTTAGCATAAGTTCTATTTAAACACTTAGTCTAATCCATTTCTTCCTTTTGTTTATAGAACATGCCTGCTAAAAAGACTATCCGAAAAAAAATTGGGAATTAGTCAGCACCTCAACCCATTCATGAAGATCCCCTTAACGAGCATGTCTCTCATGTAGAATTCAGAGTTGCATTCACTACTCTAGACAATTCTATAGTATCTTATAATAAATGACCAGTTATTTTTTTGTCTAACCTAGTTCTAAATACTGCTGCATCTAGGATTCTATACTTCACCAGAATGAATTCTCCCCTATTCTCAAGTTCTAAGTCATAAGAGAATCCACAGGAGTTCCTCGATCAGGTTTAGAAAGTCACAGACATCATGGGAGTGACTTACAGTTAGCATGATAATCTTGCTGCCTATCATCTACAAGATGTAGCTCATATGCGGTTTAAGCAATGGAAGGCAGACAGGGGCACAGATGCATGGCTCTTAGAGTAGGAAGACTTTGCTACTTCCTTTCTAGATAGATTCTTTCCCTTAGAGCTGAGAGAGGCTAAAGTGTTAGAGTTTATCTATCTCACGCAAGGAAATATAAGTGAGAAAGAGTATTCTCTCAAATTTACTTAGTTATCCAGGTATGCTCCCCATGTAGTAGCAGACTGTAGGTCCAGGATAATCAAGTTCGTGTCAAGGATGTTAGATAGTGTGGTTAAGAAGTTCAGAACAACAATGTTGATTATAGAGATGGACATATCCAGGATCATGGTCCATGCTCAGCAAATAGAAGAGGCTAAGATTAGAGAGAGAGAAAGGCAAAACAAAAGATTTAAAATAATTAGCTTCAATTTTAACTAACCTAAATCAGAGAGTGGTAACCGTTCCCAGCTTTGTCCAAAATCTTTGGTTCCAGCTTTGTCCTTAGCCAGTGCTCCAATTCTTAAGTTCAGAAATGGTAACAAATATAGGGCACCAGGCTCTAAATCTCAAAGTAGTGTAAGGAATGCTCAAACAAATCCTCTTTGTTAGACTTGTGGCAAGAACCATCAGGGTGTCAGTAGAGCTGATAGTGATGTTTACTTTGGGAGTGTTAAGCTAGGCTATAGAATCAGCAGTCCGATCTTCATCTTAGTCCAGTCACCTGAATCAGCAAGGTACCGCTTCCCGTTCCCAGTGGACAACGCCCAAATAGTCTCTATGCACTTCAGTCCAAACAAGATCAGGAAAGTTCTCTTAAAATGGTCACTAGTATGTTATAGATCTTTCATTTATATGTTTATGCCTTATTAGATCCTAGAGTTTCTCTGTCTTTCATAACTCTTTACATAGTAGTCAACTTTAAAGTAAAACCAGAAGTCTTAACAGAACCATTCTCAGTCTCTACCCCAGTGGGTCAGTCTGGCATAGCCCGGTGGGTATATAGGAACTATTCGATTATGATACTTTAGAAAGTAACTTTAGCAAACTTATTAGAATTAGAGATAACAGATTGTGACATCATTCTCTGTATGGATAGCTCCATTCATGCTATATCTCAGTTGATTGTAGAAGCAGAATTGTTTATTTTAAGTTTCCAAATTAACCAATCCTTGAATGGAGGGGTAGTACTATAGCGCTTAAGGGCCAGTAAATTTCATACCATAGAGTAAGAAAAATGATATCCAAGGGGTATTTCTATCATCTTGTGCAAGTCAAGGACTCTAATGAAGAAACTTCCAATATTGAGTCAATCCCAGTAGTAAATAAATTCTCAGATGTATTTCTCAAATATCTTTCTAGAGTTTCTCTCAAAAGGAAAATAGACTTCAGAATAGACCTTCTTTCAGATACTTAGCCCATATTAATTCTGCCATACAGAATGGTTCAAGTAGAACTCAAAGAGCTAAAGGAACAGCTAAAAGATCTCCTAGATAAGGAATTCATCAGGCATAGTGTTTCCCCATAGGGCACACTATTTTTATTCATGCATAAGAAAGACAGTTCTCTCAGAATGTGTATAAACTACCGCTAGTTCAACAAGGTAATAGTTAAGAACAAATAACCACTTCCCAGAATTGATGACTTGTTTGACCAACTTCAGGGTGCTAGTTACTTTTCTAAGATAGACCTCAAATCAGGCTATTATCAGCTCAGGGTTAGAGAATGTGATATTTTGAAAATAGCTTTTTGAACCCGGTATGGTCACTTTGAGTTTCTAGTCATGTCCTTTGGTCTTACTAATTCCCTAGTAGCTTTCATGGACTTAACCAATGACATGTTCAAGTAGTACTTAGACATGTTTGTTAAAGTTTTCATTGATGACATTCTTGTATATTCCCGTAGCAAGAATGATCATTCAAACCAACTTATAATCATATTCAAACCACCTTATAATCATACTTCAGACTCTCAGAACTCATCAGTTTTTTGCCAAATTCTATAAGTCTAAATTTTTTCTAAGGTCAGTAGCGTTTCTTGGTCATATTATTATTGGTGATGGCATTAGATTTGATCCGCAAAATACCAAAGCAGTGAGAAACTAGCCTAGACCTATCTCTCCATCATATATCAGGAGTTTTTTGCATTTAGCTGGCTATTACCATCGATTTGTTGAATATTTCACATCTATTGCATCCCCCATGTCTAGATTGACTTAGAAGAAAGTCCAATTTCAGTGGTCAGATTCCTGCGAGAAAATTTTTCAGGAGCTGAAGACTCGACTCACCTCAGCCCCAGTTTTGAATCTACCAGATGGTTTAGATGGGTTTGTTGTGTACTATGATGCATCTAAAGTAGGTTTGGGTTGTGTCCTCATGAAGAGAGATAAGGTCATAGCCTATGCCTCTAGATAACTTAAGCCCCATGAGAAGAATTATCTGACTCATGATCTTGAGTTAGAAGCTGTAGTGTTTACATTAAATATTTGGAGGCACTATTTGTATGGGGTGCATATATATATGTTCATAGATCACAAGATCTTCCAGTATGTATTTTCTTAGAAAGATTTAAATTTATGTCAGAGAAGGTGGTAAGAGTTATTGAAAGATTATGATATGAGTGTTCTTAATAATCTGGGCAAGGCCAATGTTGTAGCTGATGCTCTCAGTATATTGTCTATGGGTAGTGTTACTCATGTTAAGGATCATAAGGAGAAGTTAGTTTAGGAAGTTCATCAGCTTGCCCAACTAGGTGTCCGCTTAGTCGATTTAGCAGAAGGTAGTGTATGGGTGTAGAACAGTTTTAAATCCTTTCTAGTTTCTGAGGTAGAGGAAAAATAGGATAGAGATCCCATTTTTGTTAAGCTGAAAGAGTCAATCAGAGATCAGAAAGTAGAGGTTTTCTCCCAATGAGGAGATGGTGTTTTGCATTGCCAGGGATGGCTATGTGTGCCAGGTGTAGACGACTTGAGTCAATAAATTATTTTAGAAGTGCATAGTGTGCATTAATCTATTCATCCAGGGGCCACTAAGATGTATCATGACTTGCGGGAGATCTATTGATAGAGTGGGATGAAGAGGGATATTATAGAATTTGTAGCTAAATGCTCTCCATGATAGCAAGTTAAGATTCAGCACTAGAAGCCTAGTAGGTCCTTGCAGGAGTTCAGTATTCCCACATGAAAATAAGAAGAAGTGAACATGGACTTTGTGACGGGTTTTCCTTGTACTCGTCATCAGCATGATTTTATATGGTTTATCATAGACAGGATGACTAAATCATCTTATTCCTTGCCATTCCATACCTCTTATTCAGCCAAGGACTGAGTCAAACTCTATATTAGAGAGTTGGTCAGGTTACACGGAGTCCCAGTATCTATTATCTCAGATATAGGTACCTAGTTTGCCTCTTATTTCTAGAAAGTATTCCAAAAGGGTCTTGGTACCCAAGTTCATCTCATTACAACCTTACACCCTCAGACAAATGGCCAAGAAGAAAGGACCATTCAGACTCTAAAAGATATACTAAGAGCATGCATTGTTGATTTTAAGAGTAATTGGGATGACTACTTTTCTTTGATCGAGTTTGCGTATAATAACAGCTATCATTCCAATATTAAGATGGCCTCGTTTGAGGCTCTCTATGGTAGGAGATGAAGGTCTTAAATTGGTTGGTTCAAGGTAGGTGAGGTTGTAGTAGTAGGGCCTAACCTAGTGTTTGATGCCTTAGAGAAGGTTCAATTGTTTAGAGAAAGACTTAGGGATTCCAGAGCCGACAGAAATCTTACGCAGATTTGAGGAGAAAGGATCTTGAGTTTAAGATCAGTGATTTTGTCTACTTGAAAATCTCTCCCATGAAAGGAGTAAAGAAGTTCGGCAAGAAGGGAAAGATTATACCCCGATATGTCGGTACTTATAAAATTCTCAATCATTTGAGAAAGGTAGCTTATAAGTTTGAGTTGCCTTCAGATCTAGCTTTAGTACATCTAGTATTCCATGTCTCCTTTCAAAAGAAATGCATTGGTGACCCAGCAGTCATAGTCCTCTTAGAGGAGGTAAATATTACGAATGATCTTTCTTTTGAAGAGGTTCCAGTCTAGATCCTCGATTATCAGATTCGCAGAATAAGGAACAAAGAAGTTCCCTTAGTTAAAGTTCCTTGATGGAATCAGTCTGTAGAGGGAGCTACTTGGGAAGTAAAATCAGATATGCGGACCAAGTATCCTTACTTCTTCTCCGCAACCGCAGATCCTGCTTAAGGTAACAATCTTTCTTAACTTTACTCAGTTTAGCTATAATTATAACTTGGTATCTATTACCGTTTCATATTCAGTCATGCATTCATGAATCAATTTAGTCAAGTACTCATGCATCAGATATGCATGTTTAGTATGAAAACCTAGATTATCAGTAGCTTCAGTCATGTATTCCAGGCATTAGATATGTATGTTCAGTGTAAGAGCTCAGTTTCTCAGTAGTTCAATCATGTAGTAATGCATCAGAAATACATGTTCAGTGTCTCATTCGAGGATGAATGTTCCCAAGGGGGAGATATTGTAATATCTCATATTTCCTTAGCTTAAGATTAACTCTCATTCTATGAGTTATCCAACATAAAATTTTTGAAATATTCAGTATTTTTAGTTTATAGCTTTCAATTGCGTAGGAAATTGAATTAGCTTTCCAACAATATAAAATTTATCTAAATCTGATAATTGGGTAAAAAGTTATGGCTATTTTAAGTTTCAGTCGTTAAACACTGTCATTTAGGAAAATAGCACGTCATGGAGTATGTCATAGTAAATATTGTCAATTTCCAGTGAGGTACGGCATTATCGGTGCGTCGTGCCTCAGCTTATCTTCACTTTTGTCAATTCTAGAGTACCAACGTGATCCCACCGCGTTGCGGTGAACTTCCAGGTCTCATCCAAGGTGGCAACATGATACCACCACGTTGCACCATAACCTACATTCCTAGTTGTCATTTTTTAGTGGCTTGGAGCGATAGTAGAGCGTCACGCCAGGTTCCCAAATCGGAAATTTTTCAGTAATGATTTTAAACCATTAGCAGGGATAATTGGGTATTTTTCCATGACCCAAGTCAGCCTTTAACACGTAAATTACCCTAAATCAACCTAGTTATATCATTATTATTCAATTTTCCCCAAAATCAAAGCATTCTCTCTCAAGGAAACAAATCCTAGCTTCAAGAATCAAGGTCAAAACTCAAGAAATTCTCCAAAAATCTTCAAGAACTAATACTCCAAGGTATGTTAGGTGTTCATCTATGGGCTCCTTTCACCCATAGAGTCCAAGAATCCATTTTCAAACTACAAGATTGTTGAATTATGAATTTCCATGCTTGAATTGAATTGAATCCATGTTCATGTTATTGTTGGGTTTTAGTTCATGATTAAATTACAAGCTTTTATGAAATTAATCATTTTATGTGTTGATTAAATGATCTTCATGAAAAACCCTTATATTTGCAAGTTGATTTTTGTAGCCATTATAACTATATATTTTGATTATTGTATGATCTAAGAATGCTCCCCATGTATTTGATAAAATGCCTATGTGAATGAAATAGGGCCATTTTAACATGATAGCATGTATTCTCCATTCATGTACAAGTAAATGTATTACAAGTGTTTGCTAAGATGTCTCAATGAGAAGATTGTGATCAAGTACATATTATTATGTTTTCAAGATTATGCTATGCTTTACTTTTCATGTTATCGAGTCTTGGGGTATTTAATACTCGATAATTTAGCTATTTACCCAGAACTAGTGTCAGTTACAAAATAGTATCAGCATGTCATAATCAGTAGTACTCTTAGTCAGTTATAGAACTCAGTAGAAATCAGTCAGTTATAGAACTCAGGAAAACTCAATAAACTCAGTCCCAGTCCAGTCCAGTTCAAAATACTTAATTCAGTGTCTTTCAGTTGGGAATAGCATTCAGCATTGAGTAAACCCAAGGATAGGGGCTCATTTTCCAGTAGAGGGTGTGACCCTTAGAAGAAAATCTAGCATTCTAGAACTATGTAGGCAGTATAGGTTGAGACATCAACTTGCCAGTTGAGGGTTGATGAGGTATTTTAACCTGCCAGATGAGGGTTCCACTATTCTCATTAGAGTACCTGCCAGATGAGAGTAACTCTCAGCTTGTCTTTACCCTTGGCACGGTACTAATAACCTTCTAATTGGGGTTATAAATTGGACCTCAACTCAGTTCAGTTCTATAGAATCAAGACTATCACATACCGTCAATCAGTAATAGTGACTGAGTTATTAGAAATCTCAGAATATCAATTACTCTGTATCACAACTCAGTACATAGCTTTAGCAAAGCATATTTACAGTATATATATATGAACAGTATTGCATGATTATTATTTACAATAGTTCAGATTATCCACGTATTCTCATGTTAAGTTTCTTTATATCATTCAGTCAGTTATTATTCATGCATATGAACTCTTGTATTTAGTCGTACCTCATCTATCATACTAGTACATTCCATGTACTAATTCATACTCTTTTTTTGTGCTATGATGTCTTATATCATAGGTTCTAATGCTCAGGTTCCTGACCGCGCATAGATAGATACAAATTCAGCCAATAGTAGATTTAGTAGTGAGTCCTTATCTATTGAGGATATTCTTTTATTTCATTATTACAGTAGACTCAATATTTAAGTAGATGGAGTTAGTTGGGGGATTGTCCTATCAACTCTATTTTTAGACAGTTTTAGATTAGAGACTTTTTAGACTAGTTTTCAGAAAGTGTTCAGTTTTTAAAGATTGTTATTTCAGTTGATACACTTTATCAATATTTATAGATTTTGAACCTTTTGGCATTTCAGCTTATTTTTCCTCATTTATTGTAGTATTATTTTTCAGTTCTCATAGCAGATATCAGTCATGGGTTAGCTTGCTATGCTTCAGGGTCGTAAGTACCATGCAGTGTCCGGGGTATAGACTCGGGGAATTACAAACTTGGTATTAGAGCCTAAGGTTCAACAGTGTCCTACAAAGTCTGAAAACCACATCTAGTAGAGTCTTGTGCATGGGTGTGTAGCGTTCCACACTTATGGACAGGAGGCTATGAGATATTTTAGGAAAAGTTTTGCTTCTTTCAGTATTTATCTCGTGCGAGTGATCATAAGTTCTAGTTAAACTCTTAGTTTAATTCATTTATTTCTTTTGTTTATAGAACAGGCCACCCAAAAAGACTAATGAAATAAGAACCGAGAATCAGTCAGCACCTCAACTCATTCATGCAGATCCCCTGGACGAGTATATCTCTCATGCAGAATTCAGAGTTTCATTCACTACTCTAGCTAATTTTGTAGTAGCTCAGAATGAACAGCCAGCTGTTATTCCTGCCAACCTAGTGGCCAATATTACTGCAGCCAGGATTCGAGACTTCACCTAAATGAATCCTCTCCTATTCTCAGGGTCTAAGTTAGAAGAGAATCCACAGGAGTTCCTTGATCAGGTTCAAAAAGTCATAGACATCATGGGAGTGACTTTCAGTAAGAGTGCTGAGCTAGCTGCCTATCAGCTATAAGATGTAGCTCATACGTGGTTTAACTATTTGAAGGTAGACAGGGGCACATATGTAGGGCTCTTAGAATGGGAAGAGTTTGCTACTGCCTTCCTAGATAGATTCATTCCCTTAGAGCTAAAAGAGGCCAAAGTATTAGATTTTATCAATCTTAGGCAAGGAATTATGAGTGTGAAAGAGTATTCTCTCAAGTTTACTCAGTTAGCCAGGTATGATCCCCATGTAGTAGTAGACAGTAGGTCCAGAATAAGCAAGTTTGTGTCAGGGGTATTAGGTAGCATGGTTAAGAAGTGCAAAACAATAATGTTGATTATGGAGATAGACATATCCAGGCTCATGGTCCATGCTCAGAAGATATAAGAGGCTAAGATCAGAGAGATAGAGAGGCAGAAAAAGAGAGCTAGAATAGGTAGCTTTTAATTTTAATCAACCTAAGTCAGAGAGCGGTAACCATTCCCAGATTTGTCCAAAATCTTTGGTTCCAACTCCGTCCTCATCCAGTTCCTAAGTTCAAAAATGGTAACAAAGATAGGGCACTAGATCTAAATCCCAGGGTAGTGTCAGCAATGCTCGAACAAATCCTCTTTGTTAGACTTGTGGCAAGAACCATCAGGGTGTCTGCAGAGCTGGCAGTGATGTTTGTTTTGGTTATGGCAAGCTAGGCCTCAGAGTTAAAGATTGTCCTCAGTAAGGTTCTCAGGGTCAGTATAATCATCCTTCAGCTTAGTTCGATCACCCAAATCAGCAGGGTGCAGCTTCCAATGCCACTAGTGGGTAACGCCCAAATAAGCTGTAAGATCCCACAAAATCCTAAGCTCAACTCAGTATTTTACGCTTGCTAAGGGGTCCCAGTCTTAGAAAATTTTAGCTAAGTATTCAAACTTTGTGTTATTTTGGCCTTCATAAGTTGGCAACTCTTTTGCATGAACTCTTTGACCTTAAAATGTCAATCATTAGGTTAATTCATGATCAAGAATGTCAGTGGGTCTTCTAGGATGAGTTTTGTATTTTTTAGACCTCATTTGAACCACGTTTGGGAATCCAAAATAGTGTATTGATGTGATCTCGAGTCAGCATTGCAGCCATCGTGTCGATCAATATTTTCTTTGGCTCCCAGTGGCAATTTCCAGTGAATCGATGCAGACTCGACATGGCGTGTTGGCTATTGCATAGATGCCAATGATACGGAGCGTCGGTTTGCACGTCAATAGTTCAGTTTTTAGTCATTAAAAAGCCACATCCTTAGGGGTAATAGGGTCTTTTCCCCACGTTATTTAGCCCCCAAAATACAAGATTAAACCCATTTAGAGGTAAAATTCGTTCATTATTCTCAAATTTCTCAAGAACAAAAATCCTAGGGGGATCATTTTCAAATTAAGAAGTCAAGAAACAACCACCAATTTTTAAGAATTCAGACACTAAGGTATGTCAAATGTTCATCCAAGGGTTCCTTCCACCCTTGGGGTCCAAGAAACTCTTTTAAACTTTAAGTAGCTTGATTTCATGATTTCCATAATTTGAATTCAAGTGTATTCATGATTATAATGTTGATTGGATTTCTATTCCATGATTAAGAGCAAGATTTATGTAAAACCAATTATCATTTATGTAGTATCATGTGAATTCATGTTAAATCCTTGAAATTGTGATGCTCATATGTTGATTAGTACTATGTGTATATACAATGTCTTTCAAGTGTTTGATGAGTTGTTTATGAGAATTAAATAATGAAATTATATCATGTTAGCATGTATTCAAGTTCATGTCATGCAAGTATTTGCTAGACTGTCCCAATGAATGAATGATAATCAAGTAGTTATGTATCATATTTCAAGATTATGCCATGTCTTATAATTTATGTTATCGAGTCCCAGGGGTATTTAGTACCCAACAATTTAGTTAATTACATAGAGACATGGTCAGTGTTAGGATAGTAACAGTCAAGTCACAATTAGTTATACTCTCAATCAGTTAAAGAACTCAGGAAAAACTCAGTAGACTTAGTATCAGTCTAATCTAGTTCAGTAGTCAGTTCAGAACTCAGTAAATTTAGTCAGTTAATAGAATTCAGTAGTATTCCGTCAGTCAATGAAACTTAGTTAACTCAGTTCAGTTCAATTAGAAAAAATAATTGGTAATAGTTCAGTCAAGCCTAGTATAAACTAGGAATCAGTTCAGTGTCTATTCAGATGGGAATAAGATTCAACAATGAGTTAACTCAGGGAAGGGGGCATTCCTGCCAGTAGAGGGTTTGACCCTTAATAGCAACCCCTGTGTTACAGAACTACATAGCCAATGTAGGTTGAGATATCTTCCTACCAGATATTATAAGGGTTGATACATCTCATTCAAAGTTTCCTTCCAGCAAGGGTTCACGAAAAAAATTCCTACCAGAGAGCACTAACTCACAGCTTATCTTTACCTGTGGCACGGTATTACCACCCTTCCAACTGGGGTTATAGGTTGGACCCCAATCTATTTATAAAGGGGAATATCAGTTAGATGATTACCTCCTATAGTCTAAGTTTCAGATTTAATCTCAGTATAGAACTTAGTTTAGTTCTACAGATTTAGGATTGTCAGACACAGTCACTCAGTTAATTACGAAACTTAATATAGTTCCACACAATAAAGACATTCAGATACAATCATTTAGTTATAAGTAATTCAATATCAGTATACTCATATTTCAGTTAATCAGTATTCAGACTAAATATTCAGTGTTATCACGTCTAAGTTAGTTTACATATTCATGCATGTAGTCTCATCCAGTTATACTTATGTCATTCAGTCAGTGTTGTTCATGTATATGAACCCATGCATTTTAGCCTACCTCACTTAGCATACCAGTACATTCAAAGTGCGGATGCATACTTTTCTCGTGTGCTATAATGTATTATATCATAGGTACTTTTCTCTTGCTCTATGATGTCTTATATCATAGGTGTAGATACACGAACTCCCGATCATCCCTAGCAGTTACAGATATTCAGCTGACATAGTTTGTGGTGAGTCCTTATAGTTTGAGCACATAATTATTATTTCAGTAGTCTAGTTTATTTTAGTAGCCGGAGTTAGTTGGGGACTTGTCCCATTAACTCCACATTTCAGATAGTTTAGAGGCTTTTCAGACTAGAGTATTTTAAGATAAATGTTTCAGTTTTGGTATTATTATACTGTATTTAATTTTATTTCAGTATTGAACCTAATGGTATGTTTTTTGCCTAATTTTTGCATATTACAGTAGTATCATTCAGTTAGTGCAGCAGGTACAAGTCATGGATTAGCTTGTGGTTCTTTTGGATTATGAGCATCGTGTAGCATCTGGGGTACAGACTCGAGGCGTTACAAACTTGGTATCAGAGCCTAAGTTTCTATAGAGTTCTAGGAAGTCTGAAAGCCACATCTAATAGAGTCTTGTGAATGAGTGTATAGCACGCGACACTTATTGATAGGAGGCTGGGAGGTGTTTTAGGAAAAGTTTCCCTTCTTTCAGTATTTATGTTGTGCGAGTGAGAATGAGCTCCAGTTAAACTCTCTATCTAATCCAATTTTCTCTTTTATTTATAGAACATGGCTCCAAAGGTGACTAAGGAAAGAGGAATGAGAGATTAGCCAGAACCCCAGCCCATCCAGCTAGATCCTCTGGATGAATATATCTCCCACGCTGAGTTCATAGCAACTTTCACCACCTTAGCTCATTCTATGAAAGCACAGAATAAATGTCCAACTGATGTTTCGACCAACCCAGTGGCCAATACTACTGCTTCCAGGATTCGAGGTTTCACCTAAATAAACCCTCCATCTTTTACTGGGTCTAAGTCAGATAAGACCCTTAGGAATTTCTTGATTAGGTGCAGAACATTATAGATATTATAGAGGTGACTGCTTTTGAGGGAGATAGTTGGCCACATATTAGTTATAGGATGTATCACACTCAGAGAATAAAAGGATTTTGTTGTTGCTTTTCTAAATAGGTTCTTCCTTCTTGAGTTAAGGGAAGCGAAGATTTTAGAGTTTATAAATCTGAAGCAGGGAAACATGACAATGCAAGAGTATTCTCTTAAGTTTGCTCAATTATCCAGATACGTTCCTCATGTGGTAGCAGATCTAAGATGAGTAAGTATATTTCTGGCATGTCTAATAGTATTGTCAAGGAGTGTAGGACAATAATTTTGATTAAGGGGATGGATATGTCCAGGCTCATGGTCCATGCTTAGAAGATAGAAAAGGATAAGAATAAAGAGAAGGAGAGGGAGAGCAAGAAAGTGAGAATAAGTAGTTTCAACTTTGCTCAGCCTAAGTCAGAGGGTGGGAATCATTCTCAGTTCTTCCCAAAATCCTCAGTTCTAGTTCCATCCTCAGCTAGTGCTCCTATGCCAAAACTCAAAGATAGCAATAAAGATAGGGCATCTGGCCCTAAACCCCCGGGTAGTGTTAGTAGTGCTCGAACCAATCCCCTTTGTCAGAAGTATGGAAAAAACCACCAGGGTATCTGCAAAGTTGGTAGTGATATGTGTTTCTGATTTGGCAAGCTAGGCCACAGGGTCAGACAATGTCCTCAGGTGGGTTCTCAGAGTCAGCATAACCGTCCCCTAGCTCAGTTCAATTACCCAAATTAATAGGGTGCCGCATCCAGTGCCACCAGTGGGAACTGCCAAAAACAGACTCTATGCTCTTCAGTCCTGATAGGATCAGGAATGTTCTCCTGATGTGGTCACCCATATGTTACAAGTTTATCATTTGCATATTTATGCTTTGCTAGACATAGGAGATTTTTTTGTCGTTTGTTACTCCTTATATAGTTGTGACTTCAGAGTCAGTCCTAAAATCCTAGCAGAGCCTTTCTCAGTCTCTATCCCAGTGGGTAAATCTATCATAGCCCAACGGGTATACAGGAACTGCCCGATTATGGTATCTTAGAAAGTCACTTTAGCAGACTTAGTCTATTTAGAGATGACTAATTTTGATGTCATTATCGGCATGGATTGGCTTCATTCCTGTGATACCTTAGTTGACTGTAGAAACAAAATTGTCCAGTTTTAGTTTCTGAATGAACCCGTCCTTGAGTAGAGCGGTAGTACTTCAGCACTTAGGGGTCAGCTTTCTTCTTACCTAAGGGCAAGGGTAATGATATCTAAGGGATGTATCTACTATCTTGTTCGAGTCTAGGACTCTAGTTTAGAAACCTCTACTCTTGAATCAGTGTTAGTAGCATGTTAATTCCTAGATGTCTTTCACAAAGATCATCCCAAAGTTCCTCCTAAAAGGGAAATTGACTTCGGAATAGACCTTCTCCAAGATACTCAGCCTATATCTATTCCACCATATAGAATGGCTCCAGTAGAACTCAGAGAATTAAAAGAACAGTTGAAAGATCTCCTAGATAAGGGATTTATCAAACCTAGTGTGTCCCCGTGGGTGCTCTAATTTTATTTATGCATAATAAAGATGGTTCTCTTAGAATGTGTATTGACTACCTTCAGCTAAATAAAGTCACGGTCAAGAACAAGTATCCTCTTCCCAGAATTGATGACTTGTTTGACCAACTTCAGGATGCCAGCTAATTCTCTAAGATAGACCTTAGATCGGCATATCATCGACTCAGAGTCAGAGAATATGACATCCTAAAAACAGCCTTCAAAACTTGGTATGGTCAATTAGAAATCCTAGTCATGTCATTTGGCCTTACCAATGCCCCAACATCTTTCACATACTTGATGAACCATATGTTCAATAAGTATTTGGACATGTTCATCATAGTCTTCATAGAGGACATTCTTGTCTACTCCCACACCATCTCAGAATAGTACTACAGACTCTCTAAAACCATCAGCTATTTGTAAAATTTAGTAAGTGTGAATTTTGGCTAAGGTCAGTAGCCTTTCTTGTCCATATCATTTCTAGTGATGGCATTAGAGTTGATCACCAAAAGACCAAAGAAGTAAGAAACTGGCTTAGATATAATCTCCATCAGCTATTAGGAGTTTCTTGGGTTTGGCTGGCTATTACTAATGGTTTGTTGAGGGATTTTCATCTATTGGATCCCCTATATCCAGATTAACTCAGAAGAAAGTCCAATTCTAGTGGTCAGATTCTTGTGATTAGAGTTTTTAGGAGTTAAAGACTCGACTCACTACGGCTCTAATTTTGACCCTAGCAGATGGTCCAAATGAGTTTGTGGTATATTGTGATGCCTCCAGAGTCGATTTGGGTATGTTTTGATGCAGAGAAGTAAGGTCATAGCCTGCACCTCTAGACAGCTTAAGTGCCATGAAAGGAACTATCCTACTTATGATCTTGCGTTAGCAGTAGTAGTTTTTGCCTTAAATATTTTGAGGCACTATTTGTATAGGGTGCACATTGATGTGTTCACTGACCATAAGAGCCTATAGTATGTAGTCTCTTAAAAAAATTTAAACCTCCGTCAGAGAAGGTGATTGGAGTTGTTGAAAGACTATGACATGGGCGTCCTGTATCGTTCGGATAAAGCCAATGTAGTGGCTAATTCTCTCAGTAGGATGTCTATAGGTAGTGTTGCTCATGTAGAGAATGAAAAGAAGAAGTTAGTTCAGGAAGTTTATTAGCTTGCCCGACTAGGTATTCGGTTAGTCGATTCAGTAGAAGGTAGTGTATGGGTACAGAGTGGTTTAGAATCAACCCTAGTCTATGAGGTAAAGGAAAAGTAGGATACGGATCCCAGTCTAGTCAAGTAGAAGAGATCAGTCAGAGATCAGAAAGTACAGGTCTTCTCCCAAGGAGAAGATGGTATTTTGCATTGTTAGGGTCGGCTATATGTGCTAGGTATAGATGACTTAAGACAGTGACTTCTTATAGAAGTGCATGGTGCACGCTACTCTATTCACCAGGGGACACTAAGATGTACCGTGATTCGCAGGAGATCTATTGGTAAAACGGGGTAAAGAGAGACATTGCAGAGTTTATGGCTAAGTGCTCAATATGTCAATAAGTTAAGATTGAGCATCAGAAGCCTAGTGGTTCCATACAGGAGTTCAGTAATCCCACCTGGAAATAGGAAGAAGTGAACTTAGATTTTGTGATGGGTTTGCCTCGTACTCGTCACCAGCATGATTCAGTTTGGGTCATTGTAGACATAATAACCAAATCAGCTCATTTCCTACCAGTCCATACCTCTTATTCAACCAAGTATTATGCCAAACTCTATATCAGTGAGTTGGTAAGATTTCATGGTGTTCCATATCCATTATCTCAGATAGAGGTACCTAGTTCACCTCTTATTTCTAGAAGGCATTCCAAAAGGGTCTTGGTACCCGAGTTCACCTCAGTACAACTTTTCATCCTTAGATAGATGGTCAAGCAAAAATGACCATTCAGACTTAAGAAGATATGATGCGAGCGTGTGCGATTGACTTTAAAGGTAGTTGGGATGACCACTTGCCTTTGATTGAATTTTCATATAACAACAGTTATCATTCCAGCATTCAGATGGCTCCGTTTGAGGCACTTTATGAGAGGAGGTAGAGATCTCCCATTGGTTGATTTGAAGTGGGTGAGGCCACAGTTGTAGGGCCTAACTTGGTATTTGACACCTTAGATAAAGTTCAGTTGATCATGGAAAGGCTTAAGATAGCTCAGAGCCTATAGAAATCGAACGTAGATGTACGCAGAAAGGATCTCGAGTTTGAGATTGGGGATTTTATGTATTTGAAAATCTCTCCTATGAAAGGAGTGAAACAGTTTCGCAAGAAGGGGAAACTCAGTCCCTAATATGTCGATCCTTAATGAATTCTCAGCTATTTCAGAAAGGTAGCTTACGAGCTTGAGCTGCCTTCAGACTTAACTTTAGCGCATCCAGTGTTCTATGTCTCCTTACTTAAGAAATGCATAGGTAACCCAGAAGTTGTAGTCCCTATAGAAGGCATAGATATTCAGAACAACCTCTCTTATGAGGAGATTCCAATCAAAATCCTTGATTTTTAGATTCGCAGACTGAGAAACAAAGAAGTCCCTCTAGTCAAAGTTTTTTAGCCAAATTAGTCCGTTGAGGGAGCTACTTGGGAAGAAGAGGAAGACATGCATACCAAGTATCCTTACCACTCATCCGCAATCTCAGACTCAGCCCAAGTTAACAGTTTTCCTTTGACTCAGCCTAAGCTCAGACTTGTCTCATTTGATGCAAACTCGATGTGATGTATTTGCTATGGTGTTAATGCCAATGATGTAGTGCATTGTTCTGCGTATCGATAGTTTAGCAATTAGTCATCAAAAAATCGCGTCCTCAGGGGTAATAGGATCTTTTTTCCATGTTTATAAACCCTCAAAACATGAGATTAAGCCTATTTAGAGGAAAAATTCATTCATTATTCTCAAATTTGTCAAGAACAGAAACCCTACGGGGATTAATTTCAAATCAAGAACTCAAGAAACCACTACCAATCTTTTACAATTCAGGCACTAAGGTATGTCAATTATTCATCCAAGGGTTCCTTCCACCCTTGGGGTCTAAGAAACTCTTTTAAACTTTAAGTAGCTTGATTTCATGCTTTCCATGATTTGGATTCAAGTGTATTCATGATTATAATGTTGGTTGGGTTTCTATTCCATGATTAAGTGAAAGATTTATGTAAAAACAACTACTATGTATGTAGTATCATGTGAATTCATGTTAAAGCCTTGAAATTGTCATGCTCATATGCTGATTAGTACTATGTGCATATACAATGCCTTCCAAGTGTTTGATGAGTTGTTTTTGAGAATTAAATAATGAAATTATATCATGTTAGCGTGTATTCAAGTTCATGTCATGCAAGTGTTTGCTAAAATATCCCAATGAATGAATGATGATCAAGTAGTTATGTATCATGCACTTTCATCCAATTATATTTATGTCATTCAGTCAGTATTGTGTATGTATATGAACCCATGCATTTCAGCCTACCTCACTTAGCATACCAGTACATTCAAAGTACTGGCACATACTTTTATTTTGTGCTATGATGTCTTATATTATAGGTTCAGATGCACGTGCTCCCGATAATCCCTAGCAGTTACAGATATTCAGCTGACAAAGTTAGAGGTAAGTCCCCATAGTTCAAGGATATGATTATTATTTCAGTAGTCTTATTTATTTTAGTAGCCGAAGTTAGTTAGGGACTTGTCCCATCAACTCCATATTTTAGACAGTTTAGACGCTTTTCAGACTAGAGTATTTTCAAAAAGTTGTTTTAGTTTTGGTATTGTTATATCGTATTTAGTTTTATTTTAGTATTGAACATAATGGCATATTTTCTGCCTAATTTTTGCATATTACAATATTATCATTAAGTTAATGCAATAGATACCAGTCATGGGTTAGCTTATGGTCCTTCAAGATTATGAGCACTGTGTAACATCTGGGTTACAGACTCGAGGCATTGCATAGGCTCTATGCACTTCAGTAAAGACAAGATTAGGAAAGTTTTCCTGATGTGGTCACTGGTACATTATAGATCTTTCATTTACATATTTATGCCTTATTGTATCCAGGAGCTTCTCTGTCTATCATAATTCCTTACCTAGCAGTCGACTTTAAAGTCAAACCAAAAGTATTAATAGAACCATTCTCAGTCTCTACCTCAGTGGGTCAGTCTATCATAGCCCGGCGGGCATACAGGAATTGTTCGGTTATGATATTTCAGAAAGTCACTTCAGCAGACTTAGTAGATTAGAGATGTCAGATTTCGACGTCTTCTCAGTATGTATTATCTCCATTCATGCTATGCCTCAATTTATTGTAGAAGCAGAATTGTTTAATTTTCAGTTTCTAAATAAACCAACACTTTAATGGAGGGGTAGTACTATAATGCTTAAGGGTCAGTTAATTTCATACCATAGAGCGAGAAAAATTATATGCATGGGGTGTGTCTATCATTTTGTATGAATCAAGGACTCTAATGCGGAAACTCCCAGTCTTGAGTCAGTCCCAGTAGTAAATAAATTCTCAAATGTATTCACCAAAAAACTTCTTGGAGTTCATCCCAAAAGGGAAATAAACTTCGGAATAGATCTTCTTCCAGATACTCAGCCCATATCTATTCCACCATATAGAATGGCTCTAGCAGAACTCAAAGAGCTAAAGTAACAGTTAAAGGATCTCCTAAATATGGGGGTCAACAGGCCTAGTGTTTCCCCGTGGGGAAAACTAGTTCTATTCATACGTAAGAAAGACGGTTCACTCATAATGTGTATAGACTATCGTCAGTTGAATAAATTCACAGTCAAGAACAAAGGCCCACTTCCTAAAATTGATGACTTTTTTGACCAACTTCTGGTTGCTAGTTACTTTTCTAAGATAGACCTCAGATCAGGCTATCATCAACTAGGGTCAGAGAATGTGACATTTCAAAAATAACTTTCTGAACCTGGTATGGTCACTTCGAGTTTCTAGTCATGTCCTTTAGTCTTACTAATGCCCCAGCAGCTTTCATGGACTTAATGAATAGCGTGTTCAAGCAGTACTTAGGCATGTTCATTATAGTTTTCATCGATGACATTGTTGTCTATTCCTATAGCTAGAATAATCAGATAGACCACCTCAAAATCATACTTCAGACTCTTAGAACTCATCAGTTGTTCACCAAATTTAGTAAGTACAAATTTTGGCTAAGGTCAGTAGCGTTCCTTGGTCATATTATTTTTGGTAATGGCATTAGAGTTGATCCTCAAAAGACTGAAGTAGTGAGAAATTGGCCTAAACCCATCTCTCCATCAGATATCAGGAGTTTCATGGATTTAGTTGGCTATTACCATCAGTTTGTTAAAGGGTTCATACCTATTGCATCCCTCATGTCCAGATTAACTCAAAAGAAAGTCTAGTTTCAGTGGTTAAATTCCTGCGAGAAAAGTTTTCAGGAGATGAAGACTCAACTCACCTCAACCCCAGTTTTGAATCTATCGAATAGTTTAGCTAGGTTTATTGTGTATTGTGATGCATCTAGAGTAGGTTTGGGTTGTTTCCTCATATAGAGAGGTAAGGTCATAGCCTACGCCTCTAGACAGCTTAAGACCCATAAGAAGAATTATCCTACTCATGACTTGAGTTAGCAGCTGTAGTGTTTGCCTTAAAGATTTGGAGGCATTATTTTTATGGGGTACATGTAGATATGTTCATAGATCACAAGAGCTTGTAGTATGTCATTTCTCAGAAAGATTTAAATTTACATTAGAGAAGGTGGTTAGAGTTTTTGAAAGATTATGACATGAGTGTTCTTTACCATCTGGGCAAGGCCAATGTAGTGGTTGACTCTCTCAGTAGATTTTCTATGGGTAGTATTACTCATGTTGAGGATGATAAGAAGAAGTTAGTTTAGGAAGTTCATCAGCTTGGCCGACTTAGTTTTCGGTTAGTCGATTTAGCCGAAGGTAGTGTATGATTACAGAATAGTTTCGAATCTTTTCTAGTTTCCAAGGTGAAGAAAAAATAGGATCAAGATCCTAGTCTTGTTAAGCTAAAAGAGTAAGTCAAAGATCAGAAAGTAGAGGTTTTCTCCCAAGGGGGAGATGGTGTTTTGTGTTGCTAAGGTCGGCTATGTGTGCCAGGAGTAGACGACTTGAGGCAACAAATTCTTGCAGAAACGTATGTTGCGTGTTACTCTATTCTTCTAGGGGTCATTAAGATGTACCGTGACTTGCAGGAGATCTATTAGTGGAGTGGGATGAAGAGGGATATTATAGAATTTGTAGTTAAATGCTCTCCATATCAGTAAGTTAATGTTGAGCACCAGAAGCCTAGCAGGTACATGCAGGAGTTCAGTATTCCCAAATGGAAATGGGAAGAAGAGAACATGGACTTTTTGATGGGTTTTACTCGTACTCATCATCAGCATAATTCTACATGGGTTATCATAGATAGGATGGCAAAATCAACTCATTTTTTGCCAGTCCATACCTCCTATTCAGCCGAGGACTATGCCAAACTCTATATCAAAGAATTGGTCAGGTTACACGGAGTCCCAGTAACTATTATCTCCTATACGTGTACCCAGTTTATCACTCATTTCTAGAAATCATTCTAAAAGGGTCTTGGTACCCAAGTCCATCTCAGTATAACCTTCCACCCTCAGATAGATGGTCAGGAAAAAAGGACCATTTAGACTCTGAAAGATATGCTAAGAGCATGCATTGTTGATTTTATAGGTATTTGGAATGACCACTTGCCTTTGATCAAGTTCACGTATAATAACAACTATCATTCCAGTATTTAGATAGCTCCATTTGAGGCTCTCTATAGTAGGAGATGCAGATCTCAAATTGGATGGTTCGAGGTAGGTGAGGCCGTAATAATAGGGCCTGACCTAGTGTCGGATTCCTTAGAGAACGTTTAGATGATTAGAGAAACACTTAGGGCTTCCCAGAGCTGACAAAAGTCTTATGGAGATATGAAGAGAAAGGATCTCAAATTTGAGTTTAATTATTTTATTTACTTGAAAATCTCTCCCATGAAAGAAGTAAAGAAGTTCAACAAGAAGGGAAAGCTCAGTCCCTTATATGTTGGTCCTTACAAGATTCTCAGTCCTTTCGGAAAGGTAGCTTATGAGCATAAGTTGCCTTTGGATCTAGCTTCAGTACATCCAGTATTCCATGTCTCCTTACAAAAAAAATGTATGTCACCCAGCAATAATAGTCTCCTTAGAGGATGTAAATATTCAGAATGATCTCTCTTCCGAAGAGGTTCAAGTCCAGATCCTCGATCATCAGATTCACAGACATAAGAACAAATAAGTTCCCTTAGTCAAAGTTCTTTGGCGGAATCAGTCCGTATAGGAAGCTACTTAGGAAGCAGAAGCATATATGAGGACCAAGTATCCTCACTTCTTCTCCGCAACTTTAGATCCAGCTTAAGGTAACCGTCTTCCTTAGCTTTACTCAGTTTCATGTTCAGCTATAATTATAACTTGGTATCTATTTGCCATTTCATATTCAGTCATGCATTCATAAATCAGTGTAGTCATGTACTCATGCATCAGATATTCATGTTCAATATGAAACCATAGCTTATCAGTAGCTTCAGTCATGTATTCCATGCATCAGATATGCATGTTCAGTGCAAGAGCTCACTTTGTCAGTAGTTTAGTCATGTAGTCATGCATCAGAAATGCATGTTCAGTGTGTAAAATCAGTCCATCAGTGTCTCATCTTAATCATTCTCACTCAAGGATGAATGTTCCCAAGGGGGAGATATTGTAATACCCCGTATTAGTTACCTTAAGATTAACTCCTAATCTATGAGTTATCCAATATAAAATTTTTGAAATACTCAGTATTTTCATTTAAATCCTGCCATTGCATAGGAAATTGAATTAGCTTTCCAACGATATAAAATTTGCCTAAATCCGATAACCGGGTAAGAAGTTATGGCTATTTTAATTTTCAATAATTAAACACTATCATTCAGGCTAGTATCGCATCGCGGACTATGTCAAAATGGCAATTGTCTGTTTCTAGTGAGTTACTGTGATACAGGCTTATCGCACCACAGCTTCTCTTTATATTTTGTAAATTTCAGGTGTACCAACGCGATCCCACTGCGTCGCGGTGAACTTCCAAGTCGCATCCAAGGAGGCAACGCGATACCATTGCGTTGCTCCACTAGCCACATTCCCATTTGTCATCTTCCAGTATCTTGGCGTGATAGTGCCGCGTTGCGCAAGGTGCCTAAATCAAGAATTTTCAGTAATGATTTTAAATCATTCCCAGGGGTAATTGGGTATTTTTCCATGACCCAAGTCAGCATTTAGCACATAAATTACCCCAAATCAACCTGGTTACATCATTATTATTCAATTTTCCCCAAAATTAAAGCATTCTCTCTCAAGAAAACAAACCCAAGCATCAAGAATCAAGGTCAAAATTCAAGAATTTCTTCAAGAACCTTCAATAACTAATACTCCAAGGTATCTTAGGTGTTCATCTATAGGTTCCTTTCACCCATAAAGTCCACAAATCCATTTTCAAACTATAATATTGTTGAATTATGAATTTCCATGCTTAAATTGAATTGAATTGAATTGAATCCATATTCATGTTACTGTTGGGTTTTAGTTCATGATTAAATTATAAGCTTTTATGAAATTAATCATTTAATGTGTTGAATTACATGATCTTCATGTTAAACTCTTCAATTTGCAAGTTTATTTATGTAGCCATAATAACTATATGTGTCGATTATTGTATGATCTAAGCATGCTCCCCATGTGATTGATAAAATGCCTATGTGAATTAAATAGTGCCCTTATAACATGATAGCATGTATTCTCCATTCATGTATGAGTAAATGCTTTACAAGTGTTTGCTAAAATGTCTCAATGAGTGGATTGTGATTAAGTAGCCATTATTATGTTTTCAATATTATGCTACGCTTTACTTTTCATGCTATCGAGTCCTGGGGGTATTTAATACCCAATAATTTAGTTATTTACCTAGAGCCAGTGTCAATTACAAAATAGTATGTCATGTCGCGATCAGTAGTACTCTCAGTCAGTTACAAAACTCAGTATAACTCAGTAAGTTACAGAACTTACGAAAAACTCAGTAAACTCAGTCTCAGTCCAATCTAGTTTGAAATACGCAATTCAATGTCCTTTAGTTGGGTGTAGGATTCAGCACTGAGTGAACCGAAGGATGGGGGCTCACCTGCTAGTAGAGGGTGTGATCCTTAGAAGCAATCCCAGAGTTCCAAAACTACATAGCCAGCGTAAGTTGAAACATCAACCTGCCAGTTGAGGGTTGATGAGGTGTTTTAACTTGACAGATGAGGGTTCCACCATTCTCGCTATAGTACCTGTAAGATAAAGGTAACTTCAGCTTGTGTTTACCTGTGACACGGTACTGACACCCTTTAAATTAGGGTTACAGATGGGACACCAACTCAGTTATCTTATCTTATTTGGGGAATATCGGTTAAATAATTACCTCCCACAGTTTTAGTTTTAGTCTTTAGAATAGAACTTAGTTCAGTTCTACAGAATTAGAACTGTCAGATACAGTCAATCAATAACAGTAACTCAGTTATTAGAAATCTCAAATTATCAATTACTCTGTATCAGAACTCAGTACTTAGCTTCAGAAAAGCTCAGTTATAGTAAATATATATATATATATATGCATAGTAATGCATGCTTAGTATTTACTGTAGTTCAGATTATCCACGTACTCTCATATTTAGTTTCACTCTATTATTCAGTCAGTTATTGTTCATGCATATGAACCCTTGCATTCAGCCTTATCTTATCTAACATACCAGTACATTCCACGTACTAATGCATACTTTTTCTTTGCACTATGATGTCTTATATCATAAGTTGGACACTCAGGTTCCTGACCGTGCATAGATAGATCCAGATTCAGCCAGCTGTAGATTTAGTAGTGAGTCCTGATCTATCGAGGATATTCTTTCATTTCACTATTATAGTAGACTCAGTATTTCAGTAGATGGAGTTAGTTGGGGGATTATCCCATTAACTCTACTTTCAAACAGTTTCAGATTAGAGGCTTTTCAGACAGTGTTCAATGATGTGTGAGCTAATGCTAACACATTTGAGGCTTTTGACTAGAAATAATTGTAAAGTCTTAAGCAACTTTTGTTATTTTTGTTTGTTTTGTCTTTGCTAATGTAGGAAAGTCAAGATGCAAGGAAACCAAAGACAATAAGAGCAAAAGAGGTAAATTTAGAACAAGTGGCCGTGAAAGTATAGTTGACGACTTGTCTGATAAGTCTTCAAGTTTGTGATAAGTTATCAGAGTCATCCTTAGCTGTAGATAGTGTGAGAAAGTTGGAGTAGAAGTGTGAAGATTTTCCCTGATAAGCTGCCAGGTATCTGATAAGCCATCAAGAATGTCGTCACTCAGAAGAAGAAGATTTTTTGATGACTTATCCTAATAAGCTATCAGATCTCTGATAAGCCTTCGGGCATGTCGTCACTCAGAAGCAGAAGGCAAAAATTTGAAGCATGCCTGACGACATGTTTTGATAAGCTATCAGAACACTGATAAGCCGTCAGGCATGTCATCGCATATAAGCAGAAGGCAAGAAATAGGAATCATGTCTGACGACATGGTCTGATAAGCTATCAGATCTCTTATAAGCCATCAGACATGTCGTCGGCTAAGGAGAAAAATCTGAATTTTTAATTTCAAATTTTACTTAAGTTACGTATTTAAATAGCAGCTTTTAGGATTTCATTGGGGCGCTAAACATCTTGAACTTATTCCAAAGACTACTTCACTTCTCTTTGGTCTCTAAACTTGGATTTAAATTTTCAATTCTTTGATTTAGTTTTGAGATATTCTTCTTGAATTTAGGAAGAGAATAAATTTCTAACTACATCTTTTGTAAGTTTAATCACTTTGAATTATGAATTCATCTATTGTTATCCCTTTATCTTTCATGTGGAACTAAAACCCACAACTAGGGTTGTGGGATCTATGATTACTCATATATTATCTTAATAGTTAGTTAGGGTTCGAGTGATTATGGGAACATCTTGAAAAATTTTGTATAAATTTTTTTTGTTGGTTGCAAACAATAGATCTCACCTGATGTTGATTGGCTCGAACAGAGAAATAAACTAAAGGTAGTGAATTATCAACGAGGATTTGGGAAGGTTAAGTTCCCATCTAATGATTAATGATGTAACAATATTAATCAACTCGAAATAAAATCAGTATGAATAGATTGTTTTCCTAAGTTCGAGAGAATTAGGGAGTTCAATATCTAGGTAGGTTGAGAAACACTTAGATGGACTATCGAAACTGATAATTTGGTGTTTCCCATAAGTCATGACAATCTAGTACAACAACTATTATTCAATGAAGGATTATTAATCATAGTGAACACAACTCTAGTTTTTCTATATCATTGATTTGAAATATTGCAATTTAAGCTTTGAGTTCTAAGGCGAATTGAAGTGTTCATAACTTTTATTCAATCATTAAAAAACCCCACTTTATCTTTTCATATCATTTGTTTGAATTTAACTTGTAGCTTTAGTTTTAAATTAATTTAATCATCACTCACATTATTCCTCGTAGATTCGACCCCGACTCTAAAGTTGGCTAAATATATTGACGACGACCTCCTTGCACTAAATTGATGTGTAAGTTGAGAGTTATCATTAAATTTTATAGATTGTTATTTTAGTTTATACACTTTATCACTATTTATAGATTTTGAACCTTATGGCATTTCACCCTATTTTTCCATATTTATTACATTATTACTTTTTAATGCTCATAGCAGATATCAGTCGTAGGTTAGCTTACGGTCCTTCGAGTTTGTAAGCACCATGTAGCGTCTGGGGTACAGACTCAGGGCATTATAAATTGTGACACATATGAAACGTGTAAGCTGAATCAAGAATCCAATACTCACAAGGTTTGAAGTTACCATCATAAACTACCAAAAGTTCTCCATCACTACCCCCATCTTCAACAAAACTTGCTTCACCAGACTTGCCTTCGGTTTTGGAGCTTCTTTTTTCTCTCTATTCTATAACTTCCAACACTCAAATTTGATATGGCCCTTCTTTTTACAGTAATTACAGGTTTTATTTTTGTTTCTGGATTTTTACCTATTCCTATCATTACCCCCAGAATTCCTCTCATGAGTCCTTCTTCTAGCAATAAGACTATCTCCTTGAGTCTCCAACCTATTCACATAATGTTTTATCTTCTCCTTAGAGAATAACACATCATAGACTTCATCTATCTTCAGGGTATCACGACTATATAAAAGCATATCCCTAAAAGTAGTGTATGATGCAAGTAGTGAACACAACAAAATCAACATTAGATCTTCCCTATCGTACTTAACCTCTAGAGTCTCTAAATTATAGACGATTTTCTTAAATACAAATAGGTGATACTCCAAGGACGCACCCTCAGACATGTGATGGGAATAAAGTTGTTGTTTGAGATGCAACTTACTTGTTAGGCTCTTTGTCATACATAGTGATTCTATTTTAAACCACAACGTATGGACAACGGTCTTCTTCAAAACATCCTGTATAATCTAATTAGATAAATGAAGGTGAATCTGAGATAGAGGCTTTCGATCCTTACACCATTTGTCCTCGTCCGTCCACAATGAGGGCATCTTATTAAATCCTAATAGAGCATTGTCCAAATCCATCTGTGCAAGCACAGATCGTATCTTAACCTTCCATAAAGAAAATCTGGTGTTGCGATCCAACAACAGAATATCATATATCATGGTTTCCATTCTCGAGAAAACAATCGAATAGGCTTTGATACCAATTTTTTATGATTCGAATAGAATAAGAAACCACATGTAAAATAAAAAAAAGAACAATATACAGATTTATGTGAAAACTCTTACAGAAAAGACCACAGGCAGAAGCAGGGGAGGTTTCACTATAATAGAGAGAGAGTACAATGTGGAGAAGGCTGAATTTTCTAAATAATCAAAAGAACCCACTAAATTGTACTTATATAATATGTGGGCACAAATAGGTCCTAGGTGCAAAAACAGAAAGGTCTATACCATGGGGACTTTGCCCATGCACACCTAGTAGGATCAGTGATGGTAGCATAGGGATCGAGTTGCGAAACTTTCAGGGCTGAACCAACAAAATCTGGGCCATAACTCTAACAGACATCTTCTTAAGTAGTGATAAATCACTTTCAGGAGAGGATGATGAATATATATTAGAGGGGGAATTAAACATAAAATATCTGAATATGTTATTTTCTTCTATTCAATTTCTAAGGGGTTGTAAAAGAATATTTCCTCATATAGATTTTACTATTAAATCTATATATCATGTGTTTGGCTAGACATACTAGTTAAAATTAGAATTATATGTTTATGAAATCCTGTAATATTATTTATCTCATATATAAAAGATGGGGTTGATATAATCCCAAATTTTGAGAAGAAATTACTTCTAAGAAAATTAGAGGAGGGGTTATAATCGTTAAAAATAAAGGTTCTCCCCTCTCTCTCTTCATCTCCTTTTATTACCATGACTAGTCAAGAATTGAATCATAGAAATACGTACATAAACAAAATATCAAAATAATAGAAGGAGAACGACATAATTCTTTAAGTGACAAAGGTATTAAAAAGTTGAAGTAAATGCATGTATATTTAAATTAATAACTTTGAAAAATTCCTTTATAGCAAGATCCAAAAGACTCGAACTGACTTCATCCTCCTCTTTGGTAAGAAAAACCCTAAATCTAGCTAGAGTTTTCATATCATGAAGCCTCTTAGGTTGGGTCTGCACCTTTCGATGGCGGTTTTCTTTGTTTCAACCATTTTTTAAGTGCCCCTTTTTATGACCTACGAGGGCTTGGTTGGATGAAATGAGTTGTCCATATCATCTTCATTGATACATAGAAATGCCTTGTTGTCCATTTTGCTTTTTATTTTTTGTGACTTTCATGTTTATAATTTTGGGAAGAGGAGGACAAATATCTATATACAAGGAAAAACTAGAAGAGACTTGGTGTGTCAGGTGAGGGTTGGGTTTGAAGACAACTCAAGTTTTATGTAATTTTGGATACATTAGAAAATATCTTGACCATTTTATTTCATTTCTTTATTTGGCATAGGTGCATTTATTATTCCGATAAGAAGATATTCAATTAGTAAACCACAAATTTAAATTGAGTAAATAATAACCGTCATCAAGACATATTTTGTTTGGCACAATGCCCTTACATTTAGCGTGTTTATTTAGAAACCCATAAATTATTTAGTAATATTAATTACCTCTATGAATTTGGTTATTTGATAGTCTTTACTCTAGTATGATCACATGCTAATAGAGTGAGAAGATTATATTCTTTGCTCACATGATTTTTTTATTAATTATTTTAAAATACAAGAGCTTCACTTTTAATGAAAAATATATTTGATTAGAAATAATGAGATTTTGACCAATCTTATTTTACAGATTTTGCCTAGAAGTAAAAAATTTACCGTTGAAACAGATAATCATTACATTTATATAAGATATAACAAGAATCATACCATTGAAGTTTTATTATCTTGCAAAAACTTTTTATTCTACTAAAATAAAAGAGCTCTAACAAAATACTTTAAGTTTTTTCTCCCAATTTTTCAAAAAATAAAATCAAACATCATTAGAGTAGAAAATATATTGACACACTCCTTTCTAATAGTGTTTGATTGAAAATCTTTTATCTTTTCTACTTCATACACATTTCTTTTTGATAAAATAACAAAGAAAATGAGGAATAACTGAATAATTAAGAAATTGAGCATTGCTCTTTTATCAATACAAAGCATAATATCATACTCATACATGCAAGAAAATTATTAACTCCTGTGAATTTGCAATAAAGAATTATCGAAAAAAATCCATATGATTTACAATTTATCAATTTTCTACGTAATATTTCAAGTAGTCCCCAACCATCATATACTAATAATAATAGGACGTTATGAAAGGTAGGCTACAATAAATTTTAACTATTTGCATAAGAAGAAGCTATAAATTTTGTCATGTAACAATCATGAGCTCTTTTGTCATTTTCTACCCAAATACTCAAGCATTTTCTAAATCAGTTTCAACTAACATCTATTCCCTAGACATTGAAATTACTATATCATCGACATATGCTAAATGTATAACAATTGACTTTGTTCAGAACAGCAAAACATACATATATTAATACTACGGATAAAGGGACAACCCAGTAGTCCTAGATGATATAAAAAAGCAACTACATCATATTTCCCCCATATTTAATAAGACACTAACATTTTGATAACAGTCTTTACAACCTTTATTAAGAAGAAACAACACAAAAACTACATCATATGCTTAGATTGTTTTGGACTCATCATCTGAGTCTTCAATGGTGATCACATCCACCTCAATTCTCTTCTTTCTTTATTCTTTTACCTGTAACAAGATAAAACTTATATCAATCATTAATGATTTTGCATATACAAAGATCTCTGGAACCCTAAGCCAAAAAGATATGTGGCCATCAAAGAGGGATTAGGTGGAGACGTGAAACCCTAGAATTTGAGAAAGATTCTGCTCCTAAAGCATTAGATTTTGTAGTTTGTCTCGATGAAATTAATATTCTAATCTTTCTTCTAAGAACGTATTTAATTAACCTCATTAATAGGGACCAAAAATGTTGCTAGTATAGAAGGTTAAAAAGCTAACCACACATTAATTCACTTGAATGCTACATATAAATATGATTCATGGGGGGAATTAACAAAAATTCATAAAGTGGGTGGTAATTCACTGTAGTATGGTACAAACAGAAATCCTTTAAGGGTTCATTTGGTTCAAAGAATTAATTAGTTTATCCCAATAAATATTTTGAGATTAAACCTATCGCATATTAGATTAAAAGATTAGCTAAAATCAATGTTATTTTTATGCCAAAATCTTGGTATCACTTATCTCATATAAAATGTGGGATTGATATAATCCCTAGTCCTTCGTATTGCCATGACTTACGAATTCGATCATAGAATATATCCACATAAATAAAATATTGAAACAAAAGAAGGAGAAAAATATAAATCATTTTCTTCATGAAGAAAAAATATCAAGAAAGTTCATGTTTAAATTAATGAATGAACCTCATCCATAACACTAGCAAGAATACGTGAAATGGCTTTTTGATTCTTTTTGGTAAGACTATCCCTGATCCGACCTAGTACCATCAAGTCATGAACCCTGAAAAGATCTATAGGGGCCTGTGGTCAGCTACTGGACAAAGCTTGAGGCGAAGGTAGAGCTGCCGGGCTACCAAAAATTTGCACACCCTCATTTGACAATTGATGAGCATTTGAAGAGGCATTTTCAGATGTTGTAGAAACAATATGTTGATTGAAAAATTCCAAGGAAGTAGAAGAACCTAGCTGGTGTTGATAGTCAGAAAGTTTCACAAACTTTTTATTTTGGGGGGTTCCTTTTATGGCCTTCTATGGCTTGGTTTGAGGAGACGTTCTTTTCACAATGAATACATTCATACATATAGATACCCTTATGTCCATTGTATTCCTGTATTTTGGTTACGTTCATGCTTAACAATTTAGGGAGAGGAGGATGAGGAATATATATTTTAAGTAAGAAAATAGATGTTGTAGGGGGAGTTGGGTTTGGGGAAAACTCATCTTTTATTCAAATAATTGGATGTATTTTTTCAAAAAAAAATGGGGTTAGGGGAAGACGAAATGGAGAAGTAGATTACAAGTTGGGGAGTCGAACCTCACCAACAAGGTGAAAGCTCAATATCCAACAAACTAAACTACTAAGAATCCCTTATTGGATGTATTGGAAATTTACTCTATTCTCTGATGAAAATCATACCTGAATCTAATTTGGCATAAGCGACATCTTGTTAAATGAATAGAAAAAGACAATTGTAGCAAATATCTGCAGATTGAAGACAATGATTAGTGAAGGATAAGATGAAAATTTCTATTTGCGATTTCTTAAATCAACGATATATTTATATTAACCTGAGTTATAGTTCAACCAGGTAAGGAAAACAACGTTATGGAAATTAAAGAATTGTTAAACCAAGTTAACATTCAGCCAGACAAATAAAACTGCACAATTTAAATAAAGAGTCATTAAAACCTAAGTTAACATTAAACTAGATAAAGAAAACAACACAATCACAATTAAGGAATATTAAAACCCAACTTAAAACTTAACTAGATAAGGAAAATAGCTGAAATAACTGTCAATGATCAAACTTTGCAAAACCTTTCCACCATTTAAATTCAAAATCACCAAAAATTAAAATATTACAATAAAATTAGCTTTAAAACACAAAATTTTGCTCACAAATAATAATGGAAAGTAAAGCACACAAGAATCAACTAAAAATAAAATTAAAACCAAACACAAAAAAGCCACCAACTCCAAATTTTTTTCTTCAAAATGAGAGCAACCAAGATAAAGATTAGCACATACCTATTTTACCTAGGGATCAAACCTCACAAAGAAGATATAAAAATCCAATCTATATGTATATATAGCTGAATGAAGAACAACAAAGAAACAAAGGGAAAAAGGAGGATTAAATCAATTTAAAGTATACAAGAGAGGGAGGGGGGAAAAAGCAAGTGGTTGAAAACAAAAGCTGTAAATAGATTGACAGAAAGAAAGAAAAGCTTTTAAAGAGAGGGATATAGAATCCAAATAAATTAAACACGTAAAAAAAATCATCACAACACAACACACAACTCAACACATACAACAATAACCAACACCAAACACTGACATGTGGCAGGAAAATTGGGTGGGTGAGTAGGGGTGGGGGTTTTAACTTTATAGGAAGGGAGTCAAAGAATAATTCCAATCAGATGATGCCATATGGAGTACTGGACATATTCCCTCTCTCTTTAATTACACCATTCACACTTCTTTTCATATTTTTCTCACTTCTCTTATGGGTGGTGGTAGGGTAGCTTTGTGGGAAGCACGTAAAAGAACAATGTCACAATGGGTGGGTGGGTAGGGGTTATGATACCAAACAGTATCTAAATGAGCACAAAATAGTCCACAAGTGACCCGCAAATACCCGTAACAAGCAAGACATAAAATGACATAAGGAAGCAAACACAAACTTAATGATAAAAAGATAGATAACTTGACACAAGGGAAACATATAAAGTAGTAACTAAAGAGTTTATTAAACTCTAAAACCCCTACAAAACACGTTAACAAGCACCAAGTACTTACGATGATAAAAGAGAGGAGTCCACCACTCAAGCACCAATGTTTCTAACAAATAAGCAATCACAAGATATTCCACCCTTGAATGCTATCCTAGTTACAAGTTTTGGTTTTGTGCCTCAAGGAGAGAGGACTTGGTATTTCAAAAGTTCAAGACTTACAATAATCATCAACTCAAGAACTAAAGACCTAAACTAGTCTATTTATAAACTTATTTCAAAAGTAAGGTGAAATGACTAAAAAGGCCCTTTAATGAATGGCTTCAAGTAGGTGCCCTTGGAGTGCTATGTATGGATGGTTTGGGTGTCTATTTAGGTGCTCCTTTGCACTTCATTTGCATCCACCAAGTCTTGGGTCCAACATGCACTCTCTTAAGTTCATATCTGTGATTATTCTTGTATCATCCTCTCTATCTTGAGAGGAATTTGCCCACAAATTCACGGCTTCCCCTCGTTCAATTGGCCACTTCAAAAGAAACCACTCAAAATAGCCCGTAAAACATGACATGGCACCAAAACAGTCCACATAGAACATGAGGAACACAGAATCTCATCAACACAAGTCTCGGCCAACTTCTTCATTTTGAACCTCAGCTTTCTCTCCATCTTGAAATTTTCCTTCAATCTCATCTGTTTCAATTCCCATATCTCCACTTGGTGGCAGGTTCCTTATTGATCCCATTGACTAACTCTTCCTCCATGCCCTCTGTATCCCCTTTGATCCATATATCTTCCTTTAAACTCTTCTTCTATCATATAAGGCTCATCATAGACTCCATATCCTTCATATTCCTCTTTACCATATGATACGGAAAAGACAATAGAAACACGAAACACACTCCAAACAGTCCACAAATCACAAGATCCGAAGACCTATTGGAGACCAACTCTCAAATTCAATAAATACAACAAGAATACAAGATACAAGAGTGTATTTTAACACCAAAACAGATACAAAATGTGATGAACAAGATGAACTTAACAATGGGAATAACAACAACAACACAAACGGGTACAATAATAGATACAAACATTACAAGATTGCAAAAACAAAAAGGATAGATAGACATACACTATCTCATGGACCAAGAACCTAAGTGTATTCAAGCACCTAGACCCTTAATACAATGATAATAGGAACACGTACTCTCTTCGGTGAGCACAAGAGAGACCTCAACCTCCTCTGCCACCCAACATTCTAAGCTTGAATCCAACACGAGTGATTCCACACTCAAGTTGATTTTTCTAGTTGCAAGTTTCAGATTTGTGGTATTCTCCCCTTAGAGAGAAAATATTTCTATGTGTTATACAACATCCATATTTAGCAAAGTGTAAGACAAAATGACCTATAATGTTCTATTTATATTAGGTTACAACTAGAATACAAAATGACCAAAAGACCCTTTAATGAAAAGCCTCAAAATGCAACTCACGGAGTGTAGTGTAGGTTCGGTTTTGGTGTGTGTTTTAGGCCCTCTTTTGCATTTTTCTTGCACACTCCAAGCCTCGGGTTCGTTACACTTTCACATGTCCATCCTCGTGGTCGTACTTGTATCATCCTCCCCTTCTTGAAAAGGATTCGACCTCGAATTCGTACCTTACAAAATTAAAAGAAAACAAACAAGCACACATCCTCATGACTGAAGGGTTAAGGTTAGAAAAAAAATAACACATCAACATGCCTTGCCGAGGTGGAACAAACTTAAAGTATATCCACGGGTCCTTTGTGTTGAACATAAGAATCTTAGTACAAAAGACACAAAGAAAACGGTCATCCTCCATAAAAAGAGATAAGGAAGAACTTTTTCTTCCTTCATTAGCACCCACAATCAAACATTGCTTGTCGTCTTGACCAAGCATTCAGTGGGGAGTGTAGAGATTTCCACATTCCAAGAGGGTGACGGGATAAAATGGAAAAATTAGCCAAGGGCCTAAGCCGATGCTATCCCTTTCTTCCCCTAGAATGTCACTCCCACATTTACACATAAAAATATTTTCATACACATAGTCTATATGAACAAAACTATTTGCAATGATTTTACCACACAAGATGTTCAAAGAGTCATGTGCATTATCAAGGTCAATTCTATAGACATCATCACTAACTTGAGAATTTTTAAGCACACTATTCACATGCTCAAGTGGTGAACTACATTTAACAGTAAATTGATCATCATGCACACCAAGAGTACTACCAAGAGTACTCATTTCCGACACTACACATTCCTTACCCATAAGAGTACTCTCATCTTCCAAGAAGAGATTTCCATCTTGAGGAGGAATGTTGTCACACCATAGTGGGTTAGCATATAGGTTGTAGCTTCCAAGACAAGCCATGTCGTCAACATCACTTGCACCACTAGGTTCATTAGGAGTAAATAAACTATCTTTAAACAAGACATTGTGCCTAAAGAGTGAATGATCTAACCCGCGGACAGATTTGGAACTTTCACTCTCTAAGGAATCATTATCAAGTTTCAAAGATATGTCAAGCACATGATTAACCCTATGATCCAAACAAACATTAGAATCTTTACAACAACATAGGCTCATAGGTTCACTCCTTTTTCCTTGGACAACATCTTTAAATCCTTCACTCACTTGAGATTCAGTAATCACATCACACATATCCTCAAGTGGTGGGCAAGTTTTACTCACAAGTTGGGCAGAAACTTCCTTCATGAAGCTCTCAATGCAAGGTGCTTGGATGATTGGATTTTGTGGGTAGAGTTTGGGTAGAAATTGGCGTATAATTTCAATGTGCCGTTTCATATCTTCAATATTGTCATTGATATGATCACATGTGGTATTGAAATTATGGGCAGCCATTGTACCTAAAAAAAAAGACACAACAAACAAAGAAAACAAACAAACTTGTTAGATCAAAAATTCCTCACCACACTCTCACTCTTGATTTTACCTCAAACTTAGTTTCACAAGTGTTGAAAGTCGGCTTGTACTTCGTGAGTGGTTGAGTGTCGAGTCTACTCTTGTCCCGGAATGGATTTTTGTTTGAAACTCAGATGAAATCTTGTAGGACTTGAGTCAAGAACTAACAACGAATTCAAAAAGACAAAAGTACACAACAAATGTAAACACAAACAAATGGACACAAAACTAACTTACAAGCTAGTAGGAGATTACTAGGTTGTCAATTAGTGTTCGAACCAACAAACGAACTAAGAGACAATAAAATGAAACAAAGAAATCTAAAATTTGAGCTCAAAAATATTACATGAATAGTAGCAGTGATGATGTGGCAACCACATATTGGTTCGGTTTTATCAAGTGGTTATTCTTAAATGTTCAAGTCTTGATCAAAAAAATTAATTTGGATTGGTGGAATTTGTTTTAGGAGGGAAAAAAAGTCTTGGGGCCCTTTTCAATTTTCAAGACTTGACTTTTTCTTGTACTTCTCCTTAAAACATGGGTCTTTAAATCATGGAAAAGTGGTTGAGAAGTGATATAAAGTCTTTTGGTGATTGGGTGTCCTTCAAGACTAACAAGTACATACACCTTTTTCCTTCACCTTTTAGGATCTAACATTCACTTTATGTTCTAACAATATATGAAGGAAGGTGAAGAACTTCAAGAATAAAAACAACCACCCCAAGAACAATAACAAAAATCTTCAAGAACAACAACAATTCCAACGGCCAACTCTAATACACAACAACAAACGACCAAGTCTCTTTAGTGTTGTGTCTTCGATTTTAACAAGAGATAAAATTGTGAAGAACTTCAAGAACAACAACAACATTCACCAAGAATAACAAAAACAACATTTCTTTCAACAACAACAACCAAACACATGGCCAATCAAGTTTCTCAACAACAATGTCTACCATAACAATGTTCAACAACAATGGGCCAAGCTTATGTTCACAATAACAACATCAAAATACAAGCTTAAATCAAGATATAGACACAATGTGTTAGTGAGGAACAAAACTAACACTTAGAGAAAACAAATACAAGTAAAAATCTCGGCCAAGACACCAAAAAACACAACTTTTGGCCAAGAACACAAAATGGACAGATTGTTCTTTTTCTGGAATTTTCAACTTTCAATTTTATTTTATTTTTTTTTATTTTTCAAGTGAGATAGCCCAAGATTTGATCTTGTAGGAACAAGATCAAGCCATTCTTTGATACCAAATGATACGGAAAAGATAAGAGGAACATGAAACACACTCCAAACAGTCCACAAATCACAAGATCCGAAGACCTATTAGAGACCAACTCTCGAATTCAACAAATACAACAAGAATACAAGATACAAGAGTGTATTTTAACACCAAAACAGCTGGCAAATGTGATGAACAAGATGAGATTAACAATGGGAATAACAACAACAATACAAACGGGTACAATACGAGATACAAACATTACAAGATTGCAAAAATAGGAAGGATAGATAGAGTGACATACACTATCTCATGGACCAAGAACCTAAGTATATTCAAGGACCTAGACCCTTAATATAATGATAATAGGAACACCTACTCTCTTCGGTGAGCACAAGAGAGACCTCAACCTCCTCTAGCACCCAATGTTCTAAGCTTGAATCCAGTACGAATGATTTCAAACTCAAGTTGATTTTCCTAGTTGCAAGTTTCATATTTGTGGTCTTCTCTCCATAGAGAGAAAATATTTCTAAGTGTTATACAACATCCATATTCAGCAAAGTCTAAGAGAAAATAACCTATAATGTTCTATTTATATTAGGTTACAACTAGAATACAAAATGACCAAAAGGCCCTTTAATGAAAAGCCTCAAAATGCAGCTCATGGAGTGTAGTGTAGGTTCGGTTTTGGTGTGTGTTTTAGGCCCTCTTTTGCATTTTTCTTGCACACTCATGCCTTAGGTTCATTACACTCTCACATATCCATCCTCGTGGTCGTACTTGTATCAAGATCAGAGTGAGCTTGCTGTCGTCCGAAGCTGATCCTCCTCTATCTACTCTAATTAGTCTTTTGCACTCAAGACTGCTTGTGTATATTGTGTACATTTTAGATTTTTGTCTAGTACTCTGGGTACCTGTTAGTAGTGGCTCTAGTACTGACCTTGTCAGGTCTTGGGAGGGATTCATGTGTATAGTTGGTCCTTTTTCCTCCTCTCATTTTGGATATAATATATATGCTCCCTTCTTAGTTTTCACTTGTTATTATTGTTGTTATCATTATACGTGATATTTTATTTGGTCTCTGCCTGTTAGTTTTCACTTGTTATTGTTGTTGTTATCATTATACGTGATATTTCATTTGGTCTCTGCCTGTTAGCCCTTTACCTATCATTTCAGACTATGACTTGGCTTGCCTACTGGTGGATTAAAGTAGGCGCCATCACAACTTGAGAAATCAGATCTTGACATTAGGTGAACCCTGAATCTCTATTTTCTAAAGCTCGCGCCAGCAACATAACCTATGAGCCCAACATTGGGAAACCAAAGATATGGATGTGTTTGCATGTTAAGGAAATGAACATTAACCTAACTTAACCAAAAAGCTAACTCATCATGAGGTAATATAAGAATCTTTGAAAAATGAATAAGAAGATCATATATTTTCTCTATTATTTTATATTTTTTCTTAATTAATTTAATCTATAATATATTAAAAGCGTAAAGACCCTTCAAAAAGTGATTTGAAATTTTTATCTTTCATTAAAAATCTCCGCAATAGATAAAATTGTCTTTTCACATTGTTTAAAAAATTATTTTTATAATGTTAAATATTTAAATGAAGAAGGTTTTCTTATTATGATTAAATTGCAAATTTTATGGTAATTTCTTTTCTCACGTCTAAAGAAAATTCGCAAAAGTCTTTCTTTCGAGTTTTTATTTTGATCAAATATAATACTTTCAAAACTTAGCATAGGAGTCGTTGCAAAAAAAAAAAAAGAATCTAATTTATATTTGGATAAATCTTTCAACCCTCAAAGTTATAAAGAAAATTAAATACTACCATAAATAATTTGCTTAGCAAATAAAATAAAATATTATCATAAATAATTTATTACCCTAATTAATTTTTTACCTTTTTTTCAAAAAATAATGAAAATTTCCATATTTAGGTAACCTTTTCTTAAGGGAAAAAGGTTTTCAACTTCTATAATTGAATTATTTTCTTCTACAACACATAATAACATAATAAATCATTTTTTTATGTTTGTAAGTAGCATTCTTATTGAGATTCTAACTGATTCTTTTGGTTTAACATTCAGGTTTCAGATTTCTTTTTCTATTATGCTGGCATTATTCATCAAGAATAACAAAATATATTTTTTATGTTTGTAAGTAACTTCCGTTATTGAATCTCTAGCATAACTTCGGGTTTCAGTTTTAGATTTTATTTACTATTACATTGAATTTCTTGATCATGAATAACAAATGTCCTTTTATGATTGTAAGTATAGCCTTGATCGAGATTTATTTCATACGCCGGTTTGAAACTTCTAATATTGTTAAAGGAAAAAGAATTATTGCATATTTTAAGTAGAAAAATTTCTGATAAGTAAGATGAAAAAATACTTTTTTTATGGATTGATGTAATATACATGTTCAACACACATACTTTTGAAGACTTATTACTTTTAGATGTTTTCTTTCGAAGCATTAAGTTGAAGAATTTTGTAAGATAAAAAAAATCTTTATTTCTTTGGCACAAATACAAAATTATTTTAAAAATAAAATTTGTTGGCATATATAAGGGGATGTTAATGTATTTCACATTTTCACTATCTTATTTGTATCGTAGATATTATAAATACTATATAATTAATCAAATAACTTCTCCATCTTTACATGCTCAAAAGATGTTATATTAAATTTTATTATTTAAACAAATATCATATTTAGTATAGCATTTAAACTAATTAGAGTGAGGTACAGCGAAGCGCGTACATGTAAGTGTACAATGTGGAAGAATACCTCGTTGGAATGATGTCATGACGGTGAATTATAATGCTCATAATTCGAGGCTAACACGTTACCATGCACTCAAAAGGATAAATATCTGTCTTTTTTTTTTTTTATACAAAACTACTCAATAAAAAGACTTAAGATCGGAGTCAATAAGGTTTCCCTAAATTTTTGCTAAAATGCTTTAATATCTAGGGGGATTTACAAGATCATAATGGCAATAGAAATGGGACTGCTGGTGATTAGGACAATGGAAAACAACAAATCAAGAGCTTCCAGTGGGTTTTCACACCATCACTTTTTCTCTATTAGTGGAATCTTACGTTTCGTCCATGCTATCTTTTTTGTTGCATATTATACTCTTCCTTCGATGATAATTGCCCCATAGTCAAAATTATGAATGACCAATAGGTTAAACAAAATTAATCAAAGTAAAAAAGAAATAGGTAAAAGATATTACAAATTTCTTTGTAAAACCACCAACAAGGTTTATAAAAGGTAATATCAGCAAATTTGGAAGTACTTTGATGAAACAGTACTTTAATAAAAAATTTCATAGTCGTCGAAAAACATACTTACCATAACACTCATGCGTTACAGTTGCAAAGTATGGGGCTTTCATATTCCTCTTCATAGTAAATTCACCACTCAAATTGTTATCCACCAACAAAGTGAATACTTGTTTCTTTCTATTTGAGCAACAAAATAAATTGGTATTTATCCTTTATCGTACGTTCCTCTCCTATCTACAAGAATGTTATTTTGTTATGGATATTTTTAAAAATATACAACTTTTGAAAATATTAAAGTCATGTAACTCAATATACAATATTATAGAGCATTATATATTATTGAAGAACAAAATAATACCAAACAACACAAATTTTATTCAAGGTGACGACCTTTCACTTGGATCTTTTGCCTCCCTTAAAAAAATTAACAAAATATTTTAATACAGTAAATTTGTAACTAATTAAGGCTAATATGCATATAGAGTATTTATTATCCCACACGTGTGCATAAATTAATTTAAAAGAAAATGCATGTGAGGAGAAATTGTCATGACCCTATTTCGCAAGTCATAGTGACGCCTACCTTATTCCACAAATCAGCAAGCTAAGACATAGCTCGAAATGATTGGTAATGGGCTAACAGACAGAAACCAGAAAGACCAAATATAAATGATAACAATAGTGACAATAAATGAAAACAGAAGGAGAACATATAAAATATATGAAAATCAGAGAAAGAAAAGGACCAAAATATATAGATGAAACCCCAAAGACCTAATACGGTCGGTACTAAAACCACTACTAAAAGATAATCGGAGTACCAGACAAAATCTATATATAGATAATATATACAAGCAGTAACAAGTACAAAAGATTAAACTGAAACAGATAAAGAAGAATTAGCCTCGAACGACAACAAGCTCACCCTGCTTTGGATAAGTACTGGAAAAGGAGAATCACGTCAACACTGGGTGCTAGTACTCGAATTTACATCAGGGAAAAAATGCAAAAGTATAGTATGAGTACCAAAGCAATGAGTACTCAGTAGAAATCATCAGACAACTGAGCTCAATATAAGAAAAGTATAACTAAAATGTGAGGGTGCAGTCTAAGTCAACAATAAGTAAGGATAGAAAGGTAAACAACTATAAAGCTACAGAAATGCGATAAATGAATAAGTAAAAGCGATATAGAAATATAAATAACACAGTAACAAGAAGGTAAACCAAACGCAACCTAAGTGGCCCTCATAAACTCGCCAGGCACACTGAAAAAGACAATTAACCCAACTGTACCCCCATAAGTCGGTGGAACACCCAAGAATTAATTAAAGAAAATAAACGTAAGTAATCCATAACTAAACCAATCACAAATAAACGTAATTAATCCATAACTAAACCAATCACATGAAACCATAGTAGCCATCCAAATGTGCACTGGGATTAAATCGACCCTAATGAGTAGTAACGAGAGGCCAAATGTTGGGCTTGAACCGGTAGTGATTGATGATAACTTGAGGCCATAAGTCAGATTCAAACCAAAAATAGTGGATTATAATGAGAGGCCACACATATGATATATAACAAAATTCATAATCTGATGTCGGACTCGAACCGAAACTCAGAGAAATCACAACTCCCAAAACAATCATAATCAGTACCAAAACTCCTAGATATTATCACAACCAGGTTTTGAACTCGAATCGAAACTAATAGTAATCATACCCAACTGTAAAATTAATAACCCCAACCATACTATACCAATGCCAAAGTGACGCCAAAATTCTCAATCAATGACCGAAATAAGGTATATGTTGGCCCTGAACCGTAACTGAAATACATTTAAATAAACATTTGCATACAAGTTTCGCAACTTAATACCACACCCTAAGATCATAATTATTACATCATACTAAAATATAGCGAGATCAAAATTTACTAGAATGAGATCCTACCCAGATAAATAAGGCGTGAGATATTTCTAATGATACATAAACTACAATTACTTCCTCAAAACTAGCATATAAGCATACAATTATCGTAAATAAGATCAATCCAAGAATAGGGTAAGCCTAGTCTACCTAGACACCAAACTAAAAACCTCACCGTGAAGCCTCCGAATAGTTTTCTAGTAGAACCTGAGATTGAACAACTTGATGTAGATAAATGCTAATTTTTCTCTTGGTGGCCAACTATAACGTAAATGGATATTTTTCACAAAAATCCTCTCTAACATATATGTACAATTATATATATATATATATATATATAGATAGATAGATATATTCATTTGTAAAAGAAATACAAAATGAATGGAAGCGAGGTGATATTGACCATTAGATTCCTAAGTTAACTAATATGCATGGTATACTTATGGATGACACTAAATATGACACTTGGTCACTATTTTGTCTCTTGTTTTACACCTGTAATAAGGATAATGCCATCTTTAACAATTAATAAGCAAATTTGCCACATATATATATACACACACTAGGGGCGGCTCTATGCCTTAGAAAATAAGGCAACCGCCTAAGGCCCCCAATTTGAGGTGCTCATTTGTTTTAGCAATAATAAATTTATTATATCAATTTTTTTAAAACAAATCTTTTGTATTATTTTTTTATTTATTTTTAGTTCATTAAAAAATATTTGTTTTTGACAACTTCTTAGTTTAAATTTTTTCACAAGACATGTTTAAGATCATAATATTAATTTTTTTTAGGTATATTCTACATATCTTTAGTTTAGGATACAAGATTCGAAGATTTTCTTTACTCTATCAAATTCCAAATATCCTATCAAAAAAAAATAGATATACAAATTAAAACGAAAGAAATTCTCAAAATACTTTGGTATGAAATACATTAATAGCTTTGCATCTCAAGGAATAGACTTTAATTTTTTTTAAAAAAAATATTAGTCTTTTTCTAAACCTTAAGGCCATCGATTCATTTTTAGTTTTAGGCCACTAATGGGCTTGAGTTGTCCCTGACACACACACACACACATATATATATAATCCAATTACGTATATACTTGAGTATTGCATAGGTTCGTAAAAAATAAATACAATATTTTGTATATACCATTATTAATAGAAAATTATTTCTAATAAAATCTCTATTATATAATAATAATAATAATAATATTTTAACATATCTAGATTTACTATCTACACTTAGAATATTAATAGATTATAAAAAGTAAAAATTATCCTAAATAGACTTATTATATTATTTATCAACTTATAGAAAAATTTTCAATAATTACTAGACTAAAGAAATAATTACAAGTTATAGCAACTTTTCAGAAAAATCTATTTTAATTAAATATTTGAAAATCAATTTTCTTATATTTATTATTTATATTATTTTCTTATTTTCATGCATTTAACATTTACCACTCTTAATTAAAACTTTGGATAGTTATAGCAAGTTATATTATTGGTATCAATGATTTTTTTTAATAATTAAGTATTAAAATTTGTGCATAATTTAAGGAGTCATATATGGTAAATATATCTTTTAAAGTTAAGAATTAATTTTTTTCTTTTTATTAACTCTAATAATTAACTTACTTCTACACTTTTTTACCTTTCGTTCTTTTATTACCAATAAAAGTTTACCTTTTGAACTTCTTTTTTCCTTCTTTTAACTTTCTTCTATAATTTTACACGTTTTTTGGTACATCATTACCAATATTCATACGCAAGAGATCTTTACTCTTTGACTTTCTTCTATAATTTTTTATATTTTTCTTGTACGCACGTATTATATAAGTGCGGCTTAGAGGATTGGTTTTAATTCAAAATCGATTTTTCAAAAAATTCACCATCCTTGAAGCAGCCGCAACTCAACATACAAAGCTATTTAGCATCAAAAAAGGTTGTTGTTCCAGAATATAAGATGGTTGATAAAAGAAAAAAGGTTGTTGAACAATCTTCAGATTCTGATTTGAAAGATGAAATTTTCGCTCATAAAACAAAGAAACCAAAAATAAAAAATCGTGAAAATGCTAGAGTTACAAGGTTCAAAGCCAATCTGAGTGTAGGCAAAGTTGGCAATAAGAAGGTTGACACGAAGAAATCAAGAAAAGTTTGTACAGTTAATATAATTTGATTTTAATTTTCTCTGTATTAAAGTGGTACAATTTAAGTTTTTCTGTATTAATATAATTTTGTTTAGTTTTGGTATTTAACATAGTATTTATATAATGTTCTTCATCTTTTTCTGTCAGAAAACAAACACCAATATCAATCATGGTTAATATTGATTATTTTTTATTGCAACTAAATATTATTTGACATCAAAAAATTATCAATTAATTTATTTTTAATATTTACGGTGATATTTTTTCATGTAATATCCATTACATATACTAAAAAGGTTATGCAAAATAAAACATAATTTTTCTTATCGATTGTCACATTCATAAAACTCATTCAATACAAATGTGATATATGCGAAACTGCATCAATACCAATTTTAATATCAACTATATACATCGAGAACTCGAAAAAAATATTACTTAAGTATGAATATATAAACTTGTTTGAACGTAATTTATTAAACAATTAATGGATATTTGTGTACTACTATACTAGTTTCATACACTAAAAACAGTTATAAGAATACATCATTTGTATGTAGAATCTTATATATCAACACAAATAATATATTGTTCAGTATTTTTGTTAATATTGATTGTCATATATTTTGTTGTCACATACAATACATATTTAACAAAAAATCGACAATACTACTTTTTTTTAATCTAAATACACCATTTCTCTTGTGTCATTGTGTATGAGCATGATGTGCATGTATCACTTATCAAAAACTTAATCTCAATTTGGATTGAGGTAATGTCAATCTTCAACTGTTTTCATATTGCATAAACCAATCTTCTATACTTTGAATCTACATCTTATATAATCCCATCTATAGAAAAATCTTTAGGTCTCCCTATAAACATATTACATAGTTCATTAGTAGGAATTATTTGAAATTTCATAATTTGAAAATATGAAAATTCATAATTTGAACATACTATATTTCATAATTTTAACATACCAAAAACATACATAAAATAATACAACAAAATAAACATTATATCGAAATTGTTCTACTCAAAATAATCAAAATAACATTATGAAAAATGATTAATGTACGAAACATGGTCAAATTATAAACTCACAAATTGAATATTATTTTTGGAAGAAGAAACAGTTTATATGTTACTGAAGTTCGAACAATACTTTAATTCAACATTTTAACAATAAGAATTTAAGATACACATAAAAAAATTATTTAATTTCTTAAATACATTTGATTGCAAAATATCAATTTGCTAAATAATGTAACATACCGGATGAATTCCATCTCCCTCCATGACATATCATGATTGAATGCAAATTATCAAAATTCATATTTTTATAACACAAGAATTACTTATGTTTTCTTTTCTTTCACAAAATAATTTTCAACAGTTGCATAAAAGAAATGTGTCACGAACCAAATGGCCATGAGTGGCAGAGTGTAACACCCCGTATTTTTTCGGCATGTATATGACTAAGTTAGTATCGATGAAGGTATTTAAACTTAAAAAGTAAGGTGATTTTTTATCTTAAAGGTTGGAGGTGAGTGTTAAGTGTAAATAAAAGAATTAAAGTGTCTTAGTGCATATAAGTATTAAGTTAACATTTTAAGACTTAGGATATGGAATTAATAAGCGAGCTTCTTGCTCGACTTGAATTAAGCTAGTAGGTGACAAGTAGGTGCATCACCTACTTTGACTTATTGACCAATCTAAGAACTAAGTAGGTGCATCACCTACTAAGACTCCCTTGACTATCTTATTGGGCCAAATACACTACCACCTACTTGAATTAATTTTGGCCCAAATTAAAAGAAAGAAAAGGAGAAGAATGGGCAGCCAAGGCCCAATAATTTTAGATCCACAAGGCCCAAGTCCAATGGTAATACAAGATTAATAGGTTCCACTCATTTGGAATCGATGCTTCAAGGATCACATCTACGGATTCAAGACTTGGCCGTTCTAGGAGGTCAAATATATGAATTGAGGATAGGTTGGAAAGAAGCTATATTTGGTGATATCCTCCAATAAAGAAGTGCGCAACACCACATTTTGATGATATCTTGGGCTTCGAGAGGGTATGGGTGCCCCTTCCAATATTTTGGGGCTTTGGGTCACTTTTGGACCCAATAGCTTTTAGGGTCATATTTGGGCCCAATAGCTTTTAGGGTTATATTTAGGCCCATTGTGTAATAAATAGCCCATGGCTATAAATAGCTAGTTTTATTTCATTTTTAGGTAGTTGATGAATGATGAATTGAAATACACTTGAAAGTGTTTAATGGTAACTTGTTGGGAGTTATATTGAATGTGTGAAATGTGGGTTTCTCAGGTCCATTCTCGTGAGGTCCTCGCAAGAGGTTGGTTCTTGTGATATTTTGATAGGAAGGTCTTCGGGTTCGATATACTCGTAGGTTGTCCTCTCTTTATCTCATTGTGTCAATCTATCTTTCCCTTTATTTTCTATCTTGTTTCTTTGTTTTTAGTATTTTCCCTTTTTTCTATGTCGTTTCCATTTTTGTAGTTTCTGGTATCAGATCCGAGCTTAAAATCATTTCCACAATTCTAGTCTTGGGTCTCGTTATGTTGGAAAATAAAAAAATCCCCTAAAAAATTCACTATTCATATTTTTGTCATTAGTTCAAATTTTGAGTTTTGATTTTATTGTTTTTCTTGTATTTTGGTATTAGATTCTTTTTCCCTAACACCACTAGAGTCTAAACCTTAAATTTGAGCTCAATCAGAGGTGAATCGGAGGGTCTACCATTGTTGAGAAGCTCAAGTTTGAAGGTTGAAGGTAGAGTTAAAATCTAGAATTTTTGGTTGATAATCTGAGGAAATTGATTCTTGGAATGTGTTTGTAAGGTTTAAAATAACCTTGGATCAAAATTTTGTCATATTTCGATCAATGGTTTAAGAGATAGGGAATTTTGAAGTTTTGGTGTTCTTAGAGTTCTTGAGTGTTCTTGAGGAAGATTCAAATCTTCATCTTGAATTCTTTTCAAAAAGTGGTTGTTTGATTCTCAAAAGTGAAGAACAAGTGTACAAAAGTTTTTGTACAAGTACCTTTTTGAAGATCCAATAGAATATTCCAAAGAAGAGGACAAAGAGGGACCATAAGAGGACAAAAATAATACTTTTAAGTGAGCTGGTGGATGACCTGCATTTGGAATGCCTTGGTCCTGCATTTAGGATTCTTCCACAGATCCAATGCAGGTCCAACCAGTAAGGTAACACCCTCATACGTCCAACCTGCCCTTAACTTGTGCCTAACCTTCTCCCACAGCTCAAAACAGTCCACCCTGCATTCAGTATGCATCCAAGGTGCGTCTAGGCATCTCTAACATATATCCAACACATCTCCAAGTCTCTTGAACACCTTATCAACGCTAAACAAAACTAAATCAGGTTCAAAACCATTTCTTTCATCTCTTAATTCCTCATTTTATTTCTTTGATTCTTGAAACTAATTAACAACTAAACCGTAATCTACTTAGTTGTTCAATTGGTTCTTATTTGTTCTTTTTTTGTGTCGTAATTTCTTTGTGTGCTTTTTTTATTTCTTTATTTGTTGATTCGAGTATTTAACCTCCAAGAGAATCATCAATTGTTATTTTATCCCTTTTCTCAATTGTGCTAAAGAACTAAGGGTGACGCAATATTGAAAACCGTATGGGAAGCCGCCATGGAAATTGAATAGTTGGAAGGAGGATGGGTCATGATTGAAAGGGAACTTGGAAAAGGTGACATGTCTTACTACCCAAACCCCACCATATGTACCCCAACCACCACAATTCCACCAACAAATACCCTATTACCAAAGACTACATCTGATTCCACCTTAAGAACATGTTCCCTCTACCCAACCCACTACAAACCAAGTTTTCGAAGACTTGTGTTAGATGGTTTTAGGTCTTTAAGAGTTCGTGTTCGTATTATTTAATCTAAATAGTAAGATGGTCATGATTCCATTTACTTCCACATTTTATTAGTTGATGAATTATGTATTATGATTACAAGTTAAGAAAGCTCTCAGGCCTTCACGATTTGAGATATCAACATGGCCAGGGCCCCATCTCTGGTCGTGACAAACTTAGTGTCAAAATTAGTTTCATGGTCCCAGGGTGTTTGTGAAGTCTCATTAGGTAGAGTCCTTTTTATAGGTATGTAACGCGCCCCACTTATAAGAAGGAAGATACTAGGGTTTATGAATGTCTCCTTTTTGTTCATGTTCAAGTCATGCTATAGATTCTAAATGTCCCCTAATTCATGGTTTCCTATATTTCAGAGATTGATCATGCCTCCCCATAGGTCCAACAACCAAAATACCCATGTTGATTATGTCCGTCTTACTCATAGGATGTGAACCCATAATAGAGCTCGTGCTCCAGAGTTTGTTGCTACTCTAGGAGCTCCTTATGTCCAAACTAGTCTACGTAGGTCTTCTTGGTCCGATATTAATTATACCCAGCCTCCCCAGAGAGAAGTCTCAAATGTTGAGTTTCGACAGTCCATCCATATAATTTATCAGCTTGTGGCCTCTTATACTCGTCGATTTAAAGATATGGGTTCTGTGTATGGTTCATTTGAAATTATTTGGGATGGCCAATTCATGAGGCTAAACCTGCCCACCTTTACTGGAACAAAGATTGAAGAGGACCCCTTAGGGTTTATTAATGAATGGGGAAGATTTTTAGAGTTATGCATGCTAATGAGATTGAAGGGGTTGAGTTGGAAGCCTATCAGTTGAAAGATGTAGCCAACCAATGGTATAATGAGTGGGAAGATTTGAAGGGTGGATATGTTGAACATCTGTGTGGGGTGAGTTTGTGGACGCTTTCTTGGATAGTTTATTTCCCCAGGAACTAAGAAAAGTAAGATCTGAAGAATTTATGAATCTAAAACAAGGAAAGATAATAGTTAAAGAGTATGCATTAAAGTTCACCCAGCTATCCCGTTATTCTCCAGATTTAGTAGGTAAAATGAGGGATCGCATAAGAAAGTTTGCATTTGGTCTGTCAGATGATTTGGTGTTACAATGTAAGGGGGCTATGTTGAATAAAGACATGGATTTTTCCAGGTAATCAATACATATGTAGCAGGTAGAAGAGGAGAAGAAGAGAAAGGCAGAGGTAAGGGAGAAGGAAAGGCACTCGAAGAGAGCTCAATTCATTGATCAGAATGTCAATCAGCAGCAAGGTGGAAGGTCAGACCATTGGTGGTCTAAGAAGAAATTTTACAGTAATGCTTAGTCTTCAGCAAGTGCACCTGCGCCCAGTCCTTCGGGTGAGCAAAAACTCTAGTAGGGAGATAGGACTAGAGCTCAGGGTACTTAATCTCGGGGGAGCATGACTCAGACATTTAGGTCCTACCCTCACTGTGGCAATTGTGGAAAGAATCATGCAAGGAGGTGCTTTTTAGTGATAAAGTATGTTATATGTGTGGTCAACCTAGTCATCTTCAGAGGGACCGGCCCTCAGCTAGAGAGGATGTTGGAGGTGTAAAGTCCTAGGTAAATTCCACAGCCCCTCCAACTAAGGGTACTATTTCTACTATTGGAGGTGGTCGCAATGGGCTATATGCTCTATCTAATTGCAAGGATACAGATACTTCGTCTGATATTTTTATGGGTATGTTACAAATTTTCTCCCATGATGTATATATGTTACTTGACCCAAGGTCTACCTTATCTTATGTGACTCCTTACATGGTAGTTACTTTTTATTTTAAACCTGAAAATATTTTGGAACCTTTTTATGTTTCCACTACTGTTGGTAATTCGATTGAGGCTAGGAGAGTTTACTAAAATTATGTGGTGTCTAGTTGTCATCGTGATACTGTGGCCGACCTTGTCTAACTGGAAATGATTGATTTTGATGTTAGACTGGGGATGGATTATCTCTATTCATGTTTTTCTACATTAGACTATAGAACTACAAATGCCACCTTCTCCTTCCCTAATGAACCAGTGATAGAGTGGGAGGGATATTATCTTACACCTAGAGTGAAATTCGCATCTTACCATAGAGCCCGTAATCTTATATCAAAGGTTTTCTGTATTATATTCTCCAGGTCAAGATTATAGTATAGAAAATCCTTTTCTCCAGTTTGTTCCCGTAGTTAATGAATTCCTAGAAGTTCTCCAGTTTGGTATGCATCCAGCTATCACAGATCTGACGGCTTTTCAACCTTGGTCGTCAGCCAAGAATTTTAGCAACTAGGAAGCAGTTTCATAGGGGTATTTTGGACTTTTCCTTCACCTTCCATGACTTAAATCATCAAAATCACGTACATAACTATCATAGATCAGTTTTAAAAATCCTTAAATCCTCTCCACTCTCAAGAACAAGAAAATTAGGGGTTCCTCTCAAGATATTCTCCTAAGAACAAGATTAAAGCTCTCCTCTAAGAAAACCAAGAAATTATCATTCCCAATTCAATAACCTTCAAGAAAAGTCATTCTCTTTCAAGATTAAAGCTTTTGAGGTATGTTAGATGTTGATTCTTGGGTTCCTTTCACCCAAGAAGTTCAAGAATCCTTTTCTAAATTCAAGATTATATATTTATGAGATTGTCATGATTTTTGTAAATAGAAATTGAAGTTCCTGTTATGGGTGAGTTTTAATTCATGACTTGATTTCAAAGATCCGAGCTTTGATCCTACTATGTGATGTTCATGATAAAATCCCTTCAAGTTGCATGATATTGATTTATTCATGATAATTAAGTATAGAATCTATGGTATAACCAAAGCATGCTCCCCATATGTTTGATAGAATGCTTAAGTAAAGAAAATAGTGTCTTTTTAGTATGTTAAGTATGAAATCCCCAATTATGTGATAACTAGTGCATGCCACGTGTTTGTTGAAATGCCTTAGTGAATGTATTATGATAAGTTGCATGCATTCTTATCCATGTGTATTCCTTATTGAACAACTATGAGATATTAGTATGCATACCCTATACATTTACATGTTTATGACATTTAAGTGATTGATGAGATATTGTATGGATTGTGTTGTGAATGAAAGCCCATTGTCATGATATTCAAGTATGGTACTGTCTTATTTATTTATGCTATCGAGTCCTTGGGGTATTTATATCCAAAAACTTAGCTGCTTGTCTAGAGCCGAGTTAGTCTCAAGATAATCTCAGTCATGCTATGATCCATAGAATTCAACCAGTGACAGAACATTAAGGAAATTCAATAATCTCAGTACTAGTTCAATTCAGTATCAATATTCAGTCTAATCAAGCTCAGTACTCAGTTCAGATTTCAGTAAAGCTTAGTAAGTCACAGAACTCAGTCACATTCAGACAGAAAGTAGAATTCATAAGTATTCTGTCGGATAATGGAACCAAGTGAACTCAGTCAGATCAGTAAAGAAATATGATTAGTAACAGATTTAGCTTAGTTTAAGTTCAGTTAAGAATCAGTTCAGAGTCCTTCAATTGGGAGTAGGAGCTAGCACCGAGCGAGTGTAGGGATGAAGACTTTCCCGTTAGAGAGGCAGAGTCATTAGCAGCAATCCCTAAACTCTAAAACTGCGTACCCAGCGCAGGACCAGGAGTCAACCGTTAGATAAAGGCTTGACTATCATACTGCCTTAGGCTTGACTTCCTGTTCAGGGTCACCCGTTAGAGAGGCTTGAACATAGTAGAAGTCTTTACCCGTGGCATAGTATTGACACCCTTCCAGCTAGGATTATAGGTTGGAACCCACTAGATCATATTTGGGGCATGTCTGTTAAGTGAGAAATTCCACAGTCACAACCACAGTTTCATCCTCAATCTTTAGAATAGAAATTTAAAAATATAGGACTGTCAGATACAGTCACTCAGCTCAGTAAGGAACTTAGATTGTTCCACAGATTCATAGACCACCCGCTAGATAAGCCTGGTCTCAAATAAAGTAAGTCAGTATCAGTACCAACAGATCTAGAGATCACCCATTAGATAGGCCTAATCTCAATCTCAGTTAATCATAGTATGCACAGTCATAGTATGCACAGTATGTTAAGTAGTTATAGATTCTCTATGTATGCTAATCCAGCTCTTGCATATAATTCAGTTAGTTATTGATCATGAATATAACCCTTGTATTTAGCCTTAGCTCATCTAATATACCAGTACATTCAAAGTACTGACGGATACTTTTGTCTTGTGCTATGGTGTCTTATACCATAGGTTCAGAAGCGCGAGATCCAGGGCACCCTTAGAGTCCAGATTAGCCAGAAGCAGTAGAAGTAGCAGTGAGTCCTCTTCATTCGAGGATGATTCTTATTTTATTATGGAATTAGACTTAGTTTATTTTTAGCAGGCGGAGTTAGTTGGGGACATGTCTCATCAACTCCATAGTTCAGAAAGTTTAGAGGCTTTCAGGCTACAGTGTTTTCAGACAGATATATAAGTATCCAGTTTTTAGATTTGTGTATTTTAGGTGTTTTGAACCTTATGTCAAGTTTTTTCCAGTTTTTGTATCTATTTTATTATATTTTGCAGTGCTCAGGTACAGATATCAGAAAAGGGTTAGCTTGTGGTCCTTCGGGATCATGAGCACCGTGTGACATTCGGTTATAGAAAATTAGGGCGTTACAATTCAAGGTATCATCAGTTAACCTTTTGGGTCTAAACTAAGATAGGGATCCACATTAATAATGACTTAAAGTTAAGAGAAGTATATTTGGTCATTATTATAGACCCTTGAATTATTTTAAGGTGGATTTCCTAAAAGTTTTGAGCTTAAGTATGGGAGTAGTATTTAGCACCGAGTTGGGAATGATTCTAAGGTCTCATACCCCAAAACTACGTGCCCTGGTAGGTTTCTAATTTACCCTAAGTGGGTTAAGATAGTGATCACTATAGTTAAGGTTCTATTCCAATGGCAAGGGTAGAGCAGCTCTCCCCAACATAGGCAAGACGTTGGACTCCATGTGGCTCACATGGTTTATGTTGATTAGAAGAAACTCCCAAAGAAGTCCCCTACTCTAATTAAGATAAAATTTTATATGTTTAAAGTTTGATTTTGAGGTTCCCAAAGTCCTAAAATCTGTAAGTTTTAAAGAAGTCCCTTATTCTCCATAAGATAAAAGTATAAGTTTTGAAAGCTATTGGTTTTAAGATTTCTCTTGCTTACAAGTTTTGAGAATAAGATGGAGAATTCAGATTTTAGAACTAAGTGTAATGACTCACTAGATTTGTACTATATGATTCAATATACATGACTTATGAGATTCATATTTCAGTTTTACTCAAGCTATGTGAGTCATTCATATCAGCATGCATGTTTTATAAAGAAGGATAACATTGTTTACTTAAATGCATACACCCCCATATACTCAATACATCCTCAAAGTACTGATCCATATATACGTCTGTGTACTACATTGTCTCATAATGTAGATTCAGGTGCTCAGTCCTAGCAGTGACAGTAATTCCTGAGTACCTTTATCTACACTCTGCAGATAGTGAGTCCTCATGGTTTGAGGACCTATTGCTCAGATTTTTAGTTGTTATTGCTTTTAGTTTAGTCGAGTCAGTTAGGGGTCTATCCCAATGACTCTCTAGTTCTTGATTAGTAGAGGCTTTGTCAGACTAGATTATTAGTACATTTAGACTTTCAGTATTTTGGCTGTTCAGACAAGTATTTCTTCGGATACCCTTTATAATTATGATATGACAGTACCATCATTTTGCTTTATTCATCTCAAAGTAAGTTTTATATGTAGTAGCAGGCTCAAAGGGTTAGCTTAGGGCTACTTGTAGCCTTAAGAACCGTTTGACGTTTTGGGATGAGATTTTAGGGTGTTACACATGCTATAACGTTTCATGTGAGTTTTCACCAAAACACTCTCCGCTTAATAGTACAATCATAAGGTGGCCATGTCATGTTTACATTACTTAAAACCTATGGAAATTGTTAATTTGACCCAATGAACATTTACCATATGAAAAAACCTTCTCAATATTTCAGAAGCAATATCAAATTATGATCATTAGAAAATAATTCACCCACTTGTTTCCATTAAGAAAATTAGTGTATTTAAACAAGCCACAAAACTCAAAAGAAAATATATCATAATTGGAGAGGGAGTTTTGTCATTCATGCTTTCAATCAAACTTTACAATACAAACAAAAACATATATGCATAGTTATAGTTCAATTCCATGAAAAATGGTTCAAGACAACATATATTTTCATCAAAACAATCCCACGATGCATATATTTTTGAAACAATACAAAAATAAAACCTTCTTTGTGAACATGATAAGAGATTTTTAAACTTGGTAAGACAATAAAATCTATACCCATGGAGTTTAGGGTATTCCCACATACCTTAACTTCTTAGTTTAAAGAGTGAAACCTACTCTTAAGACTTTTCTTGAGAATCTTAAACTTAGGAGGATTGAATCTTGATCCTTAAGGAAGAGGGAAGGGTTTTTTGACAGTAAATTAGAGAGAATGGGATGATTTGAGCCCTAACTACGTTACTAATCATTATTAGATGAATATTATTAATGGGTTAGGACGTAATTGCCTCTCATGCCTTTAAACCCTCAACTGAATTGCATTTTGGCATCTCACCGCGATGCAGTAGGTGCTCCATCTCTATAGGCACTACTACGCGGTCCTATCGTGATGAGATACTAGAATCGAAATCTAAATGTGCCCCGATCCTCATCCAAAAAATTTGAAACTTATCCGAGACATGCCCACTGCAACCCTTAACATAAATTGACTCAAAAATTTGTGTCTAGGGGTTGGGCAGACCAATTTAATAATATTTGAAGTTTAGTGGCTTAAAATATAATTAAGTCTCCCAACACTTAGAAAAATTTTCAGGCCCTAAACCTCCTATGAATACAATCAAGTGCTGAAAAAAGTCAAGAATATTATAGGGTGTTGCATTATACCCTTCTTGGGATCATTCATCCCCAAATGATGACTCGGGATACAACAAGCATGATTTCAAGCACTATATGGAAAGAAAAGAGAAGTATAATATTTGTGCCTTCCATATTATCATCCATGCTTAAAAAATAGTCGGGTACCTAGTATGCGTGTCATCCTTCAAATCCCAAGTAGCTTCCTCAGCTTTTTTATTATTCCACAACACCTTAATCATAGCTATCGCCTTCTCAACTTACCAATTTGATGATCCAAAATAGCAATAGGTTCTTCTTCATATGACAATGAGTCGTTTACATTAATTTTTTCCATAAGAAACACAAGAGAATGGTCTCCAACATACTTCTTCAACATAGACACATAAAATACCAGATGAATAGAAGATAAACTCATTGGCAATTCTAACTCATAAGTAGCCCCACCTATCCTCTTTGTAATCTGATAAGGGCCTATGTAAAGATGACTAAGCTTCTCTTTCTTTCCTAATCACATGAATCCCTTCATAAGAGAGACTTTTAGAAATATCCAATAATCAACCTCAAATTCCAACTCCTTTCTTCTAACTTTGACATGGGACTTTTGGTAGCTCTGCACTTTCTTAAGTTGCCCCCTAATGATTTTCACTTTCTCCATCACCTGATGAACAAGGTCAAGCCCAAACAACTGGGTTTCACCCACTTTATACCTCCCAAAGCGGGTATAAAGAGCTTTAAAAGGATCCATCTAAATGCTAGAATGATAGCTATTGTTATAAAAGAATTCTATCAACGGCAAGTGATCTACCCAATTACCCTTAAATTCTATGATGCAAGCCCTCAACATATCTTCTAGGGTTAGAATGGCGCATTCCTCTTTCCCATAAGTTTTAGGGTAAAAGGAAGTACTAAGATTTATGTAGGTACCTAAACCCCTCTGAAAAGACCGCCAAAATTGATAAGAGAACTATATAACTCAGTGGGATATAATAGACACAGAAGCCCCATGCAAATGAACTATCTCCCAAATGTACAACTTATCATAGTTATCTCCCGAGTAATTTATTCGTATTGGAAGAAAATGGGCAAACTTGGTCATTCTGTCTATAATTACCCAAATGGAGTCATACTGGTTTAGGGATCTCAGATGTCCTGTAGTGAAGTCCACATTGATCATCTCCCATTTCCACATAGGTAAAGCTATCTCTTTGGAAGTGACACCTGGTCTCAAATGTTCCACCTTGACTTATGTACAATTCAAACACTTATACACAAAGTTAGCAACATATGTTTTCATGTTTTTCCACTAGTAAATTGCCTTAAGGTCATGATACATTTAAGTAGAGCTGAGATGAACACATACCTAGAAGTGTGAGCTTCATCATGGTTTATTTCTCGCAACCCATCCACATTTGGCACACATAGCCTACCTTGATACCATAATATTCCATCAGCCCTAATTTCAAATGCCATTACCTTTTGTTGACCAACATCTTCCTTAATCTGAATCAAGATGGGGCCTTCAGCCTGTTTTTTCTTAAATTCAGCACATAGGTAGGATTTAGCTACCTTGTGAACAAATAATCCTCCATCTTTGAAATCTAGGAGCCAAACCCCTATATTTGTAAGCCAGTGAATATCCTTCACCATATTCCTCTTTCCTTTCTCCATATGATAAATACTACCCATGAATAACTTGCTAAGGGCATCGTCCACCATATTGGCCTTGCTTGGATGATAATACAGGCTCATATCATAATCCTTCAATAATTCCAATCATCGCCTCTGCCTTAGATTCAATTCTTTTTGTGTGAAAACATACTAAAAACTTTTGTGATCAATGAATATATCAACATGCACACCATAAAGATAATGTCGCCAAATATTTAGTGCAAACATCACAACTGCTAATTCTAGATCATGGGTGGGATAATTCTTTTCATGCACTTTCAACTATCTAGATGCTTAATCCGCCACCTTTCCATACTAAACACCAACACCCATAGTGAACACAATTTTGGTCTTTTCTTTAATATTGACTTGAAATACTAAAATACGGGGAACAAGTGATAAACTTGAACTGAGAAATAACTACTTGTTTGATCTAAAAAAAAACCATTTATCAAAAACTACTAACTATCAGTTGATTGACTCATGAATAACTTAATTTAATACCATATTCCCTATGAGATTTGACCCCACCTAGTTGGGTTATATATTTGACAACGACCGCTTACTCTCTCGTAAAAGAGTTTACTTTGAGCGTTATCAAGTAATGAGAAGAAAAGATTGAGAAGTTTATAAACCTAAGGCAGGGCTCGATGATTGTGAATAAGTACTACCTTAAGTTCAATCAATTGTCTAAGTATGCTCCTAATTTGATAACTGACCCTAGGTCTAGTATAAGTATGTTTGTTACCAGAGTATCTGGTTTGGCATTCAAAAAGTATAGGACTTCTATGCTTATTGAGGATATAGATATTGATATATTGATGACTCATGTCTAAAAGATTAAGGCAGAAAAGTTAAAGGGGATCGATAGAGGAAATAAGAAGTCTAGAATTGAGAAGTTTGAGTGTGGCTAATCAAGATTTGTAGGGGAAATCATTCGCAGTTTTAGAGCCTCCCATCATTGTCGGTGCCATCTTTAGCTAGTGCTCCCACTCCCAAAACCAAGCAGAAGTAGCGGGTAGCACTTCTATGTCCAAGTATTAGAATAGCGTGGGTGGAAGGCCCAGTTATCCTGCATATGCTAGATGTGGTAAGAATCATCCTAGTGAGTGTTTGTTAGGGTAGATAGGTTGTTTTGGATGTGGTAAGTTGGGTCAAAGAATCAAAGAATGCCCTTATACTAAGCAAGAAAGCAGGGGTGTTCGTCCCTAAACTCAAGCTACTAGTACACCAGCTCCTCTAGGCCACCCAACCTCTCCTCAGGGTACATCATCTAGTACTGCTGGTGGTCAACACCAAAATTGATTTTATGCTTTACCATCCCACCACGAGCAGGATAGTTCACTAGATATTGTTACTAGTATGCTTTGTGTCTTTCATCTTGATGTTTATTTTTTGTAAGATCCACAGTCAAATCTCTATTATGTGACTCCGTTGGTTGTGATAAATTTTGGAGTAGATCCTAAAAAGCTTTCTAAGCCCTACTTAGTTTCGACCCAGTGGGAGAGTCATTTGTTGCCAAATAGATCTATAAAAAGTATTCTATCAATATCCTTCAAAAAACATGTTAGCAGATTTAATAGAGGTAGGTATGGTAGACTTTGACCTTATTCTGGGCATGGATTGGCTTCATTTCTGTTATGCATCTATAGATTATCGCATTTGAGTGGTGAAGTTTTAGTTTCCTGATGATCCAATCTTTGAGTGGGAAGGTAGTTTAGTATCTCCCAAGAGTCATTTCATATCTTATATTAAGACCCAAAAGTTGATATCAAAATGGTGCATTTATCATTTTGTGTGAGTCAAAGACACTAAGCCCGAGGCTCCAATAGTTTAGTCAGTTTGTGTTGTAAATGAGTTTCTGCTAGGGGTATCTCCCGACAAAGAAATAGAATTTGGTATTGATCTTCTCCATGATACTAAGCCCATCCCCATTCCTTCATATTGTATGGATCCTACCAAGTTTAAAGAGTTAAAATAGCAACTCAAAGATCTCATAGATAAAGATTTCATATAGCCCAATGTTTCTCTATGAGGCACTCCCATCCTATTCGTGCAAAAGAAATATGGTACTCTGTGAATGACCATTGACTATTATCATCTGAATAAAGTCAAAGTTAAAAATAGATACCCTCTTCCCAAAATTGATGACTTATTTAATGAACTTCAGGGTGCAAGTTACTTTTCTAAGATAGACCTTAGATCCGTCTATCACCATCTTAGAGGAAGGGACTATGATATTTTAAAGACAGCTTTCAGAACCCATTATGGTCATTTTATGTTTTTAGTCATGTCTTTCGAGCTAAAAAATGCCCCAGCAACCTTCATGGATTTGATGAATCGAGTGTTCAAATAGTATCTAGACATGTTTGACATAGTATTTATCAATGATATTATTGTCTATTCCCATGTAAGGATGACCATGCAGACCATCTTAGAATTGTGTTACAAACTCTTAGATACCACCAGTTGTTCGCTAAATTCAACAAGTGTAAATTTTGGCTAAGGTTAGTAGCTTTCCTCAATCATATTGTTTCTGGTGATGGCATTAGAGTTTATCTCCAAAAGACCAAAATAGTAAGAAACTGGCCTAGACCTATTTCTCCATAACACATTAGGAGTTTCTTGGGTTTAGCTAGCTATTATGGGCAATTTTTTGAGGGTTTTTTTTCATTGCATCCCCCATGACCAAATTAACTTAGAAGAAAGTTAAGTTTTAGTGGTCAGGTTCTTATGAGAAGTGTTTTCAGGAGTTGAAGGCTCGACTCCCTTCAGCTCCAGTCTTAGCGTTACTTGATGGTATAAATGGATTTATTGTCTATTGTGATTCTTTAAGAGTTGTTTTGGGTTGTGTTTTGATGCAGAGAGGTAAGGTCATAGACTATGCCTCTAGATAGCTTAAGCCTCACGAAAAGAACTATCCTACTCATGATCTTGAATTAGTTGTTGTTGTGTCTGCTTTGAAAATTTAGAGGCACTATCTTTATGGGATGCATATTGATGTGTTTACGGACCAAAAAAGTTTGCAGTATGTGTTTACGCAAAGAGAGTTTAATCTCTATTAGATAAGGTTGTTAGAATTATTGACAGATTATGATATGAGAGTTTTGTATCATATGGGCAAGGCCAATATTGTGGCAGATGCCCTTAGTAGACTGTCGATGGGTGGTGTTGCTCATGTAGAGGGTGATAAGAAGGGCCTAGTTTGAGAAGTCCATCAGTTTTATAGACTTGGTATGTAGTTAGTTTATTTAGCTTAGGGATATGTTTGGGTGTGGAGTAGTGCAGAATCTTTTTTAGTTTCTGATGTAAAGGAGAAATAAGATAAGGATCCCAGTTTAGTAAAGTTGAAGGAGTCCGTCAGAGATTAGAAGGTAGAGGTTTTTTCCCAAGAGGGAGATAGTGAGTTGAGATACCAGAGTAGATTATATGTGTTGTGTAGTGATGGTTTAAGAAAATAGATTATGGCTAAAGCGCATGGTGCGCGTTACTCCATTTACCCAGGTGCTACTAATATGTACTGAGATTTGCGGGAAGTCTATTGGTGGAGCAGAATGAAGAAAGATATTACGAAGTTTGTAGCGAACTGTTCACTTTGTAGACAGGTTAAGGTAGAGCACCAAAGGCCTGGTGGCACCTTGTAGGATTTTTTGTATTGCCACTTGTAAGTAGGAGGAGATGAATATGGACTTTATGACAGGGTTACCCCATTCGCTTTGTCAATATGATTTGATTCGGGTTATTTAGATAGGCTGACCAAATCAGCCCATTTCCTTCCAGCTCATATGTTCTTCTTAGTCGAAGATTATGCTAAGTTATATATTAGAGAGTTGGTCAAATTGCACGGAGTTCCTTTTTCCATTATTTCATATAGGGGTACTTAATTTACCTATCACTTTTGGAAAGATTTTCAGAAGGGTCTTGGTACCCAAGTTAACCTTAGTTCAGCTTTCCATCCTCAAACTGATGATCAAGAAGAGAGGATCATTCAGGACCTAGAGGATATGTTGAGGGCATGTGCTCTTATGTCCAGGTCTCAGAATAATGTGGGTGGAAGGCCCAATTATCCTGCACGTCCTAGATGTGGTAAGAATCATCCTGGTAAGTATTTGTTAGGATAGAAAGGTTGTGTTAGATGTGGCAAGTTGGGTCATGATATCAAAGAGTGCCCTTATGCTAAGCAAGGAAACAAGGATGTTCGTCCCCAGATTCAGGCTACTAGTGCACCAGCTCCTCTAGGACGCCTAGCCCCTCCTCAGGGTGCATCATCCACGACCACTGGCATTAGCACCAAAATTGATTTTATGCTTTACCATCCTTCCATAAGCAGGATAGTTCACCAGATGTTGTTACCGGTATGCTTCGTGTCTTTCATCTTGATATTTATGTTTTGTTAGACCCAAGGTCAAATCTCTCTTATATGATTGTATTGGTTGCGGTAAATTTTTGAGTAGATCCTAAAAAGCTTTCTAATCCATTCTTACTTTACACCCCAGTGGGTGAGTAAGTTATTGCCAAACCGATCTATAGAAAGTGTCTTATCGCTGTCCTTTATAAAATCGTAGTAGTAGATTTAGTAGAGTTAGATATGGTAGACTTTGACCTTATTCTGGGAAGAGATTGGCTTCATTCTTATAACGAATCTATATATTGTCGAACTCGAGTAGTGAAGTTTGAGTTTCCTAATAATTCAGTCTTTGAGTAGGAAGATAGTTTTAGTATCTCCCAAGAGTCATTTCATATCTTATATTAATGCCAGAAAGTTGATATCAAAAGGGTGCATTTATCATTTAGTTTGAGTCAAAGACACTAAGTCTAAGGCTCCAATAGTTCAATCAATCCATGTAGTAAATGAGTTTCCAAAAGTTTTTCCTGAAGATTTGCCAGGGGTACCTCCCAAAAGAGAAATAGAATTTGGTATTGATATTCTTCATGATACTCAGACCATCTCTATTCCTCCATATCACATAGCTCCTGGCGATCTTAAAGCTTTAAAATAACAACTCAAAGATCTCTTAGAAAAATGGTTTCATAAGGCCTAGTGTTTCTCCATGGGGCACTTCCATCCTATTTGTGTGAAAGAAATATGGTTCTCTATGAATATGCATTAACTATCGTCAGCTGAATAAAGACACAGTTAAAAACATATACCCTCTTCTTAGAATTGATGACTTATTTGATCAACTTGAGGGTGCAAGTTACTTCACTAAAATAAACCTTGGATCCGGCTATCACAATCTTAGAGTAAAGGAATGTGATATTCCAAAGACAGCTTTTAGAACCTGTTATGGTCATTTTGAGTTTCTAGTCATGTTTTTCGAGCTAACAAATGCCCCAAAAACCTTCGTCGACTTGATGAACCAAGTGTTTAAATAGTACCTAGACGTGTTTGACATAGTCTTTATTGATGATATTCTTGTCTATTCCCTTAGTCAGGATGACCATGTAGACCATCTTAGAATTGTATTATAGACTCTTAGAGACTACCCATTGTTCGCCAAATTCAACAAGTGTGAATTTTGGCTAAGGTCAGTAGCTTTTATCGGTCATATTATTTCTGCTGATGGCATTAGATTTGATCCCCAAACGACCAAAGTAGTAAGAAACTAGCCTAGAACTATTTCTCCATCAGACATTAGGAGTTTCTCAGGTTTAGCTGGCAATTATAGGAGGTTATTTGAGGGGTTTTCATCTATTGCATCCCTCATGACAAGATTAACTCGAGAGAAAGTTAAGTTTTAGTGGTCAGATTCTTGTGCAAAGATTTTTTAGGAGTTGAAGGATCGACTCACTTCATCCCCAATCTTAGCGTTACCTGATGGTATAGATGGATTCATTATCTATTATGATACTTCAAGAGTTGGTTTGGGTTATGTTTTAATGCAGAGAGGTAAGGTCATAGCCTGTGCCTCTAGAAATCTTAAGACTCATGAAAAGAACTATCCTACTCGTGATATTGAATTAGATGTTGTTGTGTTTCCTTTGAAAATTATGGGTCACTATCTTTATGGGGTGCATGTTGATATGTATTCGAACCACAAAAGCTTGCAATATGTGTTTACGCCAAGAGAGTTGAATCTCCGTCAGTGAAGTTGGTTAGAATTGTTGAAAGATTATGATATGAGTGTTTTGTATCATCCGGGCAAGGCCAATGTTGTGGCAAATGACCTTAGTAGACTGTCGATGGGTAGTTTTTCTCATGTAGAGGGTGATAAGATGGGACTAGTTTGAGAAGTCCATCAGTTGTCTAGACTAGGTGTATGGTTAGTTTATTTAGATGAGGGAAATATTTAGGTGCAGAGTAGTGCAGAATCTTCTTTACTTTTTGAGGTAAAGGAGAAACAAGATAAGGATCCCAATTTAGTTAAGTTGAAGGAGTCAGTCAGAGATTAGAAGGTAGAGGTTTTCTCCCAAGAAAAAGATGGTGTGTTGAGAAACCAGAGTAGATTATGTGTGTCGTGCGTTGATGGTTTGAGGCAGCGGATTAAGACTGAAGTGCATGGTGCGCATTACTCTATTCACCCAGGCGCTACTAAGATGTACCAAGATTTACGGGAAGTCTATTGGTGGAGTGGAATGAATAAAGATATTGCAGAGTTTGTAGCTAAGTGTTTTATTTTTCAACAGGTTAAGGTAGAGCACCAAAGGCCTGGTGGCACCTTGTAGGAGTTTAGTAGTCCCACTTGGAAGTGGTAGGAGGTGAACATGCACTTTGTGATAGGGTAACCCCGTTCGCGTTGGCGGCAAGATTTTATTTGGGTTATTGTAGATAGGTTGACCAAATCAGCCCATTTCCTTCCAGTTCATAGGTCCTTCTCAGCTGAAGATTATTCTAAGTGGCTGTAATGCCCCAAGTCTGCACCCCGAACATCACATGGTGCTTACGACTACGAAAGATCACAAGCTAAGCCATGACTTGTACCAACTATGAGCACTAAATAATAATACTGAAATAATGTAAAAGTTAGGCAGAAATTCCGAAAGGTTCATAATCTGAATACTAATAAATATAACAACCGATAATAATGACTGAAAACTGAATACTTTTTGACTAGTCTAGTCTGAAAAGCCTCTACTGAAATGTCTGAATTTGGAGATAACTCCAACTAATAAAATACTGGATCTAATGTAATATCAAAACAAACAATATCCTTGATGGATGAGGACTCACTACTTTATCTACTGCTGCTAACTGAATCTAGCTAAGCACGATCAGGAACCTAGGCATCCGAACCTATGATATGAGACATCATAGCGTAAGAGATAGAGTATGCATTAGTACTTTTAATATACTGGTATGTTCAGTGAGGTAGGATGATATACATGGGGTCATGCATGAACAATAACTGACTGAATGACAGATACATAACTGAATGAATGTACATGGATAATTAAAACTACTATAAATACTAATTATGCAAGACTGTGCATATATATATTGTAACTGAAATCATACTAGAACTAAATACTGAATTCTGATAACTAAGTGATTGATATTTGAGATTATTGATAACTGTATTATCGATAACTGGGTGATTGTTTTTGACAGTTCTAGTTCTGTAGAACTGAACTAAGTTCTATACTGAGTCTAAAATTGAAACTAAAACTATGGGAGTGTTCATCTAACCGACATACCCCAATTATAAACTGAGTTGGGGTCCAACCTATGACCCCAGTTAGAAGGGTGTTAGCACCATGCCATGGGTACTAACAATGGCTATGTGGATCCACTAAATAATTACCCTCATACCCTAATAATTAAATATGTGAGGATCGTTGGTGTGTTTTTGAAGCTTGGACTTAAAATTGAATAGCCTAGGGTTTTGTTCTTGAGAGGATTTGAGAGAAAGTGAGTGATTTTGCCCTTAGGATAGCTTAATTTCATATTTTAGGTATGAATAAAAGTGGGGAAATATGCTTAAATACCCCTCTGGACGAGGATTTAATTACTGAAAATACACCCAGCGTTGTGTAGACCAATGGGCCACATCGATGGTGTCAACGTGGTAGGTGACGCGCCGCGTCGAGTTCATGTTGGTTCACTATATTATCGACGACATCATCGATACATTGCATTGAGATAGTGTTGACCCACTGTTTTGGTCATCCAAACATACATCAAATGACGACTAAAAATTCCAAAACTCGTCCAAGAACACCTATTGAAATCCCTGATCATGAATCAACTTAAAATTCAACATTCTAAGGTTGTAAAGACCAAAAATAAGATCATCAAGTTATGAAGGCTACAAATGATTCTAAGCATAAACACTTGGCTGAAGTTTCTAAGTCTCGGACGCCCTTTTTACATGCTATATAGGACTGAATTAGTCTATGACTTTTACGGGGTTTTACAATATCTCCCCCTTGGGAACATTGATCCTCAAATGATATTGACTAAGCCAAGAATACTGATAGACTTAGTTTATATACTGAACATGCATGACTGAAGCATGATTACATGACTGAAACTACTGATAAACTGAGTTTTCACACTGAATGAAGCATGATTACATGACCGAACTAATTTATGAATGCATGACTTTCATAAGGATGATATGCAGCGGTAATTGATACCAAGTTTATAAAGGTAATATGAGTATGGAACTGAGTAAATCTAAGAAAGACTGTTACCTTGAGCTGAGTCTGAGTTTACGGAGAAGAGGTTAGGTGTAATTCAATCCTTTAGGCTTGTCAAGGGGTTCCAGACTTATAATATTTTAGCTAAGTACTCAGACTTACTGCCATTTTAGCATACAAAGGTTGGCAATCTTATTTTATGACCTTTACGTCCATTAAATGTTGATGTTTAGGTTGATTCATGATTAGGAATGTCCGTAGGTGTTTTCAAACAAGTTTTGGATTTTTTGGACTTCATTTGAAGCTCTTTTGGAATCCCAAAATAGTTGATCAACACGATCTTGGTGCATCGCATCGACTATCACGTTGATTAATATTTTCCCCAGCTACCTGTATCCAATTCTAGTGAATCGACGCTAATATGGCGCGACGCATTGGCTATCGCGCCGATGCCATCGGCGCACTACGTCGACCTGCGCGTCGGTAGCCCAGTTTTCAGTCATTAAAAGAATGTATTCTTGGGGGGTATTTGGGTCTTTTTCCTACATCCTTCATCACCCAAAAAATGAAATTAAGCCCTTTGAAGAGAGAATATACTCACTCATTCTCCAATTAGCTCAAGAACAAAACCCTAGGTGCTCAAATTTCAAATCAAGAACTCAAGATTCAATCGTAAGTTTTTAGAAATTCTTCAACAAAGGTATGTGAAGTGTTCATCCAAAGGTCTCTTCCACCCTTAGAGTCCAAGAATCAGTTTTTTTAAATATTAAGTATATGAATTTCATGAATACCATGATGGGTTTGATAATGTTCATGTTTATAATGATTATTGAGTTTCAAATCCATGAGTTATGCAAAGTTTCATGTGGATTTTATTAATTTAAATGTCTTGCCATGTGAGATCATGTTAAAGTCTTCAAATTGTGAATTTCTTGATTGAATTGTGTGCTCACATGTTGATTAGTGCTATCGCATGTTCTATGCCTTCCAAGTGCCTGATAAATTGTTCATGTGAACTATTAAGAGAATAAAATCATGCAAGTGTTTGCTAAAATGAACCAATGAATAAATGATGATCAATTTTATAGTTTACATGTTTCATGTTTATGCCATGTCTCTTAATTTATGCTATCGAGTCCTAGGGTAATTGTACCTGACAATTTAGTTGATTACTTAAAGCCATGGTTAGTCATAGAATAGTGGCAATCACGTCACGATCAGTAGTACTCTTAGTTAGATATAGAAATTAGGAAGACTCAGTAGAGTCAGTAATAATTCAATCTAACTCAGTATTTAGTTCAGACCACAGTAAACTCTATCAGTTAACAGAATTCAGTAGTATTCTGTCAGTCAATGAAACTCAGTGAACTCAGTTCAGCTCAGCTAAATAGTAATCTTAGTAACCATTCAGTCCAACATAGTATAGACAAGAAATCAGTTCATTACCTATTCATTTAGGGGGAGGATTCAGCACCAAGTTAACCTAGGGATGGGGGCATTCCGTTCAGGTGAGGGTTTGACCCTTAGTAGCAATCCCTATGTTACAGAAATACGTAGCTAGTGTAGGTTAATATATCTTCTTGCTAGACATTATAAGGGTTGATACTTCTCATTCGAGTTATCCTGCTAGCGAGGGTTGATGAAAGGGCTTCCTATCAAAGAGGGTTAACTCATAGCTTGTCCTTACCCGTGGCACGGTATTGATACCCTTCCAACTGGGGTTATAGGTTGGACCCCAAATCATTTAGAGAAGGAGCATGTCGGTTAGATGATTACCTCCCACAATCTCAGTTTCAATCTCAGTCTCAGAATAGAACTCAGTCCAGTTCTACAGATTCAGGACTATCAGATATAGTCACTCAGCTCAGTATGGAACTTAGTATAGTTCCCAAAATTCAAGACTATCAGATACAGTCACCTAGTTATCAGTTATATAGTATTAGTTATCCAGTAAATCAGTTGATCAGTATCTAGAATCAGTGTTCAGTGTTATGATGATTTCAGTTACGGTATTCACATTCGTGCATGTACTCTTATTCAGTCATACTCATGTTATACAATTATTATTGTTCATGCATATAAACCCATGTATTTTAGCCTACCTCACTGAGCATACCAGTACATTCAAAGTACTGACACATTCTTTTTGTGCTATGATGTCTTATATTATAGGTTCTGATGCATGATCTCCGAGCACCCTCAGTAGACCAGACTTCTAGCATTCAGTGTAGTAGTGAGTCCACATAGTTCGAGGACATGATTTCAATTTATATTATTTCAGTTTATGTCAGTTGACGAAGTTTTTTTGGGACTTGTTCCATTAACTTCACAGTTCAGACAGTTACAGTTTCCTAGACTAGAGTATTTCAGACATTTATTTAGATTTCAGTTTTGTCTTTCAGTTTTTGTATTTAATACCACATTTAGTATTATTTTCATATTGAACCTTATGGCATGTTTCCACCTAATTCGCATATTTTTCACTATTATTGTTCAGTTATTGCAGCAGGTACCAGTTATGGGTTAGCTTGTGGTCCCTCGGGATTATGAGCACTGTGTAGCATCCGGGGTACAGACTCAGGGCAATACATTAGGATACTTGGTTTGAAAATATATTTCTACTTCTAAAGTAGCTACCTCAATGGACTGATTCTGCCAAAGAACTTTGACAAAAGAAACTTCTTTGTTCCTCAATCTGTGAATCTGATGATCAAGGATTTCAACTAGGACTTCCTCAAAAGAAAGACTGTTCTAAATATGTATACTCTCTATAGGGACTATAAATGCTGGGTCACTAATGCATTTTTGTATCAAGGAGATATGAAACACTGGGTGCACTGAAGCTAAGTATGAAGGCAACTCAATCTCGTATGATACCTTTCCTAAATGGCTGAGAATTCGGTAAGGATTGACATATCGGGGACTGAGCTTCTCCTTCTTGATAAACCTCTTTACTCCCTTCATGGGAGAGATTTTAAAGTATGCAAAACCGCCAATCTCAAATTTGAGATCTTTCTTCTGACATCAGCATACAATTTTTGTTGGCTCTGGGCTGTCTTAAGCCTCTCCCTGATCAACTAAACTTTTTCTAAGGCATCAAACACCAAGTCAAGCCCTACTACAGTGGCCTCACCTACTTCGAACTAACTAATGGGAGATCTACATCTCCTTCCATAAAAAAACCTTAAATAAAGCCATTTGAATACTAGAATGATAGTTGTTATTATACGCGAACTCAATCAAAGGAAAGTGGTCATCCCAACTACCCTTACAGTCAATAACCCACGCTCTCAACATATCTTCTAAAGTCTGAATGATCCTTTCTACTTGACTATCTGTCTGAGGATGGAAAGTTGTACTGAGGTGAACTTGGGTACCAAGACCCTTTTGGAAGGCATTCTAAAAATGAGAGGTGAATTGTGTACCTCTATCTAAAATAATAGACAGATAAACCCCGTGCAATCTTACTAACTATCTAATATAGAGCTTGGCATAATCCTCGGCTGAATAGAAAGTATGAAATGGAAAGAAATGGGTTGATTTGGTCGTCCTGTCTACAATGACCCAAATTGAATCATGCTAATGACGTGTATGAGGCAAACTCGTCACAAAGTTCATTTTCACTTCCTCCCAGTTCCAAGTGGGAATACTGAACTCCTGTATGGAACCACTAGGCTTTTAGTGCTCACTCTTCACCTGCTAACACATAGAGCACTTAGCCACAAACCCTGCAATGTCACTCTTCATCCCACTTTACCAGTAGACTTTTTGAAAATCATGGTACATCTTATAGGCCCTAGGGTGAATCGAGTAACACGCACAATGCACTTCTGCAAAAATTCACTGCTTTACACCATGCACATATGGTACACATAATCTACCCTGGCAATGCAACACACCATCTCGTTCTTGGGATAAAACCACTACTTTTTGATCTCTGATTGACTTTTTCAGCTTAATTAAACTGGGATCCCTGTCCTTCTTTTATTTTACTTTAAAGACCAAAGATGATTCCAAACTAATCTATACCATACACTACCCTCAGTTGAATCAAACAAACAAACACCAACCTGGCAAGCTGAGGAACTTCCTGAACTAACTTCTTTTTACCATCCTCAACGTGAGCAACACTACCCATGGACAATCTATTAAAAGCATCAGTCACTTTGTTGGCCTTTCCCAGATGATATGGAGCACTCATGTCATAGTCTTTCAACTACTCTAACCACTTTCTCTGATGCAAATTTAAGTCTTTCTAACAAAATACATACTATAAATTTTTATGGTCTATGAACACATCAACATGTACCCCATACAAATAGTGCCTCTAAATCATTAAGGCAAACATTACAACTACTAACTCAAGATCATGGGTGGGATAATTCATTGCATGGGGATTAATCTATCTAGAGGCATAGGCAATGACCTTACCCCTCTGCATCAAAATGCATCCCAAACCAACTCTGAAAGTATCACAATACACAACAAACCCATCTGAACCATCTGGTAAAGTCAAAACTGGAGCTATAGTGAATTAGGTCTTCAACTCCTGAAAACTCTTCTCAGAAGAATCTAATCACTGTAATTTGACTTTCTCCTAAGTCAATCTGGACATGGGGGATGCAATAAATGAAAATTCTTCAGCAAACCGTTGGTAATACCAAGCCAAACCCAAGAAACTCCTAATATTTGATAGAGAGATGGGTATGGGCTAGTTTCTCACTACTTTAATTTTTATGGATAAACACTAATTCCATTACCAGAAACTATATGACCAAGAAAAGTTACTGACCTTAGCCAAAATTCGTATTTGTTGAATTTGGCGAACAATTGATGAGCTCTAAGGGTCTGTAATACTATTCTGAGATGGTTGGCATGATCAATTTCACTGAGGAAGTAGACAAGCATGTCATCAACGAAGACTATGATGAACATGTCCAAGTACTGCTTAAACACATGATTCATCAAGTCCATGAAAGCTACTGGGGCATTAGTAGGATAACTAGAAATTAAAAGTGACCATACCGATTTCTAAAAGTTGTTTTCGGAATGTCACATTCTCTAACTCTGAGCTGATGATAGCCTGATCTAAGGTCTATCTTTGAAAAGTAATTGGCACCCTAAAGTTGGTCAAACAAGTCATCGATTTTGGGAAGTGGACACTTGTTCTTGATCGTGACTTTGTTCAACTGACAGTAGTCTATACACATTCTGAGAGAACCGTCTTTCTTACATATGAATAGAACTAGTGCACCCTGTGGGGAAACACTCGGCCTGACGAACCCCTTATCTAAGAGATCTTTCAACTACTCTTTTAATTCTTTAAGTTCTGTTGGAGCCATTTTGTATGGTGGAATAGAGATGGGATGAGTATCTAAAAGAAGGTTTATTCTGAAGTCAATTTCCTTTTTGAGAGGAACTCTGGAAAGATCTTCAGGAAACATATCTGGATATTCATATGCTACTGAAACTGAATTGAGGTTAGCAGTCTCAGAACTAAAGTCTTTAACTCAAATGAGATGATAAACACACCCTTTGGATATCATTTTTCTCTCTCTAAGGTATGAAACAAGCTGACCCCTAAGCTCTGAAGTACTACCCATCCATTCTAGGATAAGTTCATTCTGGGACTGAATATAAACAACTATGTTTCCACAGTTAACTAAAGCATAGCATTAATGAACCCAATCCATGCCGATAATGATATCAAAATCTATCATCTCTAACTCTACTAAGTTTGCTGATGTAACTTTCTGAGATACCATAACTAGACAGTTCTTATATACCCATTGAGCTATGATAGATTTATCCACTGAGGTAGAGACTGAGAAGGGCTCTACTAGGATTTTGGGACTGACTCCGAAGTCAACAACTATATAAGGAGTTACAAAGGACAAAAAAATTCCTAGATCTAGCAAAGCATAAACATGTAAATGGTAAACTTGTAACATACCAGTGACCACATAAGGATAACTTTCCTGATCTTGTCAGGACTGAAGTTCATAGAGTCTGTTATGGTGTTGCGTACTGGTGGCACTGAAAGTCGCACCCTACTGATTCAAGAAACCATACTGAGCTAGGGTACGATTGTACTAACCCTATGAATATGACTGAGGACAACCTTTGATCCTATGGACTAGCTTGCCATATTTGAAACATATGTCACTACCAACTCTATAAAAACCCTAATAATTTTTGCCACACTTCTGTCAAAGTGGATTTATTTGAGCACTGCTAACACTATCCTAAGATTTAGAGCTTGGTGCCCTATCCTTTTACCATTTTTGAATTTTAGCACAGGAGCACTAGCTGAGGATAGAGCTGGAACTAAAGTTTTTGGGTAGAACTGAGAATGTTGAGCATAGACCATCAATCTATCCAAGTTCATCTCCTTAATCAACATTATGGTCCTACACTCCTTGAACATACTATTAGACACACCAAACATAAACTTACTCATCTTAGACTTGCTATTAGCTACCACATGAGGAGAATATTTGGCTAACTGAGTAAACTTGAGAAAGTACTCTTTCACTGTCATACTACCCTGCTTCAAGTTAATGAATTTTAACACCTTGGCTTGCCTCAACTCTAACAGCAAAAACCTATCTAGAAAGGTAGTAGCAAACTCCTCCCATTCTATAGGCCCTCCATCTGTGGCCCTATCTGCCTTCCACTACTTAAAAAATTTATGAACCATATTTTGCAAATGATATGTAGCTAACCCAGCACTGTCACTAGTGGTTACCCCCATAATATATGTGACCTTCTACACCATGTCAAGGAATTCCTGTTGTTCCTCTTCATACTTAGACCCCAAAAATGATGGAGGATTCATTCGAGTGAAGTCCTAAATTCTAGTTGTTGTAGTATTATCCACTGGGTTGGCTAGAACAGTAGCTGGGCATTCATTTTAGGCTTCCATAGAATAATCTAGAGTGGTAAAAGCTGCTTTGAATTCTGTGTGGTAAACATGCTCATCCAGGGGATCTTCCTGAACGGGTAGAGGTTCTAGCTGATTTCCAGTTCTTCTTTTGTTAATCTTTTTGGGAGGAATATTCTGAAAATGGAAGGGAAACTTGGATTAGACAGAGAGCTTAACTTGAGCTCAGCTTACTCGCATGACATGAATATTGAAAGAAGGGAAGCTTTTCCTAAAAATGCCTCATAACCCCTTGTACATAAGTGTGGCGCGCTATACACCCATGCATAAGAACCTACTTGATGCAGCTTTTAGACTCCCTAGGACTATGTTAAACCTTAGGCTCGGATATAATGTTTGTAACACCTTAATCCTGCATCCTAGACATCACACGGTGCTTATGACCCCGAAGGACCACAAGCTAACCCATGAATGGTACCTGCTATGAGCATTGAATAATAATACTGAAATAATGAAGAAGTTAGGTAGAAATGACAAGAGGTTCATAATCCAAATACTGATAAAAATAGAAAATGATAATAACGTTGGAAAATTGAATACTGTCTAAACTAGATCGTGTGAAAAGCCTCTACTGAACTGTTTGAATGTTGAGTTGAAGGGACAAGCCCCAAACTAACTCTGACTAATAAAATACTGGATCTATGTTATACTGAAATAAATAATATTCTTAATAAATAAGGACTCACTACTATATTTGTTGCTGCTAGCTGAATTTTGCTAAGCATGGACAGGAACCTGGGCATCCGAACCTATGATATGAGACATCATAGAGCAAGAAAAAGAGTATGCATCATTACTTTGAATGTAATGGAATGCTAATTGAGGTAGGCTAATATACATGGGTTCATATGCATGAATATTAATTAACTGAATGATAGATATATAACTGAATGAAGTACATAGATAAGTGAAACTGCTGCAAATACTGATTATGCGTGACAGTGCATATATATATACTGTAAATAAAATTATACTAGAACAGAATACAAAATTCTGATAACTGAGTGACTGATATCTGAGATTACTGATAACTGGGTGACTATTTTTTGCAATCCTAATTCTATAGAACTGAACTGAGTTTTATACTGAGTCTGAACTAAAATTGTAACTATGGGAGTGTTCATCTAACGTACATACCTCAATTATAAATTGAGTTGGGGTCCAACCTATGACCTCAATTGGAAGGGTGTTAGCACCATGCTATGGGTACTAACAATGGATATATAGATCCACTAAAGAATCACCTTAATCTGGTAGGTGAGATATGTGTTAGCCCCAACTGGCAGGTGAACACTTTATCAACCCTTAACTAGAAGGTTGATATATTTAACCTACGTTGGCTATATAGTTCTTGAACTAAGGGACTGCTACTAAAGATCACACTCTCAACTGGACGATGAGCCCCCATCCCTAGGTTTGCTCGGTGCTGAATCCTACTCCCAATTGAATAAACACTAACTGATCACTAGACTGTACTAGGATAGACTGAATGTTACTGATCATGTTGACTGACAAAACTGGATTGAGTTTTGTAACTGATTGGGTACTATTTTTTGTGATGTTACTAAGATTATACTATAGCTACTATAATTCTAGGTAAATAGCTATATTTTTTAGTATTAAATACCTCCAGGACTCGATAGCAACAATAGTAAAACATGGCATAACCTTGAAAGAATTACATTAATTACTTATTCACCATGCATTTATTTAGACATTTTGTCAAACACTTGAGAGACATGAACTTGTACATGAATGGGACCACATGATAACATGTCATGAATTCAATCTTTAATTTACATAGGCATTCTATCAAATATTTGCAGAGCATAATTACTACACATAAAAACCATCAAGATATAAACATCATGGCTACATCATTCAAATTGCAAATTCGAGGGTTTAACATGAGAATCCCATAATTCTACATACATGCTAATTAATTCACTTGAAACTTATAATGAATCTTGATTTTAAAATCAAACATCAATACATACATGAACACCATCCAATTCAAACTTTTAAATCATGAAATCAATAAACTTGCAATTTAAAAAGGGTTCTTGAACTTCAAGGGGGAAGGAAACCCAAGGATGAACACCTAACATACCTTAATAATTAAATTCATGAGAATTATTGGTGTCTTCTTGAAGCTTGGACTTGAAATAGAATGACCTAAGGTTTTGTTCTTGGGAGAATTTGAGAGAGTAAGTGATTTTACCCTTAGGATAGCTTAGTTTTGTGTTTTAGGGCCAAATAAAAGTTGAGAAATTAACATAAATACCCCTCTGGATACGGATTTAATTACATAAAATGCATCCAAAGATGTATAGACTGACGCACCACGTCGATGGTGTCGATGCGGTAGGCCATGCACTGCATTTAGTTCACATTGGTTTACTATTTTATCGGTGCAATCATCAAAGTGTCACATCGAGATAGCATTGATCCACTATTTTGGTCATCTAAACATGCCTTAAATGATGTTCAACAATCTAAAACTCATCCTAGAACACCTATTGACATCCCTGATCTTGAATCAACTTAAAATTGACATTCAAAAGTCGTCAAGACCAAAAATAAGACCATAGAATTATGAAGGCTACAAATGATTATAAGTATAAACACTTAGCTAAAATTTCTAAGTCTGGGGCCCCCTTTTTACATGCTATATAGGATTGAATTAGACTAGGACTTTTACGGGGTCTTATGGTTATATATTAAAGAGTTGTTCATATTACACGGAGTTCCTTTGTCCATCATTTCAAATATGGGTACTCAATTTACCTCTCACTTTTGGAAATCCTTTCAAAAAGGTCTTGGTACCCAAGTTCACCTATGTTCATCCTTTCATCCTCAAATAGATGGTCAAGCAAAAAAGACCATTCAGACCCTAGAGTATATGTTGAGGGCATATATTTATGACTTCAACGGTAATTGGGATGACCACTTATCATTGATCGAGTTCACCTATAATACAGTTACCATGCTAGCATTTGGATGTGCCCATTTAAAGCTCTTTATGGGAAGAGATTGGTTCAAAGTCGGTGAGGCCGCTTTAATAGGGCCAGATATAGTGCTAGAAGCTATTGAGAAAGTCTTGTTGATTTGAGAAATTTTGACAACAACTCAGAGTCGTCAGAAATCTTATGCGAATATAAGGATAAGAGATCTAAGGTTGAAAATAACTTAGATTTGTCAAAAATCTTATGTGGATGTAAGGATAAGAGATCTTGAGTTTGAGGTCGATCACTTAGTTTACTTGAAAGTTTCACCCATGAAGGGGGTGAAGAGATTTGGCAAAAAAGGGAAGCTTAGTCCCTGATATGTTGGTCCTTTTAGGATATTGAGCCGTGTTGGGAAGGTGGCATATGAGCTTAAGTTACCTACAGATTTGTCATTCGTTCACCCTATATTGCATGTATCCTTATTGAAGAAATGTATTAGTGATCCAAGTGTTGTAGTAACTTTAGAAAGCACAGATCTTCATGATAGCCTCTCTTATAAAGAGATTTCAGTTATGATTCCTGATCACTAGATTCATAGACTGAGGAAAAGACAAGTTCCTTTGGTCAAAGTTCTTTGGCAGAATCAGTCCATTGAGGGCTCCACTTGGGAAGCAGAAGCAGATATGGCAACCAAGTACCCTCATCTTTTCACCGCAAATTCAGACTTAGTTTAAGGTAACAAGTTTTCTTAGATCATTTCTTTTTCATCCTATATTTCATCTTTATATAGTCACTCTCTTGATAATGCATGCATTTGTAAATTAGTTTAGTCATGCTTTCAGTTGTGCATGCCAGTTATAGTCTCAGTTCCTCAGTATCCTTAGCTTAATTAGTCTCATTTGAGGAAGAATGTTTCCAAGGAGGTGATATTGTAATACCCCACACTTTCCTAGCTTAGCTCACCCCCTAGTATGTGCCTATAACACTTAGAACTTGAAAATAAAGTTAAGTGTTGAGGGGTTTAGTCATTTTTGACTCCCTTTGAACTTTAAATATTTTTAAGTTAACCTTCAAGGCTATGAGACGATTAGTTTTAAGTTGAGTTATGTTCAGGGGTGTAAGTATTATGTCTGCATTTGGATAGGCAAAATAGCAGCTCACTGCGATTAGGCCGCGTCGCGGTGAGTTTTGCAGTAAAGGGTGAAAAGGCATTCATCAAAATCCAGTGAGTTACCACGAATGTACCACATCGCAGTGGATATTGAGATGACTCACTCACCACATCATGGTGAAGGCCAAATATCAGTAGTGGTCCATTTCCAATGAGCCACTGCGATTCCACCGCATTCCAGCGGTTATCGCGATGCCTATTTGGAGCATCATGGTAGGGTTGAAATCAGTGTTCTAGTTGTGCTATTTAAATCCCCAATGGCAATTTAGTCTTTTTTCCAAGCCCCTGAATCATGAAATCATAAGATTAAGGGCCTCTTGGAGAAAAATACACCCATTATTCATCAAATTGCTCTCCAAGAAAACCCTAGGCTTCAATATTAAACTCCAAAGAAATCCAAAATTCACCATTCTTTTTCCAAGATAATTCAAAAATTCAAGGTTACCTATTCAAGAACTTCAAGAAATTAATCTAAAAGAGCACAAATAGGGATTCATAGTCAAGTGTCTTAATCAATTTCATCAATTAAGATATGTGGGATTTTGTACATGGATAATACTTTCATCCTTGTGCCCAAATGTAATTTTTAATCACAAATTTGCAAGATTTTGGATGAATTCACATGAGTTTCAATTTAGGGTTCATACCTAATGATTATTATTTGAAGATTACGATATTACAAGTGACTTGAATGATGAATTACATCTATATTTTTTCAAATCCATACGTTTGGCTTGTTTTATGTATATTAAGAATTCAATTGCATTGTTTTGACTAGAATTGTTAAAGAAATTTAAAGATCTTAGTTATCAAGCATGAACATTGTGATAATTTGACATGAATTTGAAGCGTGGGTTATTAAGCCCTAGTTTGAATATTGATATTCCAAGATGGTTTATGCTTTTAAGCACCTTATGATTAGTTTATATTCAGTTTTGAACAAGATTTGATATTTTGATCCTCAGCTAAAATATGGAATCCACTTTACAGTATTGATTACAACTTTGATTATAGATCAGTTTGATTACAGTTTTAAATAAATAAATGCATTAGTTTTACAAACCCTTATACTAGTTTTAAAGTGGATTTCCTACAGAATGAGCATACAGATTAAAGGTAGTATTTAGCATTGAGCAGGCAGTGTGGATTTTTGCAAATCCTGCTTCCCCTGAACTACAAGCCAACATAGGTGCATATTTAGATTATTCCTATTTATATGGATGACAGATACAGATGTGATCACTTAGCTTAGTGTAATACCCCGCAAAACATCTAGGTTAATTCAGTCCTTTAAGCTTGTTAAGGGGGATTCCAAACTTAGAAAATTCTAATTAAGTTTTCAGATTTAGTTTATTTTTAGCCTTCAAAAGTTGGTAATCTTATTTTGCGACCTTAATGTCCTTAAAATATCTATATTTTAGTTAATTCATGATCAGAAAGGTCAATGGGTGTTCTTGGACAAGTTTCAGATATTTTGGACCTCGTTTAAACCATGCTTAGAATCCCAAAATAGTGTACCAATGCGATCTTGGCGCGCCACTTTGCCTATCTATTGGTTGATATTTTCCCCAGCTACCAGCTTGTCATTCCAGTGACCCAGCGTGTTCTTGGCGCGACACATTGTATATCGCATCAATGCCATCGACGTGCTGCATCAGATATCGCGTCAGTAGACCAGCTTTTGCTCATTAAAACACCACATTCTTGGAGGTATTTGGGTCTTTCTTCCTCAACCTTCATCCCCTAAAACACGAAATTTAAGCCTTTTAGAGGCAGAATACAATCATTATTCATAAAATCCTCAAGAACAAAATCCTAGGGCTATCAATTCAAGAATCAGATTCAAGAGATTTCACCATCAATCTTTCCAAATTCAAGCAATAAGGTATGTAAAGTGTTCATCCAAGGGTCCCTTCCCCCCTTAGAGTTCAAGAAACTTCTTTTAAAAGCATGAATTGTGATTTCCATGTTGTGAGTTTGAATGTACTCATGTTGATGTTGTGGTCTGTGTTCCAAGTTGAAATCTTTATGTATTTCTTGATTTTATGATAGCATGTAAGTTAAATTTTGATTCCCTTATATGGAAACCCTTAAATTATGAAGTCATGATATATTAGCATTGTTGTTCATGCCCAAGTATAAAGCTACGCCTACCATCTGTTTGATAAAATGCTAAATTGAGGTTATGGTGCTTTTTATGATCCTTTGGTGGTCTAAATGATGAACTTATGCTACACCCACATGTTCACAATGTCCTCCATGCTAAATCTATACCTTGTATGTGTTTGATGGAATGCTCATGAGTTTGGTTTAATGAAATTATGATGTGTTAGCATGCATTCCTAATTATGTGTAAGTTCATGACTTTCAAGTTATTGATGAAATGCCTCATATATTGTATTGTAAGTTGTTGACTGTTGTTAAGTATTCAAGAATTATCATGTCTTATTAGTTTCATGCTACTGAGTCCTGGGGGTATTTAATACCCAATAATTTAACTATGTGCCAAGAGCCAGTGTTAGTTAAAGAACAGTCTCAATCATTTCACGATCAGTAGTACTCTAGTTTAGTTACAGAATTCAGGAAAACTTAGTATCAATCCAATCTCATTCAGTATTCAGTTCAGTCCTCAGTAAACTCAGTCAGATAACAAAACTCAGTAGTATTCCGTCAGTTAATGAAACTTAGTTCAGCTTAGTAAATTAGTTCAATCAAAACAACTCAGTCACGCCTAGTATGAACTACAAAATTAGCTCAATGTCTATTCCGTTGGGGGTAGGATTCAGCATCGAGTAAACCCAATGATGGGGACTCACCTACCAGCAAAGGGTGATCCTTAGAAGCAGTCCTTGCATTCTAGAACTATGTAGCCAATGTAGGTTGAGACATCAAAACCTGCTAGATAAAGGTTGATAAAGTGGCTTAACCTATCAGTTGAGAGTCCCACCATTCTCATTTAAGAACATGCTTCAGTGTCTTTACCCGTGGCATAGTACTGACACCATTCCAACTGGGGTTACAGGTTGGACCCTAAATCTATTAAGAAAAAAAGACATGTCAATTAAATAATTATATCCCATAGTCTCAGTCTCATTCTTTAGTAAAGAACTCAGATTTTAGGACTGTCAGATATAGTCACTCAGCTCAGTACGGAACTCAGCTAGTTATTTCAGAATCAGGAATGTCAGACACAGTCACTCAATAAATAGTATACCAGTTATCAGTTACATAAGTTAATCACCATTTAGGCTCAGTATTCAGTATTATCTTGACTTCAGTTATAGTTCACGTATTTATGCATGTACTCTTATTCAGTCATACTCATGTTATTTAGTTATTATTCTTCATTCATATGAACCCATGAATTCGGCCTTACCTCACTTTGTGTACCAGTGTATTCACACGTACAAACACATACTTTTATTTTGTGCTATGGTATTTTATACCATAGGTTCAGACGTATGGCCCCAGAGCATTCTTAAAAGATCAAAATTTCAGCAGACAGACTAGAAATGAGGCCTCATCATTCAAGGATATTTTTGCATTTCACTATCTCTTTAGATTCAGCATTTCAGAAGATGGAGTTAGTTGGGGGATTGTCCCACCAGCTCCTTATTCAGATAGTTTAGTTTTAGAGGCTTTCCAGACTAGATTTTTAGACAGTATTCAATATTCTAGATTCTGATGTTTTATCATATTTTATTATTTCTTTTTATTAGTATTATAGTTTTGAACCTTATGGAATTTTAGCCCATTATTCTGCATTATATAGTATTATTACTCAGTTATTGTAGTAGGTACCAGTCGTGGGTTAGTTTGTGGTCCTTTGAAATAATGTGCACCGTGTAGCATCTGGGGTACCAAACTCAGGGCATTACAAACTTGGTATCAAAGCCTAAGGTTTAATAGAGTCCTAGGAAGTCTGAAAGCCGCATCTAGTAGAGTCTTGTGCATGGGTGTACAACGCGCCATACTTATGGCCAGGAGGCTACAATATATTTCAGGAATAGTTTTCCTTCTTTTAGTATTCTTGTTATGTGAGTGAGCATGAGATCTAGTTAAACTCTCTTTCTAGTCCAAGTTTCTCTTCCTTCTATAGAAAATACCTCTAAAGAGGACTCGAGGAAGAGGAACGGGAGATCAGTCAGCCTCTAAGCCCTATCAGCCAATTCCTTTGGGTGAGCATGTCTCCCACGCAGAGTTCAGAGCAATATTCACCACCCTAGCTCATTTTTTGGTAGCCGAGAATAAACGCCCTACTACCATTCCGACCAACGTAGTGGCCAATACAACTGCTTCTAGGATTTAGGACTTCACCCAAATGAACCCTTTATCTTTTACTATGTCTAAGTCAAATGAGGACCCTTTGGAATTCCTTGATCAGGTGCAAAAGATTATAGATATTATGGGGGTAGTACTTCAGTGTTTAGGGGTCAGCTTTTTTTTTACCTTCGGGTGAGAAAAATGATATCTAAGGGATGTGTCTATCACCTTGTGTGAGTCAAGGACTCTATTTTAGAAACCCCTTCTCTTGCATCAGTGTCAGTAGCATGTGAGTTCCCAGATGTGTTTCCCAAAGATCTTCCCAGAGTTCCTCCCAAAAGGGAAATTAATTTCAAAATTGATCTTCTCCCAGATACTCAACCCATATCTATTCCGCCATACAGAATGGCACCTACTGAACTCAAAGAATTAAAATAATAGTTTAAAGATCTCTTAGAAAAGGGATTTATCTAGCCCAGTATATCCCCGTAGGGCGCACCAGTTTTATTCATGCATAAGAAAGATGGTTCTCTCAGAATGTGCATTGACTACCGCAAATTAAATAAAGTCATGGTTAAAAACAAGTATTCCCTTCCCAAAATTGATGGCTTATCTTTCCAACTTCATGGTGATAGTTACTATTCAAAGATAGACCTCAGATCAAGCTATCATCAGCTCAGAGTCAGAGAATGTGACATCTCGAATATAGCCTTCAGAACTCAATATGGTTACTTTGAATTCTTAGTCATGTCCTTTGGTCTTACCAATTCCCCAGCGGCCTTCATGGACTTGATGAACCAGGTGTTCAAGAAGTACTTAGATATGTTTGCCATAGTTTTCATAGATAACATCCTAGTTTACTCCCGCAGTGAACATGATCATGCAGACCATTTCAGAATAGTATTGTAGACTCTAAAAAATCATCAGTTATTCACCAAATTTAGTAAGTCCAAATTTTGGACAAGGTCAGTAGAATTCCTTAGCCATATAGTTTTTGGTAATGGCATTTGAGTTGATCCCCAAAAGACTAAAGCAGTGAGAACTGGCCTAGACCTATCTCTCTATCAGATATCAGAAGTTTCTTAGGTTTGGCTGGCTATTATAGATCATTTTTTGAGGGATTTTCATCTATTGCATCCCCTATGTCCAGATTGACTCAGAAGAAAGTCAAATTTTAGCGGTCAGATTCTTGTGAGAAGAGTTTTCAGAAGTTTAAGACTCGACTTACCTCAGCCTTAGTCTTGGCTTTACCAGATGGTTCAGATAGCTTTGTTGTGTACTGTGATGTATGTAAAGTAGTTTTGGGTTGTGTCCTCATGAAGCATGGTAAGGTCATAGCCTATGCCTCCAAAAAACTTAAGCTCCATAAGAAGAATTACCCTACTCATGACCTTAAGTTAGCAGCAGTAGTCTTTGCCTTAAATATTTGGAGGCACCATTTTTATAGGGTGCATGTTGATGTGTTCACTGATCATAAGAGCCTCCAATATGTGTTCTCTCAAAAAGATATAAACTACCATCAGAGAAGGTCCTGACTTGGTATTCGATACCTTAGAGAAAGTTTAGTTAATTTGAGAGAAGCTCAAGGCAGCTTCAAGCCAACAAAAATTGTACGCAAATGTGCACAAGAAAGATCTCAAGTTCAAGATTGGTGACTTTGTGTATCTGAAAATCTCTCCCATGAAGGGAGTGAAGAGGTTCGGCAAGAAGGGAAAGCTCAGTCCCTGATATGTCGGTCCCTTCAAAATTCTCAGTCGCTTTAGCAAAGTAGCTTATGAGCTCAAATTGCCTTCAGATCTACCTTCAGTCCATCCAGTGTTTCACATCTCCTTGCTTAAAAAGTGCATAGGTGACCCATAGTCGTAGTCCTTACAAAGGGATTAGATATTCAGAACAGCCTCTCTTTCGAAGAGACCCTATTCTAAATCCTTGACTATCAAATTCACAGAATGAGGAACAAAGTAGTACTCTAGTCAAAGTTTTTTGGCAAAATCAAACCGTTGAGGGAGCTACTTGGGAAGCAAAAGTAGACATGTGGACCAAGTATCTTTACCTCTTCTCTACTAATCTAGACTCAGCCCAAAGTAATGGTTTTCCTTAAGCTTATTCAGTTTTATGCTCAGATTTTCATTACAAACTTGGTATCATTTACTATTGCATGTTTATCCATATGTTCATGAGTCAGTTTAGTCATGTATTCATGTATCTAATATGCATGATCAGTATGAGAAACTCAGTTTATTAGTACTCCCAGTCATGTACTTATGAATCAGCTCAGTTATGTACTCATGCATCAAATATGCATATTCAGTGTGATAATTTAGTATATTTGTAATATCAGTCCTATAATCATGTTCCAAATGTTCATGTCCATAAGTAGGATTAGCCTACTAGTACTCTCAGTTTAGTCTGTCTCATTCGAAGATGAATGTTCTTAAGGGGAAGATATTGTAAGACCCCACAAAAGTTCTAGCTTAATTCAGTCTTTTAAGCTTGCTAAGGGGGATCCTAGTAGTGAACGTAAGGATGGGGACACACCTGTCAGCAGAGGATGTGATCCTTAGAAGCAGTCCATGCACTATAGAACTATGTAGCCAGCGTAGGTTGAGACATCAAAACCTGCTAGATGAGGGTTAATGAGGTTGATTAACCTGTTAGTTGAGGGTCCCACCGTTCTCATTTGTGAACCTGCTAGGTGAGGGTATCTATTCAGTGTCTTAACCCATGGCATGGTACTGACACCCTTTCAACTGGGGTTACAGGTTGGACCCCAAATCTATTCAGAAAAAAGGGCATGTCAGTTAGATGATTACCTCTCACAGTCTCATCTTAGTTTTTAGTAAAGAACTCAGATAGTTCTACAGATTTTAGGACTGACAGATATAGTTACTCAGCTCAGTACAAAACTCATCTAGTTCTATTAGAATTAGGACTATCAGACATAGTTTTAGTAAACAGTATATCAGTTATCAGTTACATCAGTTAATCAATATTTAGGCTTAGTATTCAGTATTATCTCAACTTTAGTTACAGTTCACGTATTTATGCATGTACTATCATTTAGTCATACTCATGTTATTTTGTTATTTTTGTTTATGCATATGAACCCATATATTCAGCCTTACCTCACTTTACGTACCAGTACATTCACACATACTGACGCATACTTTTCTTTTACTCTATGGTGTTTCATACCATAGGATCTGATGTATGAACCCTAGAGCATTCTTAGCAGATCAGACTTTCAGCAGACAGACTAGCAGTGAGTCTTTATCATTCGAGGATATTCTTTTATTTTATTATCTCACTAGATTCAACATTTTAGTAGATAGAGTTAGTTGGGCGATTGTCCCATCAACTCCTTATTCAGATAGTTCAATTTTATAGGCTTTCCAGACAGATGTTCAAATAGTATTCAGTATTTCAGATTCTAATGTTTTATCAGATTTTATCATTTCTCTTTATCAGTATTACAGTTTTGAACCTTACGGCATTTCAGCCCATTATTCTGCATTATACAGTATTATTACTCAGTTATTGCAGAAGGTATGAGTCATAGGTTAGCTTGTGGTCCTTCAGGATTATAAGCACCGTGTAGCATCTGGGGTACCAGACTCAAGGCGTTACACTTAGGTTATTCTCCCTAACAAGAGTATGACACCTCTACCCAACGTGATGCATTACTATCGCGTCAACTCACTATTTTGGTCACTCGAACATGGTCTAAATGACGTTTAAAAAATCCAAAACTTATCTGGGAACACCTATTGACCTTCCTAATCATGAACTAACTCAAATATCAACATTTAATGGACGTAAAGGTCATGAAATAAGATTGCCAACTTTTGAAGGCTAAAATAACACTAAGTCTGAATACTTAGCTAGAATTTTTCTAAGTCTGGGACCCCTTAACAACCTTAAAGGACTGAATTAAGCTAAGAATTCTGTAGGGTATTACATTATCTCCCCCTGGGGAACATTCGTCCTCAAATGAGACTGACTAAGCTGAGAATACTGGTAGACAGAACTTACTTACTGGACATGAATATTTGAAACATGATTATCTGACTGATATTACTAACATACTGAACACGCATATCTGATGCATGAGTACATGACTGAGTTAATTCATGAATGCATGATTGGGATTACTGATAAACTGAGTTTCTCATATGGAACATGCACATCTGATGTATGAATACATGACTGAATATGCAATAGTAACTGATACCAAGTTTGTAATGAAAATATGAGCATGAAATTGAATAAGCTTAAAGAAAACTATTACCTTAGGCTGAGTCTAAGTTTGTTGAGAAGAGGAGAGGATACTTGGTATGCATATCTGATTCTTCTTCCCAAGTAGCTCCCTCAGTGGATTGATTCCGCCAAAGAACTTTTACTAGAGGGATTTCTTTATTCCTAAGTCTACGAATCTGATAGTCAAGAATTTTGACTGGAATCTCTTCGTAAGAGAGGTTGTTCTAAACATCTATGCCCTCTAATGGGACTACGACTGATGGGTCACCTATGCATTTCTTTATCAAGGAGATGTGGAATACTGGATAAACTTAAGATATATCTGAAGGCAACTCAAGCTCGTAATCTACCTTTCTAAAATGGCTGAGAATTCGGAAAAGACTGACATATTGGGGACTGATTTTCCCCTTCTTGTCAAACCTTCTCACTCCTTTCATAAGAGAGATTTTCAAGTACATAAAATCACCAATCTTGAACTCTAGATCTTTTCTTTGCACATCTGCGTATGATTTTTGTCGGCTCTGAACTATTTTAAGCCTTTCCTTGATCAACTGAACTTTCTCTAAGGCATCAAATAATAAGTCAGACCCGATCACTATGGCCTCACCCACTTCAAACCACCTAATGGGAGACCTATACCTCCTCCCATAAAGTGCCTCAAACGATGACATCCGAATGCTAAAGTGATAGTTGTTGTTGTATGCGAAATCAATCAAAGAGAAATGATCATCCCAAATACCTTTAAAGTCTATCGCACACGCTCATAATATATCCTCAAAAGTCTGAATGGTCCTATCTATTTGACCATCTTTCTGAGGGTGAAAATTTGTACTGAAGTGAACTCGGGTGCCAAAACCCTTTTGGAAAGCCTTCTAGAAATAAAAGGTAAACTGGGTACCTCTATCTGAGATAATGGACAATAGAAAACTGTACAATCTGACCAACTCCCTAATATAGAGTTTGGAATAATCCTCAATTAAGTAAGAGGTATGAACTGATCGAAAATGAGCTAATTTGGTCATCATAACTATAATGACCCAGACTAAATTATGGTGTCGACGAGTATGAGGCAAATCTATCACAAAGTCTATGTTCACTTCTTCCCATTTCCAGGTAGGAATGCTGAACTCCTGTATGGACCCACTAGGCTTCTGATGCTCAATTTTAACCTGCTGACATGTTGAGCACTTAGCCATAAACTTTGCAATATCTCTTTTCATCCCTCTCCGCTAATAGATCTCCCACAAATCACAATATATCTTAGTGGTCCCTGGATGAATAGAGTAGTGTGCACCATGTGCTTCTGCAAGATTCGCTGTCTTAAGTCATCTACACCGAGCACACATAGCAGCCTCTGGCAGCGCAACACACCATCTCCCACTTAGGAGAAAACCTCCACTTTCTGATATTTAACTGATTCGTTCAACTTGACTAGACTAGGATCCCTATCCAGCTTTTCCTTCACCTCAGAAACTAGGGATAATTCTGAACTACTCTGCATCTATACACTACCTTCTGCTAAATCGACTAAGTGAACACCTAGTCGGACTAGCTGATGAACTTCCTGAGCTAACTTCTTCTTACTGTCTTCAATATGGGTAACACTACCCATATACATTCCACTGAGAGTGCTGCCCACTACCTTGGCCTTGCTCGGATGATACAGAACACTTATGTCATAGTCTTTCAACAACTCTAACCATCTTCTCTAACGGAGGTTCAGGTCTTTTTAAGAGATTACATACTGCAGGCTTTTATGATCAGTGAACACATCAATGTGCACACCATATAAAAATAGTGCCTCTAAATATTTAAGGCAAACACTACTGCTGCTAACTCAAGATCATGAGTAAAGTAATTCTTTTTATGAGGTTTAAGTTGTCTAGAGGCATAGGCTATGACCTTACCTCTCTGCATCAGAACATACCCCAATCCAACTCTAGAGGCATCACAATATACAATAAATCCATCTAAACCATATGGTAGGGTTAAAACTGGAGCTGTAGTGAGTCAAGTCTTTAATTCCTGAAAACTCTTTTCATAAGAATCTTACCACTGGAATTAGACCTTCTTCTGAGTTAGTCTAGACATAGGGGATGCAATAAATAAAAATCCCTCAATAAACCTTTCGTAATAGCGGGCCAAGCCCAAGAAACTACTGATATCTGAAGGAGAGATAGGTATGGGCCAATTTTTTACTGCTTCAGTCTTTTGGGGATCAACCCTAATGCCATCATCGGAAACTATATGGTCGAGGAAAGCTATTGACCTTAGCGAAAATTCGCACTTACAGAATTTGGCAAATAATTGATGACTTCTGAGTCTCTATAATACTATTCTAAGATGGTCTGCATGGTCATGCTCACTGCGGGAGTAGAAAGGATGTCATCTATGAAGACTATGATGAACATATCCAAGTACTGCTTGAACACACGGTTTATCAAGTCTATGAATGCTGCTGGGGCATTGGTAAGAACAAAGGACATAACTAAAAATTTGAAGTAACCATACCAAGTTCTGAAAGCTATCTTTGGAATGTCATATTCCCTGACCCTGAGCTGATGATAGCCTGATCTGAGGTCTATCTTGGAGAAGTAACTAGCTTCTTAAAGTTGGTCGAACAAGTCATTGATTCTGGGAAATGGATACTTGTTCTTGATCGTGACTTTATTTAACTGACAGTAGTCTATACACATCTTGAGAGAACCGTCTTTCTTATGCCCGAATAAAACTAGAGCGCCCCACAGAGATATACTAGGTATGATAAATCCTGTATCTAGGAGTCTTTTAGCTATTGTTTTAATTCTCTGAGTTTTGCAGATGCTATTCTGTATGGTGTAATAGATATGGGCTGAGTATATGAGAGAAGATCAATTCCAAAATCAACTTCCCTTTCAGGAGGAACTCCAGGAAGATCTTCGGGAAACACATCTGGAAATTCACAAGCTACTGAGACTGATTCAAGATTAGGGGTTTCTGAACTAGAGTCTTAGACTCAAACGAGATAGTAGACACATCCCTTAGAAATTATTTTCTAGCCCAAAGGTAAGAAATAAGCTGACCCCTAAGTGCTGGCGTACTACCCCTCTACTCTAGGATAGGTTTATTTGAGAACTAAAATTGGAAGATTCTATTTCTGCAGTCGACTGAGGCATAGTTGGAATGAATCCAATCCATGCCAAGAATGACATCAAAATCAGTCATCTCTAATTCAACTAAGTCTGCTAAAGTGACTTTTGAGATATCATAATCGGGCAGTTCCTGTATACCCACCTGGCTTTGATGGATTTACTCACTGGGGTAGATATTGAGAAAGGCTCTGCTAGAATTTTAGGACTGACTCCAAAATCGACAGCTATGTAAGGAGTAACAAATGATAAAGAAGCTCCTGGATATAACAAAGCATAAACAGAAAGATGATAAACTTATAATGTTCCAGTGACCATATTAGAAGAACTTTCATGATCCTGTTGGGACTAAAGAGCATAAAGTCTATTTGGGCGTTGCTACTGGTAGCACTGGAAAAGAAACCCTATTGATTCGGGCGACCAGACTGAGCTAGGGGACGATTGTGCTGACTTTGTGTACCTACTTGAGGACACTGTCTGACCCTGTGGCCTAGCTTTCCATATCCAAAACACACATAACTACTAGCTCTGCAGATATCCTGGTGGTTTCTACCACACTTCTGACAAAAGAGATTTATTCAGGCAATGCTAACACTACCCTGGGGTTTAGGTTCTGATGCCCTGTCTCTGCTGCCATCTTTGAATATTAGCACAGGAGCACTGGCAAAGGAAGGAGTTGGAACTGAGGATTTTGGGTAGATCTAAGAACGATTCCCACTCTCTGACTTAGGCTGAGTAAAACTAAAACTACCTTTTCTCGCTCTCTTGTTCTCCCTCTCTTTCTGTTTATTCTATGCCTCCTCTATCTGCTGAGCATGGACCATGAGCCTGGATATGTCCATCTCCTTAATCAACATTAAGGTTCTACACTCTTTGACCATACAACTAAATACCCCTAATACAAACTTACTCATCTTCGCTCTACTATCTGCTACTACATGTGGGGCATATCTGGCTAATTATGTAAATTTAAGAGAGTACTTTTGTACTTTCATATTTCCCTATTTTAGATTAATAAACACCAAAACCTTTGCTCCCTCAACTCTAGCAGAAAGAACCTATCCAAAAAAGCAACTGCAAACTCCTTCCATTTTATGGGCCCTGCATCTACGGCCCTCTCTGCTTTCCATTATTTAAAACACGAGTGTGACACATCCTGTAACTAATATGTGGCTAACTCAACTTTTTCAACAGCAGTATCCCCCATAATATCTGTAACTTTCTGCACCTGATCAAGAAATTCCTGAGGGTCATCATCTGACCTAGACGCGATAAATGATGAAGGGTTTATTCGAGTGAAATCTCGAATCCTGATAGCAATAGTATTGGCCATTAGGTTGGCTGGAATAATAGTTGGGCATTCATTCTAGGTTGCCACAGAAAGAGCTAGGGAGGTGAATGCTACTCTGAACTCAGCATGGGAGACATGCTTACCCAGAGGATTTGGATAGATGGGTTGAGGGGATAACTGGTCTCCCGTTCCTCTTCCCTGAGTCCTCTTTGGAGGCATGTTCTATAAATGGAATAAAAACTTGGATTACACTAAGAATTTAACTGGAGCTTATGCTCACTCGCACAACATGAATACTAAAAGAAGGGAAACTTTTCCTAAAACATCTCGTAGCCTTTTGTCCATAAGTATAGTGCGCTACACACCCATAGACAAGACTCTACCAAATATGTCTTTTAGACTTCCTAGGACTCTATTAAACCTTAATCTCTGATACGAAGTTTGTAACGCCCCGAGTCTGTACCCCTGATGCTATACGGTGCTCATAATCTCAAAGGACCACAGGTTAATCCAAGTCTGGTACCTACTGCAATAACTAAATAATAATATTGTAACTTTGCAAAAATAGGTAGAAATTTTCCATAAGGTTCAAATATGAAATAAATACTGAATATGGTATCACAATACCAAAATTGAACATCAATACTAAAAACTAAACAACTATCTAAAAATACTCTAGACTGAAAACCTTCTAAACTATTAGAACTATGGAGTTGATGGGATGAGCCTTCAACTAACTCCGACTACTAAAAATAAACTAAAATGCTAAAAACAATCATGTCTTCAGACTAGGAGGACTCACCAGTAACTCTGCCTGCTGAGAATCTGAATAGCTAAGGGTGCTTTGGAGCCCGTGAGTCTAAACCTATGATATAAGACATCATAGCGCAAAAGAAAAACATGCGTTAGTAATTTGAATGTACTGGTATGCTTAGTGAGGTAGGATGATATGCATAGGTTCATATGCATGAACAATGCTAACTAAATAACATGAATATGACTGAATAAGAGTACATGCATGAATACATAGACTATAACTGAGATCATGATAAAACTTAATACTGATTTTGAATAATAATTAACTGATATCTGAGTTTAATGATACTATATTAATGATAACTGAATGATTGTATCTGATAATCATGAATTTATAGAACATACTGAGTTTCGTAGTGAGCTGAGTGACTGTAACTGGTTGTCCTGAATTTGTAGAACTAAACTAAGTTCTATACTAATACTAAATCTAAAACTGAGAATATGAGAGGTAATCATCTAACCGACATGCCCCTTTCTAAATAGATTGGGGTCCAACCTATAACCCTAGTTAGAAGGGTGTCAATGTTGTGCCACGGGTAGAGACAATTTGTGAGTCAACCCTCTCTGGCAGGAAGATCTTTTGTTAACCCTCTCTGGCAGAAAAACTCGAATGAGATATATCAACCCTCATAATATCTGGCAGTAATATATCTCAACCTACATTGGTTACATAGTTCTGTAACTCAGGGATTGTTACTAAGGGTCAAAACCTCTGCTGGCAGGAATGCCGTCGTCCGTGGGTTCGCTCGATGCTGAATCCTACACCCAACTGAATAGACACTGAGCTTATTTCTAGTCTGTACTAGGCTGGACTGAACTATTACTAATTTTACTAAGATCTGTTGACTGACGGAATACTACTGAATGAGTTTACTGTGGTCTAAACTGAGTACTGAACTAGACTAGACTAGTACTGAGTCTACTAAGTTTTTCCTGAGTCTTGTAACTGACTAAGAGTACTACTTATCATGACATGACTAAGATTATCTTGTAATTTACACTGGCTCTAAGTAAACAACTAAACTGTTGGGTATTAAATACCCCTAGGACTCGATAACAAGAAAGTAAATCATAACATAGTCTTGAAAAGCATAATCATGTGAACTTGTTCATAACTCATTCATAGAGGCATTTTATAAAACATTTGCATGATACAACTCGCACATAAGCTGACATGACATGATTTCCTTATCTTATTAGTTCGCATGACCATTTCATCAAGAACTTAATGAGCATGATATATGTACATAACATTAAACACAAGTAAAAATCATAATTCTAATCCAATTTCATAATTTCAAGGGTTCAACATGGATTCACATGATATTACATATATATTTATTAATCCCACATGAAACTTATCATAAAACATGAATTAGAATCCCAATTAACCATTATAAATATGAATATAATCAAACCCAACGTAAAATTTATGAAATCGATACACTTGAAGTTTAAAAATAGTTTTTTGGACTCCAAGGGTGGAAGAAAACCTTGGATAAACACTTCACATACCTTAGTTGGTGACTTTTATAAAATTAACGGTGGAATCTGAAGCCTTGAATTTGAATTTAATTCACCTAGGATTTTTGTTCTTGAGCAATTTATGATAGAATGAATATAACTTGCTAAAAGAGGGCTAAATTTTGTGTTATAGGGGCTGAAGGTCATGGGAAAAAGACTTAATTAACCCTGAGGATGCAGCATTTTAATGACTAAAAATTATGTTATGAATGCGTAGACCGACACACCACGTCATTGGGATCGATGTGATATCCAACGCGCTGCGTCATGTCCGTGTTGGTTTACTGGAATTTGCACTGATCTAAGAAAAAAATTATTTGTCAACGCGATGGACGACGCGACGAATCGATATCGCGTTGACTCACTATTTTGGTCACTCGAACATGGTCTAATCAAGGTCCAAAAAATCCAAAACTTATTTGGGAACACCTATTGACCTTCCTGATCATGGACAAACTCAAATATAAACATTTAATAGATGTAAAGGTCGTGAAATAGGATTTCCAACTTTCAAAGGCTCAAATAACACTAAGTCTAAATACTTAGCTAAAATTTTTCTAAGTCTGGGTCCCTTTAACAAGATTAAAGGACAGAATTAATCTAAAAATTTTGCGGGGACTTACACTAGCATAGTTTTTTTGCTAGTGTTATTTGTTTGCCCTTCTATTTTGTCCACTTCATTTGTACTCGATGATTCTGTGAACTAAAGCCACCTAGCATTTGTAGTTAGATATCTTATTATGTTTATTAAACATGAAATTAGATTTTCACCGTAGTAAAAAACTTGTATATAGTTAATGATATCATATATAAAAAGACGGCAAATGAAAAATATAACATATATTTTAAGTTTATTGAGCCATAAAGAAAGATTATAAAATTCAAATTAATTAAAATTTTAACCCAAATAAACAACAATTCTCTGTATTTGCCAAAGTAATTTAAGGATATTGACCACATTCACTATGTGCATATCCAAATATTAAATCTACTCAAGAGCAATCAATTGCTCTTATTTGCATGGTGATTTAAAGTTTATTTACTACCTACCAGTCTTAGTATTTAATACATACCAGAGAACTTTATTAAGAATTAATTACTGATAATATGTACACATTCTGTAAGACATGATATATTTTTTTGAATAGACATTTCATCTAATCCTTCACTAATAGTGTAGTGCCAAGGAGGCTTAGTTACTTTAAATATCCTTGTGTATCATACCATCCCCAAGCCTACATTACAAGCTGAAGAAAAGTCCTATAGTGATCCTAACTTAACTGTCTGAAAGCTTTGGTAATGAAATTAAGGGCAAGCTTATGGTATTTGGCATACATTGACTGGAGATTCTTTCTGAGAGTGAGTATCTCTTGACTGTCCCCGCATTGATATGCTTGAGTTCACATATGAGTGATGAGGGACTTCTTTGTTTTAAGGGAACACCGGTTATATTGCTAGTTGCTAACTTATTTGGGTAGTGTAATATTGGTACATGCATGGTTGTTGTTGCTAAGTTGATGTCATAGCTTGATTCCTTTGTATTGCATTGTTGCTTTTGAGTAATATACACAGTTGAGTTTGAGATAATTGACCTTGGAGATAGTAAATATGTTTTGAGCTAAAATGGATGATTGACTACCAAATGTGCTTTGTATCCTATTAGTTATGTTTAAGCTGCTTAACGACAAGAAATTGTTTTAAGTTGAGGATGTTGATGTGTGAGATAACGCTAACACATTTGAGGTTTTTAACTAGAAATAATTGTAAAGTTGTAAGCAACTTTTGTTATTTTTGATTGCTTTCTATTTGATAATGTAGGAAAGTCAAGATGCGAGGAAACCAAAGACAATAAGAGCAAAAGAGTTGAATTT
>NC_061112.1:103493083-103529652 GCF_002878395.1 Capsicum annuum
AAATTCAACTCTTTTGCTCTTATTGTCTTTGGTTTCCTCGCATCTTGCATTTCCTACATTATCAAAGAGAAAGCAATCAAAAATGACAAAAGTTGCTTAAGTCTTTACAATTATTTCTAGTTAAAAACCTCAAATGTGTTAGCATTAGCTCACACATCAACACCTTCAACTTAAAACAATTGTTTGTCCTCAAGCAGCTTAAACATAACTAAGAGGATACAAAGCACATTTGGCAGTCAATCATCCATTTTAGCTCAAAACATATCTACCATCTCCAAGGCCAATCATCTCAAACTCAATTGTGTATATTACTGAAAAGCAACAATGCAATACAAAGGAATCAAGCTATGGCATCAACTTAGCAACAACAACCATGTATGTGCCAATATTACACTACCCAAACAAGTTAGCAACTAGCAACATAACCGGTGTTCCCTCACAACAAAAAAGTCCCTCATCACTCATATGTGAGCTCAAGCATGTCAATGCGGGGACGGTCAAGAGACACTCATTCTCAGAAAGAATTTCCAGTCAATGTATGCCAAATTCCATAAGCTTGCCCTTAATTTCATTACTGAAGCTTTCCGATAGTTAAGTTAGTATCACTATAGGACTTTTCTTTATCTTGTAATGTAGGCTTGGGGCTAGTATGATTCACAAGGACATTTAAAGTAACTAAGCCTCCTTGGCACTACACTATTTTTGGGCTGTAAGACATGAAATTGCAAATATACATTTCATCTAATCCTTCACTAATGCTTGTCTGTAATTTATAGATATTTTCTGCAGTTGTTTTTTTCTCTTCATTTAACAAGATGTCAATTATACCAAATCAGATTCAGGTATGATTGTCATCAGGGAATAGAGTAAAGTTTCTGATGCATCCAATAAGGGATTCTTATTAGTTTAGTTGGTTGGATACTAAACTTTCACCTTGTTGGTGAGGGTTCAACTCTCCAAATTGTAATCTACTCCTCCATTTCATCTTCCCCTAACCCCATTTTTCTTTAGAAAAAATACATCCAATTATGTGAATAAAAGATGGGTTTTCCCCAAACCAACCTCCCACTATATCTTCTATTTTTGTACTTTAAATGTACATTCCTCATTCTCCTCTCCCTAAATTATTGAACATGAACATAACCAAAATGCAGGAATACAATGGATATAAGGGTATTTGGATGTATGAATGAATCTACTATGAAAAGAAGTTCTCCTTAAGCCAGGCCACAGCAGGCCATACCAGGTGCCACTTCAAGGATGGGTGGGTTAAAAGACTCCCCTAAAATAAAAAGTGTGTGAAACTTTCTAATTTTCAAGAACAACTAGGTTCTGTTACTACCTAAGCAATTTCCAATCAACATGTTATTTCTGTAACAACTTCTGAAAATGTCTCCTCAAATGCTCATCAATTGCCAAATGGGGGTGAGTAGATTATTGGAAACCTGGTGGCTCGGTCTTCGCATCAAGCTTTGTCCAGCAGATGACCATGGGCCCTTACGCATCCTTTTAGGGTTTGTGATTTGATGGTACTAGCTAGGATCAGGGATAGTCTTACCGGAAAGAAGCAAAAATCCATTTCATGTATTCTTGCTAGTGCTATGGATCAGGTTCATTCATTAATTTAAACATGAACTTTATTGATATTTTTCCTTCATGACTAAAATGATTTATGTTTTTCTCCTTCTTTGGTTTCAATCTTTTATTTATATGGAGATATTCTATGATCGAATTCCTAAGTCATGGCAATACGAAGGACTAGGGATTACATCAATCCCATATTTTATATGAGATAAGTGATACCAAGATTTCGGTATTAAAATAACATTGATTTTATCTAATCTTCCAATTAAATATGCGATAGTTTAATCTCAAAATATTTATTGGGATAATCTAATTAAATCTTTGAACCAAATGAGCCCTTAGAGGATTTCTTTTTATACCATACTCTAGTGAATTACCACCCTCTTTAAGAATTTTTATTAATTTCCCCATGAATCATATTTACATGTAGCATTCAAGTAAACTAATGCTTGGTTAGGTTTTTAACCTTCTATACCAGCAACATTTTTGGTCCCTGTTAATGGGGTCAAATAAATATGTTCTATGTTGAAAGATTGGAATATTAATTTCATCGAGACAAATTACAAAAACTAATACTTTAGAAGTAGAATCTTTCTCAAATTTTAGGGTTTCACGTCTCCACCTAATCTCTCTTTCACGGACACATATATTTTTGGCCTAAGATGCCAGAGATCTTTGTATATGCAACAACTTTGATGATTAATATGAGTGTTAACTTGTTACAGGTAAAAGAATCAAGGAAGAAGAGAACTGAGGTAGATGTGATCACTATTGAAGACTCGGATGATGAGTCCAAAATAATCTGATCATATGATTAAAGCATATGATGTAGTTTCTGTGATATTTCTTCTTAATTATGGTTGTGAAGACTGTTATCAAAATGTTACTAAGTGTCTTATTAAACATGGGGAAATATGATGTAGTTGCTTTTTTATATCATCTAGGAGTACTGGGTTGTCCCTTTATCTGTAGTATTAATATATGTATGTTTTGCTATTTCTATTCTGAAGAAAGTCAATTGTTACACATTTAACATATGTTGATAATATAGTAATTTCTATGTCTAGGGAATAGACGTAAATTAAAACGGATTTAGAAAACGTTTGAGTATTTGGGTAGAAAATGAACAAAATAGGTCAAGATTGTTACATGGCAAAAGTTATAGGTTCTTCGTATTCACATAGTTAAAATTTATTGTAGTCTACCTTTCATGACATCTTATTATTATAAGTAAGTATATGATGGTTGGGGACTACTTGAAATATTACGAAGAGAATTGATAAATTGTAAATCATATGGATTTTTTTCGATACTTCTTTTTTGCAAATTCATGGGAGTTAATAATTTTCCTTCATGTATGAGTATGATATTATGCTTTCTATTGATAAAAGAGCAATGGTCAATTTCTAACTTGTCCAGTTATTCCTAATTTTCTTTGTTAATTTATCAAAGAGAAATGTGTATGAAGCCGAAAAGGTAAAATATTTTCAAGGAAACACCATTAGAAAGGAGTGTGTCAATTTATTCTCTTCTCTAATGATGTTTGGTTTGATTTTTTTTCTTGAAAAATAGGGAGAAAAAATTAAAAATATTTGAGTAGAGCTTCTTTATTTTACCAAAATGAAAAGTTTTTGCACGATAATGAAACTTCAATGGTATGATTCTTCTTACATCTTATATAAATGTAATGACTACCTATTTCAACTATAAAATTTTTACTCATAGGCAAAATCTGTAAAATAAAATTGGTTAAAATCTCATTATTTCAAATCAAATATATTTTTCATGATGTGAAAACTCTAGCTATATTTAGGGTTGTTCTTACCAAAGAGGAGGAAGAAGTCGGTTCAAGTCTCCTGGATCTTGCTACAAAGGAATTTTGCAACGTTATTAATTTAAATATACACGCATTTACTTCAACTTTTTAATACCTTCGTCACTTGAAGAACTAAGTCATTCTCCTTCTTTTATTTTGATACTTTCTTTATGTACATATTTCTATGGTTGAATTCATGATCAGTCATGGTAATAGGAGATAAAGAGTAAGGGGAGAACCTTTACTTTTAACGATTATAACCCCTCCTCTAATTTTCTTAGAAGTAATTTGGTTTCAAAGTTTGGAATTATATCATACCCAACTTTTATATATGAAATAAATAATATTACAAGATTTCATAAACATATAATTCTAATTTTAACTAGTATGTCTAATCAAACACAAGATATATACATTTAATATCAAAATCTATCTGAGGATATATTCTTTTACAATCCCTTAGTAATTGAATAGAAGAAAATGACATATTTAGATATTTTATGTGTAATTCTCCCCCCCCCCCCCCCCTCCTTTTAATATATATTAATCATACTCTCCTGAAAATGATTTATCACCACTAAAGAAGATGTCTTTAATGAAAATTAATCCATAAATCTCAAGAAAAATAGTTTAATTTTTAATCAAGTGCACAATTTATAGCTTGTTTGGTCAAACTTGTAAGAATAAACTTATTTTGAAAAATATTTTTCAAAAAAAGTACTTTTGGTAAGACGTAATTTTTTGGTCCAATAAAATAAAGGAACAATTTAGATCAATAATTAGCGTTTGACCAAACTTCTCAAAAGTGTTATTTAGAAAAGTAAAAAAGATGCAAACATATTACAAAGTGGATGGAGGTTCTGAACTCTCCCGGTGTACGTTAAGAAAACATCCGCCTACCATGGATATGAGACCAAAGAACATGATTCTGCAGGAAAATTCCACACAATGCTTACCAGTTAAGTATCGAAAGTCAACTCTACTAGATCGATCTTAACTTTCAGAGGTACTTTGGGAAAAATCCAATGTAAGATTAACTAGCACAAAGCAACTGGTTGATTTGGGAACTTTGTCACAGGTAAATTCAACTATGATTTAAAATGATATTGTTCCCTAAAGGGAAATACTTCAGTAAAGGAGTAGGACAAATGGATTACATCAACTATTAATCACTTATCCTCGACGATGAAATTGATCAAAGTGAGTTGTAGTCAGCAAAGATTAGCTCAATTTGGGAGAATTTTGATTTATCAAAAATTACTAACGCAAGATTAAATTTGGAATATGTAAACTCTAGGACTATGAATGAACAACTGGTTGGTGAAATTGGTTTGAATGATATTAACTCTAAGGTAAATTGCAGAAAGACTGATGTTATCTATTACGTTTTGGGTTCTCACCCATAATTTTCTATTTCTAATGGTTATATACAATGATATTAAGGGAATTAAGGTATAAAAAAGGTAGCAATGATAAAGAACTATGTAGGTTTGGTTTTTTTTTATAGTGATGAGGGCAAACAAGAGGTGCTACAGGGGCATTTTTCACTTTGACAAATATGCCCTTCATTGTGAAAGCCTGGATGCTAAAGATGTAATTTTCAAAGGAGGAGTTAATGATGGTTCCAATATGGATCAATTTAATGGACTACACTTCAAATATGAGTAAGTTTGGTAGTCTTGTGGGGAAACCTTCAACAGTGATAAACACCTTGAGAAGAAATTGGGTTTGAGTTTTTCAAGGCTTCTACTTGAGGTCAAGTTGGATGGGATATTGTCAGGGGAGGTGATGTATCGAGTTATAAAGGTGTATTCATCACTCAAAAGGTGACATATGATTGGAGGCCCTTGTTATGTGAACACTACCAAATGTATGGACGTAAGAAAAAGGAATGCAGGAAATTGCATCATGTGAAAAAAGCAGAAGTAAAGAAACCTCAAGGTATGAAGAATGTAACTGTACCTCAGTAGGATAAACAGGAAAAGCAGAGTCTAGGACCAAGCAAATTTTCAAGGGATACATGTTAAGAAGGGGACTATTTCTGCCCCTTATTCTTCCGTAATTGCTACTAGGAACTCATTTCAAACATTGGAGATTGATGAATGAGGTACTCATAATGATGTATTAATGTAATACCCTACACTTTTGGGCTAAAGTTGAACCGTCTTTCCTATGTTTATAAACCCAAAACCAATGGTTTCTACTTAGATATAAGTGTGAATTACATTTTCTTATTGTTGGAATATCCTTGGAGATGAACATACACCATAAAAATATCCTCGCTCAAAATTTAAGTTGGGCACTTTCCTATCAATTGACTTTTAGTTAATGAATAAGGTACTCATAATGATTATTAATGTAACACCCTGCACTTTTGGGCTAAAGTTGAACCGTCTTTCCTATGTTTATAGACCCAAAACCAATTGTTTCTACTTAGATATAAGTGTGAATTACATTTCCTTATTGTGGGAACATCCTTGTAAATGAACATACACCACAAAAATCTCCTCGCTCAAAAGTTAAGTTGAGCACCTTCCTATCAATTGACTTTTAGTTAATGATTTTTCTTAGGTCAACTTCCAATGACTATTTATCCTAGGATATAAATATACATGTGGCCTACTATTATATCAAATTGAGGCCCTCCAATTCTTCTTTCAAACTCTACCAACTATTCATCAATCCAATTCTGGAGTCAAAAGTTATGAGTGTTTGAATGAGGAACTGGCCAGGGTGTGCGATGGCCATGCACCACACATCAATCTCCAAGGAACATTGCCTCAACTATGTTATGGACATGTGATGCAAACCCTAAGGTTTTCTTTGGCATTGCGATGCATAGCCTTTTCGGGGTGTCAAAAAGTGTTTTGTTTAATTTAATTTAAGGGCATAACCATTCCTAACCCTTATTGGATGAAATTAAAGCCATATAAATATTACATTGCCTCTATAAATTCCCAAATATCATTCCATATGGAAGAGGGGAGAAACTACCTAGGGTTTGAGGATTCTACTTTCTAAGGGGCCAACCTCTCTACGTTTCCTTTGATTTCTCTCCGTCAAAAGGTATGTGGGACTATCCTAAATCTCATGAGCATTAAATTTAATTTTCTTATAAGTTTTAAGGTATATATATTTATATACGTGTTATGAGTTTTGGAAATTGTTAAAGCGCATGCATTGGGAACCCCGTTTATGATAAAATCTTATTTAAACTATGGAGTTTTTTCCTAAACTCGAATTATATTTATGTTTATGAATGATATGATTTTTTAGAAGTTAAATGAGAGCATGATTTATGAAATTTCCTCTCTTGTTATTAATTCCATTGTCTTAATGTGTTGTGGGTTGTTCAAATACATGAATTACAAGTTTGAGAGTAAATTTTTTACTATCATTATGGGTTGACACTGTTTATGATATGATGAGAGGGTATTTTTTGTATTTAAAATAACATATCCTATTAATTGAAAGTATTGCATGTGTTTAATGAAAGGATTGCCCGCCACATGATAAATTATTGAAAAGGGAGTATTTTGTATATGTCTTCACGATTTTTGAAATAAGAACTCTCTTGTGTAGTGTTTTAATCTTTTGGGTGGCCATCTACATAATTTTTGAATGAAAGGGGTTATGATTATGACATGACATGATATAGCTTGCAAGTCTAGGTATGTCGATACCTATCACGAGATTCCCTTAACATGAAAGAGATAAATGTTTTACAAGCATGAATCATGATTTTAAAGGACTAAAATTGGGCTTAAAGAGAGCTAGTTGGTTACCCAAATAAGGATTGATTTCAAATATCTCATAGCTCAAAATCGTGGTTTGCCAATATGATATTTTATATGTTATTCGACAAGTAGGATAACATGATATGTCGGTAAGTTGGGCATACCTTTTCATGATACTCCAATCATTGCGGCAAACCCGGATTAGGGTCTTGGTCGCTGAGTTAATGGCAAACCCATATAGCCCATGGGTTTTTATGTTTTGTAGGGCGTACCATCTAGCTCAAAAGTAAAACAAAGAGTTGAGTCATGACTTACAAGAATGTTTTGAAGCTCTTGAATTATGCCCATGTGTTTTTGATATCTATTATGTTAATTTTTTTCTTAATTCTCTCAACTATTTAATATGGAATTCATATTATTTTTGGTTAGTTCTGCATGCCAATACATTCCAGATATTGACTATCCTTCGTGGCGGCTATATAGTCTCATAATGTAGGTTCTGAAGTAGATTTTCATAGTCCAGCTCAGCATTAGATTAATTCCTAAACTCCAGAGTTGTTGAGTCTCCCTTTCTTTGGAAGGCATTCTACTCTTATGTTAGTTCAATTGTCTTATGGTCCAGCCGGGGGCCTTGTCCTGGTCTAGTTTGACTAGTAATTCAGTAGAGGATTCATGGATGAAAGATGAGTATTTTACTATCATATTTTGTTGACACATTTTGTATTATAAATTTCTTTTAAATTTTTGGTTTATATTTTGCTCATTTATATCATATGAGTAATGCTTATGATTACATACTAAGGGGTCTCTATGGCCTTTATTGTTCGGGATGCCCATCACGTCCAGGGCCTTGGTTCGAGTCATAAAAAGCTTGGTATTAGATCATGGTTCATAGTTCTAGGGTGTCTATAAAGTCGTGTCTAGTAGAGTCTTGCTTATGGGTGTGTTGTGCACCACAATTATAATCAGGAGGCTACCAGGCATTTAGGAATTGTTTCTCATTCTTTAATACTCTAGTTCATGATATAGCATCATCCATATAAAAGTTATCCAAAATCTTTCCTTACTCTATTATTATTAGGTATGTCTCATTGTCGAGGCAATTTAAGAGAAAAGGCTTAGAGTCTAAATGATGCGGTCCTTTCTAATTGAGTTATCTATAAAGTTATAAGAAATAACAAGGATTTGAGAGGAGACCATTAGTTCTTCAAAGTATATTTATTCGAGTGTATACCTTTATCTTAATGCAATCATGCTTTTTAGCCTGAGGTATGAAGTATATTCAATTTCTTTCAAAAATCCTTATTGCAGATGTCATGCTTAAGGGCAAAGATATATGACAGACTATTGAAATAGTATTTCCACCTGAGTAGTAGTAGATGTGAAGTTGTCATAACCTATTGGTAGTAAGATGATTCCAAAGTTAGTTATATGAAGCTGCAAGTCTAGAAGTCATTATGAGGGTGACTTTTACATAAATACGTAGTTTTAGTTGTATAACCCTTGATTGAGGGGTGGTTTGCTCTTTTATGGTAATTGGATAATATTGTAGCAAGATTTTTAAAGTGTATAGTAGTCTATGGAAGAAGTGTTTGTCTCTATGATTATTATTTATTCAAAATAGAGAAGGAGGCTAGAGTGGATAGTTATGGTGGTTATAGCAATCATTTATACACTGTGAATGGAAAGGGCTAGATTAGTCAATAAGTTATGGATAGAGAATCATATGTGTATATGGAATTTGAAGGTAGTGGGGATGTATGTATAGGTAAGTAAATATGATGTGAGAAAGTAAAATGTGCCAATTGATTGTAATGGGTTATATTGTGTGATTAAGATTGACTATCCTTATTATGTGACTTAACCCCTCCTCTTGATTGTCTTTACTCTAGTATTTGTACACTAATACTACATGTGAGAAGATGTGTTGTATATTATAAGGTGTTGTAGTAAGATTGTGGAGAAGATAAACTTGTAGGTAGTAGTTAAGTGAAACTAGGTATTTGGGTTAATTTCCAAATTTGATGGACTAGTATAGTATATGGCATGCTTTATCAGTGGTACATGATTGGTGTTAGACAATAGGATTAAACTTTAGATGTGGGTTGTAGTGGTAATAATAGTAGCCTAATACTAATGATGCATGTTTTGTGGGAATTAATTTGTAGGCTTAATATGATGCGTGAAATTTCCTAGGTTGACAACTTATGGAAAAAGAAGTAGATATTTGTGATATATTTATATAAGACTAGGGAAAAATGATGAAATGTGGTTTATTCATTAAGTGGGTAAGGGCATAAGTATATAAGGATAAGTTAAACCCCAGGTGGCATGTTGTTATATAAGGTTTTATGTGTATAAGTGTCATGTGTACCGACCTCATGTTCTTGAATATTGTAGTATGGATAAGTATGGGAAGTAGTTGTATGGTGTTCTTTAGAGTTAAATTAAGGAAATATAGGTAGGTAATATGCACCTTTGGTATAGTTTTACAAATTTTGTTTCCTTGTAAGTAATGTGATTAGAGGTAAAATTCTAGTATTCTAAGGAGTATAAGATTGAGTGTTAAGTGTTTAGAAGCGTGGATGTCAATGCCCATGATAATGTTAGTCATAAGTCGATGTCTTTGGGGGTGGAGTGAGTCATGATTAGTGTCCTTGAAGGGGATGTTAGAGAAAGAATTTAGTGTCTTTATTTTAAAATTATTAAAGGGAGTTTGTTTTCATGTGTATACTGATATCCCCATTGTGTTGAGATATATGGTTACAGATATGATGAGGGGATATGTCCACAAGTTTATAATTGTGAATTTGATCTATGAGGGAGATGATGAACTAAGGCAATTCTTGAATTTTCTCCTGGTGGCAAGTTTCAAGGAAGAGTCATGATAAATCTATTCTTAGTCAAGAAAACTCCTCCTTCAATTTAAGAGGTCATTCTACTAATATCTTATGAATTCAAGCCCTCCATTTGTCTAAGGTCTGAGTTCTCTATGTAAGTCATGTCATGTTTCGACCTCCAAACTAAAAGCAATGATGTCTCAGTAAATCCAGTCTTTCATATATTCAAGCTCTATGTTATGATGCTCATAATCCATAAAAATCCATGCCTTATATCATTCTTAGTTCTAAGAAACTATGCTTTCTATAATTTATCAATTCATTTTACATCATGATTAGCCAAAGTGATAAGGTTCATGCAAACTCATGACTATCTCAGCTTTAAAAATTAGAAGCTATATCTTCAAGTATCAATCCATGTCTCAATCGTTGACTTCATGAATTCCAACCTTATGTTATACAACTCAGTATGTAAACGCTCATGTTTCTCACTATGGTTTGTCCTAAGAACTCATGTTGTGTTGTGTTTATGCTAAACGACTCTCTACTTATGATCTAGATACTTGATATATAAAGAACTTCGTGTCTATTATATCGTATCTTCACCTCATGTCCCACCTTGAGTAGTGAAATAAGTATAAGTTATAGTCGAATAGTGTTACTCCTATTCATGATGATTATGATCGGTCCCTCAATTGACCCTCCGAATGATAGTATGATAGTAGTTATAGAAGAGTAGTAGTGACTTAGGTAGGGGGAGTAGATGTTGTTGGATGTGAAATTTTGATGTGATTTCCTTAGCTAAGGTTATAAGTGAAGGTGGAAAGAAGGAGATGAAATTAAATTATGTGAAATAATTAGGAAGGAGATATAGAAATAATCTTTGTGAGAGTGATTGAATTTGTTGGTCTTAGTGGGGAGATTCATGAAGTGAGTGTAGTAATGATAGGCTTGAATGTTGTGATTGATGAAAACACAAAACCATGTACTATGTGGTTAGTATTCCCTGAATTAAAATCCGAGGGTGTTTTATGGTAGTGAAAAGGTGATATAATATTCTTAAAGGGATATAGAGTATGGGGAGTGGTCCCATAGTTTAATCTACCATCTCTTTTATCCGAGTTAGGCTTCAACATAGAAGTACTATGTAGTGGGACTTAAACTTTTGTGGTTAGATGTGTGATGGGAGAATTTTAAGTTGGAAATAATGAAGTATGTTATTTATTATTTTGGGCATAGATGAGTAGTGTCTATAAGTTTAAGCCTATTCGTTGTATTTTGTAAGGTAGAGAATGCTTCCACTCCTATCTCTAGTGAAATCTCATTTCATGATTGTACCGATGTAAATCAATCCTATTATCACCTAATAAACTCATGCCTTATGTTGTGATGTTATGATCCCTAGAACTCATATGCAAAGTCATCTCTATGTCAATTCTTATTATCCTATGCTTTATGCTTACACATTTCACTAGGAGATTATCATTAAACTCATTTGATGCCTTTTCATATTTTGTTGAGAAAAAATGTTCAATGCGAGGTTATGTTATTTATTTCATACTTTTAGAGCTTCAATAAGTTCCTACCCATAATTTGGGGTCAAATGATCCCAAAGGGGAGATAGTCTAACACCCATGTAATACCCCACATTTTGGACTAGAATGAAAATCCGTCATTCCTATGCGTGGATGTTTCAAAAGCCTCAAATCCTATATAAATTTAGTGTGTTAATCAATTATGTAGTGTGGGAATCTATTTTAGCATGAATTTAGATCATAAAGGTCCCCTAACTCAAGTACAAGTTGAAAGCTTTCCTATCGTTCAAGTTTTAGTGAGCGTCAAAACTTGGGTCAACTTCAATCAACCATAACTCATTGTATATGACTAACTGGATGGTTTACTATATATCAAATGAAATCTCTTTGAATTATATTTCCAACGATACCAATTTGGCCTAAATCTGATATCGGAGCAAAGAGTTATACCTATTTTACTCCAACATGTCAGGCTGGAAATAGTGTGACGACATTCATGATAGCTTATCACATTTGTGATGCCCTATCACGAAGCTCACCAGCCTTAGGCAGAAAACAGCTCCTAAGTGATGACATTCGTTATAGCTTATCACATTTGTGACGCCCTATCACGAAGGTCGTCAGCCTTAGGCAGAAACCAGCCCTTAAGTGACGACATTCGTGATAGCTTATCACATTTGTGATGCCCTATCACGAAGGTCGTCAGCTATGATTTTCAGCAACTGAGAAATTATTTCATAAGGGTATTTTGGTCTTTTCCTTCACCTTCCACGACTTATAACCCTAAAGAGGCGTAATTTTTCCAATTTTTCTTCAGTTAGGCATCTTAAAAACCCTCTCTTACACTCTCAACCACAAGATTAGGGTTTCCATCAAACTCATCTCTCAAAATCAAGATTCAGGCCTTTTTCTAAGATAATCAAGAATTAAGTTTCCCAATCCAAGAACTCTCCAGCAAATCATCAAGGTTTTCTTTCTAAGGTATGCGTATGTTCATTCATGGACTCCTTTCGTCCATGAAGTTCAAGAACCCTTTTCTAAAACTATATATTATGATTTTCTTGTTATGAATGGATTGTTGATCATGTTTATGTGTTGAATGATGACAAGATAGAATCTTTATGTGTTATTATGAATCTATGACATCATATGAGTTGAAAACATGTAAGTTTGATTATTTATGATGATTAATTGTATGATTCACACCTATGCCTAAGTTACGCATGTAAGGTGTTTGATAAAATACCTAAGAGACTAGAAATCATGCATTATAGCTAAATTGTGACTAAGGGAAGGATTCATGATAGGCCTCTATGATTCAATATCATCCATGTTGATAATGTGTCTTGTGAACACTGTTGGATTACTTATGAACTAGTCTTATAAAATTATGCTATGCTTACTTGCAAAACCCACTCATGTACAAGATGTAGAATACCCATGTACTTCATGAAATTCCCCAAGTTATGATATTATGGATTGTGGTTGTAATATGTAATGAGCATGATATTGAAAGCTATGCAAGTATATACATGTTGTATGAAATTCCCTTCCATGAAATAGATGGTTGAGAACCATGCTTAGTATGAAATCCCATATTTATGATATTGTGGATTATAGACTCTACTCTTATGATCAAGTCAGTCATGTGTGTCAGTTTCCTTCCATCGAGTCCTGGGGGTACTTGTACCCAAAAAATATAGTTGTGTGCCTAGAGCCATGTCATGTTTTCACGATACTCTCAGTCAAGCCATGATCTATAGAAATCAGTCAGTTATGTGACTCAGGAAAACTTAGTAATCTCAGTAGTTCAGTATTCTCAGTGATCTCAATGCTCAGTAACCTCAGTAATCATAGTAAATCTCAGTAACTTCAGTACTCTTAATCAGTCCTCGAAACTCATTATATTTCGTCCGTCATCGGAATCCAGTAAACTCAGTTTTAGCTCCGCTAAATAATACCACTAGTATCAGTTCAGTTAATCAGTATCAGTTCAACAAATCAATTCAGTTAAGTTATTTAGTTCAGCCCAGTTATTCAGTTCAGTTTCTTTCAAATGGGAGTAGGATTCAGCACCGAGCAAATCTAGGGATGGGGGCTCACCCGCTAGAATAGGACTGAGATCCCTAGAAGTAATCCCTAAGTTCCAGAACTACATTGCCAGTGTAGGTACGAGATGTCACCCGTTAGATAGGACTGACATACTCAGGGGTCACCCGTTAGTACATTTATATGTATAGGACTGATCCCAGGAGTCACCCGCTAGATTAGGACTGACTCCACAGCAGATGTATTTACTGGTGGCGCGGTACTGACACCCTTCTAGTCAGGGTAGAGGATTGGACCCCATTCAGCTTAGCTTGGGGCATATCGGTTAGATGAACACATCCTACAGTTTTAGTTACAGAATCAGGGCTTTCAAACATAGTCAACTCAGCTTAACAGTACAGATTCAGTATTGTTAGATACAGTCAATGCTTATCATTGTAAAAAGACTTCATGATCACCCATTATCTAGGACTGATCTCAACTATGATTAATCAGTATCAAAATTATTAGATTTAAAGATCACCCGCTAGATAGGACTGATCTCAAACTAAGTCAAATCATCCTTATTATCAGTATACTCATGATCACCCGCTAGATAGGACTGATCTCATATTTAGTTACTCCAAGTAGAACAAAACTCAGATAGTTCCATTAGAACTTAGACTGTCAGATACAGTCGCTCAGTATCATTTATATCGATTAGTCCGATCATTACAATTCTATAAGCTATATCAGTTGCCATAGCTCATATTACCAGTATTCAATTTCAAGACTATTAGACACAGTCATTAAAAATTGTTCTTTATAATTTGAACTATCAGAAATAGTTAATAATCTATTCAGTACCTCAGTAACAGTAAAGTCATGTCGTCAGCATTCAAACTCAGTAGTCAGCATCATCACGAGTTCAGTTATAGTTGTTTATGCATGTATGTATTATCACGTTCATATTAGTTAGCATTGTTCATGCATATAACCCTTTACATTTAGCCTACCTCACTCGTATACTCAGTACATTCAGACGTACTGACGCATTTATGCTATGGTGCTTTCTCTTAGTTACACCATAGGTTCAGAGGCACGAGCACCAGATCAGCAGTAGTATTCCAGTGTTCAGAGTTTGCAGTGAGTCCTTCTCATTTAAGGACGATGTGATTATTGCTACATTTACTATTGAGTTGCTAGATAGAGTCAGAGACATATTCCTTCAACTCCTTATTCAGTTCAGTTAGAGGCTTTCAGACCAGATGTCAGATTAGATATTTAGATCTCATTATTTTTAGTATTTATGACTTGTTTTGGTATTGTTATACCTTTTTCAGATATTTTGTTATCAGACGTTTATTCAGTTTGAACCTTATGGCCTTTCATGTTCATGTTTCCATATTTTATGATATATTATGCAGTATACAGGTACAGATATCAGTCATGGGTTAGCTTGTGGTCCTTTGGGGTCATGAGCACCGTGTAGCATTTCGATTCAGAAAATTAGGGTGTTACAACCCCACACATTCGAAATAAAGTCGAACCAAACTATCAGTTTTAGCAAGTCATAATTGACTTGGGAAGCTATGGAAAAGCTCTAATGGTGAAAACTACCTGAAGTTTCATTACAACAGTCAATTTTCTCATATATGTGAAATTATGATTTTTGTTCAGAGTGGTCTAAATTCTCTTTTCCAGTTTAGATTTTTACTTTACTGATATAGGTAACATATGTTTTGTCATAGGGTTGAGTGATTGTGATTTTTTCCTTAAAGAGAGATCAAGTGGATTCTTTGGTGGTCTTTAGTCTTCAAATAAATTATAATGTATTAGTTACCTACGAAATAAGTTTTCATCTTCACAAATCTTCTACCAACCATCAACAACGCTTTAGGTGTGAGAAGGAAAATACTCACATTCCTCCTTACATAAGAGATGTTTTATAAAATTCTCCTTCTAAATAAGAATATTACTAAAGTGAGCCTATTTAAGTTGCAGAAAATCCTTAAATATTTACCATTCATAAGACACTGCATGACATAATCTCCACTAAGGTGTGAATAATCCGATACCTAATGAATAGAAGTATACATAAGAATCCGTTCTTAATCCAAATAGACAACCAATTTCAAGCAATCTACTAAGACCTTTGCCCCTTTTGGTAGATGGTCTTCATGGTGTACAAAAATATGTAGCTAAATTTTCATTGGAAATCTATAAACACAGTGTGAAAATTATAAGTTTCAATCTTAACTTTTTCTATGTTGTTACTTTGTTAGCGCATGTGGAGCGAATATGTGGCTTGATCCTCATGAATTTACCTACCAGAGTACTAACACTCTTCTCAATCATAACCCTATAGTAATTGACTTATTTGAAAATGATCGTCGGGTTGCCATTTCTGGATTCCCAAATCAATGGTTACTAGGGCTTGAGATAGCAGGCAATTATTGCTTTGAAATAGTTAGATTTTATTGAATTTTCTCTAAAACTAAGGTTGCTATAGTAGTATTAGTGTTTTTTGTTTACTTTTTTACCATACACGATGAAATTTGAAATAAGAACAAGTGTAAATAGTACATGGATTAAACATCTAAAGACAAAGCACCACTCATAATAATAAAGAAAGTTTTTTTCTTATAAACAAGTAAACACATATTTTTATGTTACACTTTTTTGAGAATGAAACTAACTTTTAATACATCAAATCAAATATCTAAATAGATCATGCATTACAAGCTATACATTATAATCCAGGCATTGTCTTTATCTCAATTCTCCATTTGTAGGATAGGACACTTAGGGACTCATACTATTCTCAAATATACAATATTGTTTGGTAGAGTATTTTCAATTGATACTTTCTTTTTCCTAGAAAAAAAAGAAAGTGTGATCAATGAATATGGATGGACTCATGTGAAAACAACTATTCGTCTGTCTGGTTTGAGAGTGGATAAAAATTTAAGGTCTCATCTTATCAATGATCTTGGCCATAGGAACTGAGATTTAATTTTACAAAAGACACACTATGATAAGACATTTAATGCATGATAAAACAGTATCTGAACTTTTATGCTACAAATTGAAGAGCTATTAGAGAATCTAAATAGAAATTTTGAAAAAAATAAATTCAAGTTTAGCTATACATTTATGAGGCAATTGTATTTTTTTTTAAAAAAAGTTGTTATTTGTAATTTTCCTGAAAAAGGTTTTCAATCAAACAGCAATAGAAAGGAGTGTTTCTTTTTTTTTTTGTCTCTAATTGTCTTTACTTGAGTTTTTTTTATCAGTAAGGGTGAATTTTATAAATAGATTATCTAACACGGAATTAACATCATTTACATAGGTCAAGTGTCCCAATTAGGCTAACAAGAAAATAATTTAAGTTTATTAAGGCTATGTATATTTTTCTTCTGTCAAAATTTGGTTTCGCTTTTTCAAAATACACAAAAAGAAGGTTCAAGAATTTTTCTTTTCTTCTTTTCAAAATTTACTAACTGGATCAAAGAAAGGATATAATCATTTAAATTTCTGATACCAATTACTTCACATTGCCTCGAAAGGATATTTGTTTTCTTTGATTGTGATGAGATATCACAAGTCCAATTGTTTTCTTTTTCTATCCGTCTCGCATGTTATTAATAATTTGAGATGATTAGTGTTATAGATGGAACATGTTCTTGAAATATCTTATCATTTTACCTTGATGGATCAAAGGCAACACATGTATGTGGAATATCATTTACCTCCAAGGAATACTATCTAAATAGAGGAAAATAAATTGAAGCTACAAATTTTCTAGTTGACTCAACCTTGAATTAGCATTTTCTATTCTCTTTCACACATACTCTTGGAAGTAGTCTTTGGGTGGTGTCTCTTTAATCTAGCATAGTTGTTTCGCCAGTGTTATTTGTTTGCCCTTCTATTTTGTCCTCTTCATTTGTATTTGATGATTCTGTGAAATGAAGCCACCTAGAATTTGCAGTTAGATATCTTATTATTTTTATTAATCACGAAATTATATGTTCATCGTAATCAATGAAACTTGGGAGTAATTAATGATATCATATATAGAAAGATGGTAAATGAAAAATATGACATATTTATTAAGTTTTTTTAGCCTTAAATAAAGCTTATAAAATTCAAATTAATTCAAATTTTATCCCAAATAAACAACAATTCTCTGTATTTGCCATAGTAATTTAAGGATACTGGCCACATTTACTATGTGCATATCCAAATATTAAATCTACTCTAGAGCAATTAATTATTCTTATGTGCAAGGTGCTTTAAAGTTTATGTACTACCTATCAGTCTTAGTATTTAATACATACAAGAGAACTTCATTAAGAATTAATTAGTGATACAATGTATGCATAGTGTAATACATGATATGTTTATTTGAATAATGCTAATGAATGATATGTCTGGAGAAATATAATACTTATGTATTTAAAAATAAATATTAGAGAGTGAAATTTATAGAAACACATATAAACATTAGATTACACGAATCATTAAACTAGATTTTATTAATCTCTTTGAGTCTTCTAATTTATTTTTCTCATTCAAGAATATGAAGAGAAGTGTGAAAAGCATGAAGAGAGAGAGGGGGCATACATCTAGTCCTCCACATGTCATCATCTGAGTGACATTATTCTTTTGCTCGCTTCCCACAAAGCTAACCCACCACCACCCATCAGAGAAGTATGAAAAGTATGAAGAAAAGTGTGAATGGTGTGATGAGAGAGAGGGGTAATATATCCAGTCCTCCACATGGAATCATCTGATTGGAATTGTTCTTTGGCTCGCTTCTCACAAAGCTAACCTTATACAAGAATAATCACGGATATGAACTTAAGAGAGTGCGTGTTGGACCCGAGACTTGGTGGATGCAAATGAAGTGCAAAGGATCACCTAAATGGACACCAAACCATCCATACATAGAACTCCAAGGGCGCCTACTTGAAGCCATTCATTAAAGGGCCTTTTTGGTTATTTCACCTTACATTTGTAATAAGTCTATAATAGACTAGTTTAGGTTTTTAGTTCTTGGGTTGATGATTATTGTAAGTCTTGAACTTTTGAAACACCAAGTCCTCTCTCCTTGAGACACAAAATCAAAACTTGTAACTAGGATAGCATTCAAGGGTGGAATCTCTTGTGATTGCTTATTTGTTAGAAACGTCGGTGCTTGAGTGGTGGACTCTGCTCTTGTATTGTTGTAAGAACTTGGTGCTTGTTAACGTGTTTTGTAAGGGTTTTAGAGTTTAATAAACTCTTTAGTTACTACTTTATATATTTTTCTTGTGTCAAGTTATCTATCTTCTTTATCATTAAGTTTGTGTTTACTTCCTTGTGTCGTTTTGTGTCTTTCTTGTTATGGGTATTTGCGGGTCACTTGTGGATTTTTTTGTGTTCATTTAGATACCGTTTGGTATCATTTAGTATAAAATATAAGGCTGGTTGTGTTCCTACATTACCAATCTTGGGCTCTCTAAGTCGAAAAATCAAAAAAAAGAGGTGTTGAAAAGCTGAAAAATTCAAAAAGAAGCAAATCTGTCCATTCTTGTTGTCTAGGCCGAAATTGTGTCTTGTTGTTGTTTTGGCCGATATTTGTGTCTATTTTCTTGTTATTTTTGTGTGTTTTGTGTGTTATAGCGTTACATCTTTGTTTCCTAACACTAGAAGAGGTGTCTAAGGTCGAAAATCTCACAAAAAGAGTTGTGTTCTTGAGTTTGGTGTTCTTGGCCGAGAAAGTTGTTGTTCTTGTTGTTGTCTTGGCCAAGATTTTTTCTTTAAGTTTAGATCTAGGTATATTTCGTGAGTCTTGAGTGTTATTAGTGTTGGTTTGTTCTTCCCTAACACTAATAGAGTCAAGATATAAGTTGAACTCCTACTTGTGTTGTTGTGCGGATTCAAAAGTTGGGCCAAATTATTGTTGGTGTTGTTATGGTGGATTCAAAATTTGAATGTTTAAAGGTGTGTTGTTGGTATTGTGGTTGTGTATTTGTGTTGAAAGAGGCTTTGTTGTTGGGAGGTTCAACTTGAACCTTGGTCTTCAAATCTTGTTGAAGGTTCTTGGTGTTCTTGGCCAATCTTCATGTCTTGAGACAAGAAGGACCTTCAATAAGTAGTGTTTGATCTTAAGACCAAGTGGAAGAGTGTAATCTTCTTATTTATCTTGAAACAAGTTCCAAGACTATACCAAAGTAGTAAGGGACAAAAAGGGCTTTCAAAAATACTAGTTACCAAAAGGGAGTAAGGGGACTTTTCAAGACTAACCAAAAGAGGAAAGAGCCAACCACCCTTCTAAAAAGTGTTTTGCCCAAAAGGTAAAAAGAAAGTCAACCTATTTTGAATATGGAAAAGTTTCTAAAACTTGTGTATTTCCCCTCCAAAACCGAATTCACTCTTCCACAAGTTGGAAAAACACTAAATTTTTCAAATTCCACAACCATTCCAAGGCTTCCACATCACTATCCGCAACCAATCAAAGGCTGCCACATCACCCCTTTGTATAACTAACTTATTTGTGTTTTGTAGGTAACTTTTAGCTACAATGGATAACAATTATCTTAGTGCTATTTTGGCCGGGATTGAAACTCTTTCCCATGAAGTGGCTAGAATGAATGCGGTCTTGATAGATTAGGCTCGAATATGACATTGTTTGGTGAGAAGTTGGATCATTTGGAAAGTCAAAGAAACTCTCGTGCTTCTACTCCCAAAACTTTACATCCAACGATCAATCCTCCAAGACCACCACAAAATGCCATAATCCAAGTTTCCAATTATCCTCAAAACCGAGACCTAAGTAGGCCATTTCCCCCACAAATTGATCAAGTCCAACAAAAAGGACTTGGAAGCCAAATTCCTCCACCAAAACCAAATTCTCCTATCCAAGCTCCAAAACCAAACTCTCCTATCCAAGCTTCAAAACTGAACTCTCCTATCCAAGCTCCACAACCAAAGCTCCACTTCACCAAATCAATCCTCTCAATTGAAGCTCCACTTTTCCAAAGCCGAGACATCCACATAGAGGTATATGGTGATACGGAAAAGACAAGAGGAACACGAAACATACTCCAAACAGTCCACAAATCACAAGATCCGAAGACCTATTGGAGACCAACTCTCGAATTCAACAAATACAATAAGAATACAAGATAAAAGAGAGTATTTTAACACCAAAACAGCTACAAAATGTGATGAACAAGATGAACTTAACAATGGGAATAACAATAACAACACAAACGGGTACAATACGAGATACAAATATTACAAGATTGCAAAAATAGAAAGGATAGATAGAGTGACATACACTATCTCATGGACCAAGAACCTAAGTGTATTCAAGCACCTAGACCCTTAATACAATGATAATAGGAACACCTACTCTCTTCTGTGAGAACAAGAGAGACCTCAACCTCCTCTAGCACCCAACGTTCTAAGCTTGAATCCAACACAAGTGATTCCACACTCAAGTTGATTTCCCTAGTTGCAAGTTTCAGATTTGTGGTCTTCTCTCCTTAGAGAGGAAATGTTTCTAAGTGTTATACAATATCCATATTCAGCAAAGTCTAAGACAAAATAACCTATAATGTTTTATTTATATTAGGTTACAACTAGAATACAAAATGACCAAAAGGCCTTTTAATGAAAAGCCTCAAAATGCAACTCATGGAGTGTAGTGTAGGTTCGGTTTTGGTGTGTGTTTTAGGCCCTCTATTGCATTTTTCTTGCATACTCCAAGCCTCGGGTTCATTACACTTTCACACGTCCATCCTCGTGGTCGTATTTGTATCAGCTCTGAATCAGTATGGAAGGTAGGAACCAGGTCAACGTCGACTGCTAGTACCCAGATCTGCATCAGGAAAAAGATGCAGAAGTGTAGTATGAGTACCAAAACAATGGGTACTCAGTAGGCATCATCGGCCGACTAAGCTTAATACAGAAAAGATATAACTACAATGCGAGAACGTAATCTGAGTCATCAGTAAATAGGGATGGGAAGGTAAACAACTACCAAACTACACAATGGCTATAAAGGAATAAACTTAAGCGATACAAAAAATAAATAATGCAGTAATAACAGACAAATCAAACATAACCTAACTGGGGCCCCATAAGCCCACTAGGCATACTGAAGAAGACAATTAACCCAACTGTATCCCCATAAGCAGGTGGAACACACAAGTAATGAAAATAAACATAAATAATTTATAACTGTGCTGATCCCAATAAATCATGATAGTCATCCAGATGTGCACCAAACTCAAACTGGTAGTGATAGATAATAACAAGAGGACACATGTCGGATTCGAACCGGACATAGTGGGTAATAACGATAGGCCACATATATTTATACAACAGCACTCTCATAATCAGATGTCAGACTCGAACTGAAACTCATAGGGACCACAACCATAATCAAATGCCAGAATCGAACCGAAACTTATAGTAACAATAATAATAAAATGCCAGACTCGAACAGGAACTCATAGTAACAATAATAATCAAATGCCGGACTCGAACCAAAACTCGTAGTAACAATAATAATCAAATGTCGGATTCGAACCGGAACTCAGTAACAATAATAATCAAATGTCAACGTCTAAATAATCATCCACCAATCTTAATTAAAAAGGGATAAATTCAAGATTTTGTAATTTAGTTTCACGTCCTAAAGTAATAGATACTATAATATATTAAAAGATAATATTCCAATATTTATTAGAACGGGGTCCTAATTCGGATAAATAAGACAGTTTACATAAATCAAATAAATACGCATCTATAAGCACTTATCCAAAGCTAGCATAATAGTTTACAATTTCAATATATAAGTTCAATCTAAAGGTAAGGTAAACCCAGCCTACCTGAACACCAAAGTTATAATATCTTTCCACGAAACCTTTAAATAGTATCTCGCTAGAATCTGAATCTATATACGCATATCTAACAATCAAAAATATTTACTTTATGATTTGAAAAGTTGATGGAATTATATAATATAGAAGAGAGAATATTGCACTTTAAAATGGCATATGCCAAACCTTTCAAGAAAAAGCTAAAGTGTGGCATATGCCACTAATTAACTTTTAATTTTCCCGCTATATATATTTAGATATTGCATAAATTTATGATAAAATAATTATAATATTTTAAATATATTCAAATATTGCATAAATTTGTGATAAAATAATTAAAAAAATTTAAATATATCATAATTAATTAAAAATTATTTCTAACAAAACCTCTATTATATAATAATAATAATAATAATAATAATAATATTTTAATATTTCTAAAATTACTATCTTCACTTAAAATATTAATAAATCATAAAAGTCTATTAGAAAGTGATATAAATTTATCACTACTTAAAGAATTTTACATATATCAAAAATATTCTAGAAGGATACTAAATTATATTTGTACCAAATGCCAAATTAAATTAAATAATTCACGATATATTTAGATAGTACTAAAATTATATGAAAATACAAGAAAATAATCTTAAGGTCATTACACCTAAATCAATAGTTTTTGCTTAAATAGTGTATTTGTGTTAAAATTTAAATTTAAAATCCTGTTATTGACACTTTTAAAATGTACAAAGGTTATTAAATTCTAGCTCCGCTTTTATTAAGTGTGAGAATTATTACATCATAGATCTTGTTGAGGAAATGTTTTATTATTTTATTATATAATCTTGGGCAATCTTCACCCCATGAATTAACTTTATAGGTGAAGTTATGTCTAAGATCAATTTTTGTAATAATCATTAATGTCACACCCCTTTTTTAACAACAAAAAAGATTCATTTTAAGTTCAAAAGGTTTTTTATTATACTGACAAAAAATAAAAATTTTATTTCGAAAAGGATTATTTACATTTAAACTTAGAGTCGCCACTTGACATAATCCGATGTACCAAGTCACCTTTGAAAATCCTTTTCAAAAACTATTTGACTCTTTAAAATCGATTTGCGAACAGAGATTCCATCTAAGGAATTTTGTTGATCGAAGGGAAGGTGTTAGGCACCCCTCGATCCCGTGGTTCAACCACGGTCGCTTGGTGGGATGTATCGGCTAATCTAACATTATAAAATGTACAAACCACACAAAACAACCAAACCAAACGAATGAAAATCTAAAAGTTAATATCCAGTCTAATTATTACAAACCCAAAATAAAAAGATACTGAAATATAAACCTACACTAATCCTAAACTACGCTCCACCCGGTGCCTCGAGTCTTGATCACGAACCTCCTTCGAATACATAATACGTCGGGGCATTCCCCAGTGAATAAGTACAAGTACCTCGGGGCATTACCCGGACAAATAATACATTTAATTTCAAAAAAAATAATAAACCATGTCAACACACATCTCAAACATTCAACCAAATTTGAAACATTCAATAAAACAACAAATTCTAAACTTTGCCTACCCAACCTACGTTTGCCTACTTATTTAATGGTCTAACACATAACACTATTGCCTTCAACAATATTCATACTTAAACCCAAATGAAATCAAAATCAATGAATCTTAATCCATCCCCATTCACCCTTTTTATCAATTTCTTAATTCCGCCCCAAATTTTTTTTTAACACCAAATTTCCACAATTCACGATTAACAATTTTAACCATCCTCCATAAATATAATATAACATCCATCATTCACATCACGCACAAAATAATAGAAAAATCGAGACGATATCAATCAATCACACACACAAAAAAAACAACCAAGAATTAACTTAGAATACGATCAGAGAGATGGACCTTAAATTGAGTGTTTCGAACTGTGATTATTATTTGATCGAACTTTTGATTTCAAATCTAGCAACTGACGAGAGCTCACGAACTGGACCTTATCAGAACCTCAATAAACAGTGACATCTTCATTTTTGTCCACGGCCCTTTTGTTTTCTGCTGACCCGAAACCAAAAATCACAAGCGAAATAGACAAACAGATCAAAAATCAAGCCGTTACTAGATAAAATGAGAAAAACCGTGAGAGATTTCGCCAAATTTTTTGACCCAATCTTGCAAGAATCAACTGGTTTGGTCGCTGCTCTGTATTTCACGGTGATGGAGACCCATTTATGGCTTTGATAGTGCCTGAATCCACTGAACAAACACGGATTTCAGAAATTTTGAGATTAAATCGATCGAATAATATCTACAAACCAACTCAGGAAAAATTTCACCAGAAACCTAAGAGAGACGATCGGATCTCAGAAATCACTTCATTCTCGACCCTTTTTCACAGTATGTGCATGTGTGTGCAGGTATTATAAGGATTTTGAATATGGATTCCCCTAATTTTTTATTAGAATATAATCGTGAGTATATAGAAGAGTGTGAGTGTGATTATTTATGAGTAGCCGTGAGATGATGACCTTTTTGTGAGGTTTATCGGTGGAATTGTGTGAATGAAGGTGGATGATTCCCTCGAGTGTATTGTGAGTTGTTCTGTTACTTCGAGTATTGCCTTTAATCCCAAAATAAATTGAGAGTGCCCCCTCACTGTTTCTCCTCTCTTTCTATATATAAGGGTGTGTCTTTTAAGTGTGGTCCCCCTTTCTATTTTGATTATTTGTATTATATGCCTCCTTTCTTTTTTTGTTTTGTGTCCAAGAAAGGTGAGGAGGAGGAGGAGTCATGTGGGTAGGTGGGTAGGGGTATGGGGCGGGGTAGGTTGTTAGGATGAGGTGTAAAGCAGGTTAGGATAGAGTTGTTATTTTTGTCATTTTATGGAGGGATATTACATGGTTGAGGGTACACGATAGGATAAGGTAAAAGGGTGAAAACTAATCTTCAATACTATGACCCTAAGCATCAGAATGATACGCACATCGTACATTAGGATCAAAATTTCTTGAACGCTGACTAAGAGTGCACCCAAGGAGAGGAGTGATCATGCCCCATTGTACCAATCTCTGAAATAAATTGGCATATGACTCTCCAATTGGTGTGAAGCTATCTCTTGATTTCTACCTTATTTCATCATTTGGCTTGGATTGAAAATCAGGCCTAGAAGGGTTTTGGTATGTTTGTGAAATTAGAGAACGACTCTGAGGAGTTGGTGTATTCCACTGTGGGAAAGATTGGGGTTAAACATGTGGTTGTGCATTATATACTAGATATAGAGGTGGAGGAGCAGAGTATAATGGATTTTGGGAGTGATTATGTGGAGCTTGGGCATGAACTTGGGTTTGAGCCTGAGAGTGACAAAAACGGGGTCTTCTTGACCGTACCCGCTGTCCAACTATAATAGAGGAAGCAACTTCCTCATTCTTTGTCTCCCCAACACTTCCTGAACCCTTTTGAATTGCTTGAGTAGTCGCTTTCAATGTTGTAAAACTCACAATGCAACCAGTCTTAATTCCCTCTTCTATTATCTCCCCCATTTTAAGGACCTCAATAAACAGCTTGCCTAATGCAGGTAACAAATATTGATAATATGTTTCGTCTTGCGCTTGAAATAACATATTCACTATCTTGCTTTCTTTTATTGGCGGCTTCACCCTAGCAGCTTGTTCACGTCATCTGATCGCATACTCTTTAAAACTCTCAGTATTCTTCTTTTTCATACTAGTTAGGGATTTTTCATCAGGGATCAATTCCACATTATATTTAAATTGTTGCACAAATTCATTAGCTAAATTATCTCAACTATTCCACCTATCAATATCTTGATCAACAAACCACTCCGAGGCTAGACCCAAAAGACTATCACTAAAGTAAGCCATAAGCAGTTCTTCTTTGACTCCAGCACCTCTTAATTGGTTAGAATAATGTCTCAAATGCACCACCGAATCCCCATGTCCATCATATTTCTCAAACTTTAGCATTTTAAAGCCAGGAGGAAGGTTGACACCTAGAAACATACATAAGTCCTTATATGAGACATTTTTGTAACCCCCAAGTCCTTGCAAGTTCTTCATAGCCAATTCCAAACTTCTCAATTTTCTAGTCATTTCCTCTTGTTCTTCAGTTATAACAGGATTCTCAGTGTTAGGAGGAAATTCAGGCGGGTAAGTGTCACCGTAAAGACCAGTCGACTTGAATGTAGGCTTGAAAGTGTAATGCTGATCACCAGTAATATTCAATGCAGGCTCTCTTGTAGAGTAGTGAGGCATAACTTATGGAAGAACATCAAAAGTAGGAGCTTCAGGTGGGGGTGGCGTCGTAAAAGTATGAACAGCAGGTAGAGCCAAGTATGTGGTAGTCTTGGATTGGGGAGTGAGGAAATGAACATTGGAAATGGTTGGATATTGTTGCCCCAGAGTCGATCCTGATGCACATTGTAGTATATCAACAAAAATGGGAAATTGTATATATGACACGGGAGGTAAGCTAGAAAGATATTCCAAATTATCAGTGGGAACTGGAGGAGGCGGCAACCCATTAGACCAAGCTCGATGCATTTCTATCATTTGTTGCTTTAATTTTTGAATATTTTCATTAGCTCCTAAATTCTCATTTTTCGAACTCCCTGTCTGATTAGTGACAACAAACTCGGTATCCTTGTTGGCCATAACATTCTCTATGACTTGGTGCAATATGGAGGCCCAGTCAAAATGCCACAAACCAACCACCTTAAACTAACTGGATAAGAGATAGCAAATGCGTTAGAGTTCAACAATTTTTCAAAACCTCTTTTTTTCTTGAAAAGATCACCGAACCCAAGAAGGGTGCCTACATATCTCGCCCCCAAGAAGGAAGAATCAGGTGTGTGTAGTTCGTGAAGTCTTGCCAAAATAGCCAATTAAACTCTTTTTCCTTTCTTTTTTCTAGAAACTTCAAAAATAACAAATTGTCTAAAGAATTGACAAAAATCTTTTTGCATTTTTCAGGTTTAAACTCCCTATACAAAACGAAACCTATGATTACCACAGAAAAATCTTTTTAGGTTTTCAATTTTTGAATTTCATACAAAAATGAGACTTTAAGCTATTAACAAAAAATCTTTTTGTTATTTTCTTTTAAAGACGTATAGGAAACACCTACTTTAAAGGAAAAATGAAGAAAATCTTTTTTTGGATTTTTCAAATAAGATCCCCGAACCCAAAATAGGCGGCCTACGTATCTCACTCCCGAGAGAGGAGAATCAGGGGTGCGAAGTTCGTCCAGATTGGACAATTAAGTATTATAGAACAAACAAAACCTTGACTTGAGAGACATGACTACACGATGAAAATAAAATATTTTTGGGTTTTTAATTTGACACTTCATACAAAAATGACACTGACAACTCTGAATTATGGATGCATGGTAAAGGAATAAAAGAAAAAATCTTTTTGATGTTTTTGAGAAATTGAGTGCGAAAGGTAAAAAAAATCTTTTTGAATTTTTAGATTGTGAAAAAAAATTCAAAAGCCATAATGAACTCTAAAAACTTATGAAACACACTTTTTTTCTTTTCGACTCACTTTTTTTCTATTTTTTCAACAATTCTTGTCTACACACTTTACTTCTAACACATGCTTTCCCCAAATCAGTTCGTCAAATGACCACGTTGCCCTCAAAGATGAAAAATTTAGCACGTAGGAATGCTTTAGAGGTGAGTCTCCTACAAAGGGCCACGTGGGTCCCGCTAGGTCTCAATATGATGCAGATAAGCATGACCTAAAGGCTGACCTACACTGTGGTCCACTAACAAGGCTGTTCGGGGAAGCGTATGGTCGATAGTGGATTGCTTTAGCTGTCCACCTACTCCATACAACCCAACGGCTCTCCTTTCTAAAATAAAGGTGACTCAGCTATAGGTCGTGTACATACGTGTACTACGAACTTTTTGCAGAAAGAAAGACTCGAGTTATGCACATGATGCCAAATATAAAGCGGTAACACATAAAGTAAAAACTGTAAACAAAGAGCATGTAGGCACTCAAAAATGATAAACAATAACACAACACAAAACAAACAAAATGTCTATACACCTATACTGTCAAACTAAGTCGATACAACTCCAAAATAAGCTCGAATTCTAAAAATTCCCCAGCAGAGTCGCCAGAGCTGTCACACCCCCTTTTTAACAATAAAAAAGATTTGTTTTAAGTTCAAAAGGGTTTTTATAATAGTGACAAAAAATAAAAATTTTGTTTTGAAAAGGATTATTTACATTTAAACTCAGAGTCACCACTTGACATAATCCGGTGTGCCAAGTCACCTTTGGAAATCCTTTTCAAAAACTATTTGACTCTTTAAAATCGGTTTGCGAATAGAGATTCCAACTAAGGAATTCTGTTGACCGAAGGGAAGTTGTTAGGCACCCCTCGATCCCGTGGTTCGACCACGGTCGCTTGGTGGGCGTATCGGCTAATCTGACATTATAAAATGTATAAACCACACAAAACACCCAAAAACAACCAAACCAAACAAATGAAAATCTAAAAGTTAATGTCCAGTCCAATTATTACAAACCCAAAATAAAAAGATACTGAAATATAAACCTACACTAATCCTAAACTACGCTCCACCCGATGCCTCGGGTCTTGATCACGAACCTCCTTCGAATACATAATACGTCGGGGCATTCCCCAGTGAATAAGTACACGTACCTCGGGGCATTACCCGGACAAATAATACATTTAATTTCAAAAAAATAATAAACCATGTCAACACACATCTCAAATATTCAACCAAATTTGAAACATTCAATAAAACAACAAATTCTAAACTTTGCCTACCCAACCTACATTTGCCTACTTATTTAATGGCCTAACACATAACACTATCGCGTTCAACAATCTTCATACTTAAACCAAATTAAACCAAAATCAATGAATCTTAATCCATCCCCATTCACCCTTTTTATCAATTTCTTAATTTCGCCCCAAAATTCTTTTTAACACCAAATTTCCACAATTCACGATTAACAATTTTAACCATCCTTCGTCAATATAATATAATATCCATCATTTACATCATGTACAAAATAATATAAAAATCGAGATGATATCAATCAATCACACACACAAAAAAAAACAAGAATTAACTTAGAATAAGATCAAAGAGATGGACCTTAAATTGAGCGTTTTGAACTGTGATAATTATTTGATCGAACTTTTGATTTCAAATTAAGCAACTGACGAGATCTCACAAACTGGACCTCATCGGAACATCAACAAACAGTGACATCTCCGATTTTGTCCATGACCCTTTTGTTTTCCACTGACCCAAAACAAAAAATCAGAAGAGAAACAGATAAACAGATCAAAAATCAAGCCGTTACCATAGAAAAATGAGAAAAACTGTGAGAGATGTCACTGGATTTTTTACCCGATCTTGCCAGAATCGACTGGTTTGGTCGCTGCTCTATATTTCACAGTAATAGAGACCCAATTACGGCTTCGATAGTGCCTAAATCCACTGAACGAACACGGATTGTAGCAATTTTGAGATTAAACCAATCGAATAACAACTACAAACCAACTCAAGCAAAATTTCACTGAAAACCCGAGAGAGACGATCGGATTTCTCAGAAATCACTTCATTCTTGACCTTTCTCATAGTATGTGCGCGTGTGTGCAGGTATTATAAGGATTTTGAATATGGATTCCCCTAATTGCTCATTGGAATATAATCATGAGTATATAGATGAGTGTGAGTGTGATTATATGTGAGTAGCCGTGAGATAATGACCTTTTTGTAAGGTTTATCGATGGAATTATGTGTATGGAGGTGGATGATTCCCTCGAGTGTATTGTGTGTTGTTCTGTTACTTGGAGTATTGCCTTCAATCCCAAAAGAAATGGAGAGTGCCCCCTTACTGTTTCTCCTCTCTTTCTATATATAAGGGTGTGTATATTCTTTTAAGTGTGGTCCCCCCTTTTATTTTGATTATTTGTATTATATGCCTCTTTTCTTTTTTTGTTTTGTGTCCAAGAAAGGTGAGGAAGAGGGGGGTCATGTGGGTAGGTGGGTAGGGGTATGGGGTGGAGTAGGTTGTTAGGATGACGTGTAAATTTGGTTAGGATAAGGTTGTTATTTTTATCATTTTATGGAGGAATAATTACATGGTTGAGGGTACACAATAGGATAAGGTAAAAGGGTGAAAACTAATCTTTCGGAGGGACAAAATTTACGTGTCTATAATTAACATCCGTAAAATGACGGATTGGTATTACAATGCTTTGATAAATGGGAGAGTTAAAGAGGTACCATGTAAAATCAAGACAAGCAATTAATAGTTGTCTAGTTGGGGGTGCTCTCTTAATGTCATCAGTAGCACAAACACTGCAGCATTCGAAGACGTTGCCAAGAACATTAGCTATAGAATTAGTGCACAAAGTGTTCTACATTGTTTTTGAAATAAGTCACGTAGTTAAATTTGGTCTGAAGATTCTCTTATGCTAAGATAAAATGATAAGCATATTAGTAACGCATGACAATATATGAAATAAATTGAAAGTGTTATAAAATAGTAAAGAACAAGAAGAAGAGTAGAGAGAATAGAGAGAGTGATTCTTATTTCTTCTCTTAAGGGATGATTTACAATGCAGGAAACCCTTCTATTTATAGGGGGAATTTTCCCCTAGTTTAACACTAAAAGACAAAAACATCAAATCCTAATAGACATCAAATAGATCTTGATAGAGATTCACTATAATTTCTATATATCATAACACTCTCCCTTGAATATCTAACAATACGCATATAGGCTGCCTCATTAAAAACCTTACAAGGAAAATCCAGTGGGACAAAACCTCTTATGGAAAAAAGAGTACAGTGCATATTAACTCCCCCTAATAAGAACATCCTTGAATCTTTGCATTTCAATCTTGTGCACCATCTTCTTAAAAGTTGCAGTTGGAAGAGACTTGGTGAATAAATCAGCCACATTGTCACTTGAACGAATTTGTTGTACGTCAATATCACCATTCTTTTAGAGCTCATGTGTATATAAGAGTTTTGGCGAAATGTGCTTCGTTCTATCTCCTTGTATGAATCTACCTTTCAGTTATGCTATGCATGTTGCGTTATCTTCATATAAAATTGTGGGTACTTTGTCATATTTTAAGCCACATTTTTCTCGAATGAGATGTATTATGGACCTCCACCACACATACTCTCGGCTTGCTTCATGAATGCTATAATTCAGCATGATTCGATAAAGTTGCTACGATAGACTGCTTTGATGATAGCAAGAGGCTCAATCAACACTTAAAGTGCGGTAGAACTTACAACTTTTGGAATTGACTCAAGCAATGAGGATTAACTCATGCCCCAGTTTTTTTTGCCTGGGATATACTAAATTATTTATTTGGTTGGACCGAGCCCTAAGTAGGGCAGCCTACGTATCTCACCCTCGAGAGAGGAGAATCAGGTTATGCGTAGTTCTGACCGCTTGTTCTTTCTTTTGATCTAATTTTTCTTTCTTTTTTTTTAATTTTATTAGCTCTTTCTCTTTAAAACTTTTTCTGACTCTATTTTCTTAACACTCTTTTCTTTCTTCATGCACACATTTTTCTCTCTTTCCCTTTTTTTGAAACTTTCTATCTCTATTCTCTTGCTCGATACTTTTCTTTTGAGCTTTGTTGGCTTTATCTTGGTTCCAAAAGAGGAGTATGAAAGAAAATAACACTAAGGCTCAAATGGGGTAAACAAAGGATGACACAATGTTTGGATAGCAGAATAAAATGCCTTCATCATATTAATCCTTAAAAATACTAGTACAGAGCATGCAATGTGAAAGCACACGATCAACATCACTTATGACATATTTTACAATACTAACTTGCCCCGAGCATGTGTGTCACCTCTTTTTCTATACTTTTCAAACATACAACTCGACATTTGTTGTACATCCCTCATTTTGAATGATTCATGCTTTCGTGGAGTTGATTTTCTTTCTGTTTCTCTTGATAGGATCACGCTGACACTGTTTGACCTAATTGAGACATGTCTTTCAATTGATGACCAAGTTATTCTTGTGATTCTCAATATAAATGGCCTTAATTTTCAAAAAAGGCTTGAACTTGTCACCAAATGTCTCAGCACTCTACTATTTTCTCAGATGTTTCTCCTAACTTTAGCGCTCTGATCCAATGTTTCATGGTTAAATTAGATTTTAAGATCTGACTGAAAATTCTACAAGCATGTCATATCACTAGAGTCAACATAAAATGTACTGTATAAAGAAAACAAAGAAACAACACATATTTAAACACAAAGGAAAAGGGAAAATTCATTTAGTTGAAATAAAAGATAGAAGGGTTTGAACCTAAATGACAAAAGGACAAAACAAGATAGATCCCGAACTACAACCCTAAAATAATTTTAAAAAGAAAAAAGAAAACAAAACAAACTACCAGACCTATTCCTAGTAGGGAGAGAGGTGACTTCTCAATTGCTCAGTCTGACAACTTAGCCACTAGTTTGCATATCAGCATGACTAGAGCTTCTCTCACTGTCAATGTTTTGCACCATAATTGATCCATCCTGAATCATCTTTTAAATTTCTCTTTTCAAATCTCGACAATCTTTAATACTATGATCCTGAGCATCACAATGATATGCACATTGTACATTAGGATCAAAATTTCTTGAACGCTGATTAAGAGTGCACCCAAGGAGAGGAGTGATCATGCCCCATTGTACCAATATATGAAATAAACTGGCATACGACTCTCCAATTGGTGTGAAGCTATCTCTCAATTTCTACCTTATTTCATTATTTGGCTTGGATCGAAAATCAGGCCTAGAAGGGTTTGGTATGTTTGTGGAATTATAGGATGACTATGAGGAGTTGGTGTATTCCACTGTGGAAAAGATTGGGGTTGAACATATGGTTGTGCGTTATATACTGGATATGGAGGTGGAGGAGTAGAGTATAATGGATTTTGGGAGTGATTATGTGGAGCTTGGGCATGAACTTGGGTTTGATCCTGAGAGTGACGACAACAGGGTCTTCTTGACCGTGCCCACTGTCCAACTGCAGTAGAGGATGCAACTTCCTCATTCTTTGTCTCCCCAACACTTCCTGAACCCTTTTGAATTACCTGAGTAGTCTCTTTCAATGTTGTAAAACTCACAATGCGACCAGTCTTAATTCCCTCTTCTATCATCTCCCCCATTTTAAGGACCTCAATAAAAATCTTGCCTAACGCAAGTAACAAATGTTGATAATATATTTTGTCTTGCGCTTGAATAAACATCTTTACAATCTTGCTTTCTTTCATTGGCGGTTTCACTCTGGCAGCTTGTTCACGCCATCTGAACACATACTCTTTGAAACTCTCAGTATTCTTCTTCTTCATACTAGTTAGGGATTTTTTGTCGGGGATCAATTCGACATTATATTGAAATTGTTGCACAAATTCATTAGCTAAATCATCCCAACTATTCCACCTATCAATATCTTGATCAACAAACCACTCCGATGCTAGACCTGAAAGACTATCACCAAAGTAAGCCATAAGCAGTTCTTCTTTGCCTCCAGCACCTCTTAATTGGTTACTCTTAAATGCTCCACCAAATCCCTATGTCCATTATATTTCTCAAACTTTGGCATTTTAAAGCCAGGAGAAAGGTTGACACCTAGAAACATACATAAGTCCTTATATGAGACACTTTTGTAACCCCCAAGTCCTTGCATGTTCTTCATAGCCAATTCCAAACTTCTCAATTTTTTTGTCATTTCCTCTTGTTCTTCTGTCATAACAGGCTTCTTAGTGATACGAGGAAATTCAGGCGGGTGAGTGTCACCGTAAAGACCAGTCGACTTGAATGTAGGCTCAAAAGTGTAACGCTGATCAACAGTAATAATCAATGCAGGCTCTCTTGTAGAGTACTGAGGCACAACTTGTGGAGGAACATCAAAAGTAGGATCTTCAGGTGGGGGTGGCGTCGTAAAAGTATAAACAGCAGGTGAAGCCGAGTATGTGGTAGTCTTGGATTGGGGAGTGAGGAAATGAACATTGGAAATGGTTGGATATTGTTGCCCCAGAGTCGATCCTGATGGATATTGTGGCATATCAACAAAAATAGGATATTGTGCATGTGAAATGCGAGCCTAGCTAGAAAGATATTCCAGATTATCAGCGGGAACTGGAGGAAGCGGCAACCCATTATCCCAAGCTCGATGCATTTCTATCATTTGTTGTCTTAATTTTTGAATCTCTTTATTAGCTCCTAAATTCTTATTTTCCGAACACCCTGTCTGATCAGTGACAACAAACTCGGTATCCTTGTTGGCCATAACTTTCTCTATGACTTGGTGCAATATGGAGGCCCAGTCAAAATGACACAAACCAACCACCTTAAACTAATTGGATAAGAGATAGCAAATGCGTTAGAGTTCAACATTTTTTCAAAACTTCTTTTTTTTCTCGAAAAGATCATCGAACCCAAGAAGGGTGCCTACGTATCTCACCCTCGAGAGGAGAGAATCGGGTGTGCGTAGTTCGTGAAGTCTTGCCAAAATGGCCAATTAAACTCTTTTTCCTTTCTTTTTTTCAGAAACTTCAAAAATAACAAATTGTCAAAAGAATTGACGAAAATCTTTTGCATTTTTCAGGTTTAAACATCCTATACAAAACGAAACCTATGATTACCACAGAAAAATCTTTTTGGGTTTTCAATTTTTGAATTTCATACAAAAATGAGACTTGAAGCTATTAACAAAAGTTCTTTTTGTTATTTTCTTTTAAAGATGTATAGGAAATACCTACTTTAAAGGAAAAGTGAAGAAAAACTTTTTTTGGATTTTTCAAATAAGATTCCCGAACCCAAAATAGGCTGCCTACGTATCTCACTCCCGAGAGAGGAGAATTAGGGGTGCATAGTTCGTCCAGATTGGACAATCAAGGATTATAGAACAAACAAAATCTTGACTTGAGAGACACAACTGCACGATGAAAATAATTTTTTGGGGGGGTTTTAATTTGACACTTCATACAAAAATGACACCGACAACTATGAAACAAAAATCTTTTTGAAATTTTTGAATTATGGATGCATGGTAAAAGAATAAAAGGAAAATCTTTTTGATGTTTTTGAGAAAATGAGTGCGAAAGGTAGAATTTTTTTTTTTGAATTTTTGGATTGTGACAAAAAATTCAAAGGCCATAATGAACTCTAAAAACTTATGAAACACTCTTTTTTTTCTTTTCGACTCTCTTTTTTTCTATTTTTTTCAACAATTCTTGCCTATGCACTTTACTTCTAACACATGCTTTCCCCAAAACAGTCCGTCAAATGACCACGTTACCCTCAAAGATGCAACATTTAGCACGTAGGGATGCTTTAGAGGTGAGTCTCCTACAAAGGGCCACGTGGGTCCCACTAGGTCTCAATATGATGCAGATAAGTATGACCTAAAGGCTGACTTACGTTGGGGTCCACTAACAAGGCTGTTCGGGGGAGAGTATGTTGATAGTGGATTGCTTTAGCTGTCCACCTACTCCATACAACCCAAAGGCTCCCCCTCCTAAAATAAGGGTGACTCAACTATAGGTCGTGTACACACGTGTACTACGGACTTATTGCAAAAAGAAAGACTCGGGTTATGCACATGATGCCAGATATAATGCGGTAACACATAAAGTAAAAACTGTAAACAAAGAGCACGTAGGCACTCAACAATGATAAACAATAACACAAAACAACACAAAAAAATGTCTATACACCTATAGTGTCAAACTAAGTCGATACAACTCCAAAATAAGCTTGAATTCTGAAAATTTCCCAACAGAGTCGCCAGATCTGTCACACCCCCTTTTTTAACAACAAAAAAGATTCATTTTAAGTTTGAAAAGGTTTTTATTATAGTGACAAAAAATAAAAATTTTGTTTTGAAAAGAATTATTTAAATTTAAACTCAGAGTCACCACTTGACATAATCCGGTGTGCCAAGTCACCTTTGAAAATCCTTTTCAAAAACTGTTTGACTCTTTAAACTCGATTTGCGAACAGAAATTCCAACTAATGAATTCTGTTGACCGAAGGGAAGGTGTTAGGCACCCCTCGATCCCGTGGTTCGACCACGGTCGCTTGGTGG
>NC_061112.1:103532652-103561338 GCF_002878395.1 Capsicum annuum
TCCATAATATCATAGGGAATGACCAAAATGCCTTTAAAATTTAAAGAATGTCAAATCTGTCCTTTGGTGGACTGTTTTGATAAGCTAAAGTATATCGATCATAAATCTTTTATCCGATATCGGATTTGGGTGAAATTGGTATCGTTGGAAAGATAATTCAAAGGTTTTCATTTCATATAAAGTAGGTCACCCAGTTCATCCTGTACAAGGAGTTATGGTCGTTTGAAGTTGACCCTAAAAATTTGTTTTGAGAGGCTAAAGTAAAACAAGTATAACTCCTTACTCAGACGTTGGATTTGGATGAAACCAATTGCATTGGAAAGAAGACTCAAAGATCTTTCTTTTTATAGGTCTCATCTCTCCCAGTTCATTATATTATGGGAGTTATGATCGTTCAAAGTTGACCCAAAAAATGATTGGCCTCAGTAGTTTGTGTGCAGGAAATTTTCCTGCACATTTACTATTCCCAAATATTCCGGCCACCGTTTTATAGTTTTGAACGTGCTCGATTTTATCCGAAACCTATCCATTTTTGGAAATCTTTATATCGTTGGAAAGCTTATTTAATAACCTTCGTATGGATCCATCGACGGGAAAATTCCGGTATAAATAAAATAAAATAAAATTAATTCCATATAAATAAGACCAATATAGGTACTTGAATACGCCAATACACGTACTTGAATACGGGGTGTTACAATTGATCTCCAAGATATGGCAGTACCCCTACATATGAATACATAGCCTGTTTGATACCGAGCTTTATGCAGGTCAGATAAGTACCCAGCATCAACATAACCAACAAGAGAGAACTTGCAATCTTTAGAATAAAATAAGACCATATCGGTAGTCCCCTTTAGATACCGTAATATGTTTTTGATCCCATTCCAATGTCTCCTAGTAGGAGCAGAACTATACCTTGCTAGCAAATTAACTGAAAAGGCAATATCAGGCCTTGTAGTATTTGCAAGATACATTAGTGCACCAATTGCACTAAGATATGGTATTTCAGGACCAAGGAGTTTCTCATTCTTTTCTTGAGGTCGGAATGGATCCTTATTCACATCAAGTGATCGAACAATATCAGAGTACTTAATGGATGTGATCCATCCATATAAAATCGTTTCAACACCTTTTCTATGTAGGCAGATTGATGGACAAAGATACCATTTGTCAAATGCTCAATTTGCAAACCAGGGCATAACTTTGTCTTTCCGAGATCTTTCATCTCAAATTCTTTCTTTAGGCAATCAATGGCCTTTTAAAGCTCTATTCGCATTCCAATAAGTTTTATGTCATCGACAGAGATAGCAAGTATAACAAACTCCGACGTTGTTTTCTTTATGAAAAGACATGGACAAATTTCATTATTCATATAACCTTCTTTAAATAAATATTTATTAAGACGGTTATACCACATGCGTCCAGATTGCTTCAAATCATACAATGATCTTTGCAATCTAATAGAATACATTTCCCGAGGCTTTGAACTATATGCTTTCGATATTTTAAACCCTTCGAGAATTTTCATGTATATCTCATTATCAAGTGATCCATATAGATAGGTTGTTACCACATCCATCAAATGCATTTCAAGTCTCTCATGGATAGTGAAACTAATAAGATAAAGCAATGTTATTGCGTCCATAACTGGTGAATATGTCTCATCATAATTGATACCAGGTCGTTGTGAAAATCCTTGTGTAACAAGGCGTGCTTTATACCTTTGTATTTCATTTTTCTCATTTCTTTTTCGCACAAAGACCCATTTATAGCCAACAGTCTTAACACCATTAGGTGTTTGAGTTATAGGTCCAAAAACTTCACGTTTGGCAAGTGAATTCAATTCAAATTTAATTGCTTCTTGCCATTTTGGCCAGTCATTTCTTTGTCGACATTCTGTGACGGATCGTGGTTCAAGATCCTCTCTATCTTGCATGATTTTTGTTGCAACATTATATGCAAAGACATGATCCACTACTATTTTAGATCGATTCAAATTAGTTTCAATATCACTTGAATTTATGGATAGTTCCTCATTTTCTTGAGTCTCAGGCTCATTGATTTCTTCAGGAATATCAACATTGCTCAAATCTTGAGCTTCCATATGAGGATCTTTCGTAGTATCTTCTTGACCATTTGTTTTTCTTTTTTTAGGATTTCGATCCTTAGAACCTAATGGTCTGCCACGCTTCAAGCGTGCTTTAGATTCATTAGCTATGACACTAGTAGATGGTCCTTTAGAGACATCAATTAGAATTGGGACATTCTTTGCAGGAATATGTGATTTGGTGATCCTTTTTAAATCAGAAAATGCATCTGACATTTGATTTGTAATTCTTTGCAGATGAATAATCTTTTGTACTTTTTGCTCACAAATAGAAGCACGTGGATCGAGATGAGATAGTGATGGATTTTTTCACAAAATTTCTATTTTGATGTCACTATCTTCTCCCCCTAATTTTAGGAAAACTATCTCATTAAACCGACAATCTGCAAATCGAGCAGTGAACATATCTCCCATTAATGGTTCAAGATAGCGAATAATGGAGGGTGATTCAAACCCAACATAAATTCCTAATCTTCTTTGGGGCCCATCTTTGTGCGGTTTGGTGGTGCTATAGGCACATATACACCCACCCAAAAATTCTCAAATGAGATATATTAGGCTCTTGACCTAAAATCAACTGCAACGGAGAAAATTTATGTTAATTTATCGGTCTACGACGAATAAGTGTTGCAGCATGCAAAATTGCATGCCCCAAACAAAAGTGGGCAACTTAGTTTTCATAAGCAATTGTCTTGCTATCAACTGCAGACGTTTAATTAATGACTCAGCAAGGCCATTTTGAGTGTGAACATGGGGTACATGATGTTTCACTCTTATCCCAATCGATAAGCAATAGTCATTAAATGTTTGGGATGAAAATTCTACAGCATTATCAAGGAGAATATACTTAATTTAATTATCGAGAAATTGTTCTCATAATCGTATTATTTGTGCCAGCAATTTTGCAAATGCTAAGTTGCGAGATGACAAAAGGCACACATGAGACCATCCAGATGAAGAATCTATTAGGACCATAAAATATCTAAATGACCCACTAGGTGGTTGAATGGGTCCACAAATATTCCCATGTATGCGTTCCAAGAAAGCGGGGGACTCAATCCCAATTTTTATTGGTGATGGCCTCACAATCATCTTGCCTTGATAACAAGCATTGCATGAAAATTCACCATTCGAAAGAACCTTCAAGTTCTTTAATGGATGCCCATTTGAATTTTCTATGATTCATCTCATCATTATTAATCCTGAATGTCCCAGACGATCATGCCAAAGTACGAGAGTATTAGAATCAATAAACTTCCAGTTTACTATAGAACGTGCCTCAATTGCACAAATCTTTGTCCAATACAGGCCAGAAGATAAAGCAGGGAACTTTTCAATAACACATGTCTGCCCAGAGACATTCTTGGTGATACCAAGATATTCAAGATTCATCTCATCAATTGTCTTGATATGATAATCATTTCACGGATATCTTTAAAACTCATCAAGTTTTTCCGAGACTTAGGAGAAAACATGACATTATTTATGATGAGTTTAATTTTCTTGGGCAAGATTATAATAACTTTTCCGAAGCCTTCAATCAAAATAGCACTACCAAAAAATGTAGTGACATTAATCTTGCCCATGTTTAGATGAGAGAAATATTTCTCGTCTTTGAATAGTGTAGGTGTAGCGCCAGAATCAATCAAACATATATCTTCACAATTTGACAGCTTACTTTGAAAATTATCCACATCTTCAAATAAAATAACATACACCAAATAAGATATATATTAAATTTTTGTACAAAGTGAAAGCTTATACTATAAAAAACTATTAATCCGACATTACTAAGCAATTAAAAAAATATGTCCAAAAACTATTGAAGTAATATAATATTTGATAAGGAATCTAATACGTAATATATTATTTTTAATTAATAGTACGGAACAGTATCATGCAATACATACAATATCAATATAGTATTGTTATATTATATTTTGTCCAGTACGTTAATATACAAATATAATATTATTATATTATATTTTCTAAACACATATGGATAAGTAATGACTATATATGAATATTATATTAAAAATATTAACATGCAAAACTAATATTAATATTAACATGCAAAACTAAAAATATTAACATGCAAAATATTGAAATGCAATAATGAACACAATAGAAGTTCGTGCAAGTTGCACGTATCGTCGTCGTCTTTTTTTCTTTTTTTAAATTAATAATGACAAAATTAATATTTCATTCACTTCAATAATAAATTACAATAATATAATTGAACTAATCAATATGAATTAAAAACCAATATTCATGCAAACAACTACTTTTACATGATTTTTATTCTCTAACTCTTATCAACAATTAAAAAAAAAAAAAAGCATTCATTCTTCCATATTTACGGAACCATCACCAATCAAGTGATCAATCTTTGCTTCAGGGTGCTCGTAAAAGTCTGCTACATTCAAGCATGAGATGTCAACATTATTTTCAGAGAGAAAGTTAGCCTCGGCATTTCTCTCTTTCTTCTTTAGTGATGCTTGATAAAGGTCCACTAAGTGCTTGAGAGCACGACAGTGACATGAATAGTGTCCTTTTTCACCACATCAGAAACAAGTAATTGTTTCACGTTTCTCATCTTTTTTCTTTTTGTTAGATGAATGATTAACACTCGAAATAGGGTTTCTTTCTTGGTCATCACGACCACGATCACGTCCACGACCACATCCACGACCAGGGACGCGACCTTTTCCATGCCTAGCATGGTGAGCGTGCACATCATTCACCTCAGGGAATGGTGTAGATCCAGTTGGTCGGTTCTCGTGATTTTTCATCAACAAATCATTATTTTGTTCATCCACGAGAAGATGAGATCTCAGTTCGGTATACTTCTTGAAACCTTTTTCTCGATATTGCTGCTGTAATAGCACATTCGAGGCATGAAAAGTGGAGAGTGTCTTTTCCATCATATCGTCATCATTGACCGTCTCTCCACATAGTTTCAATTGAGAAGAAATTCTGAACATGACAGAATTGTATTCATAAACGGACTTGTAGTCTTGAGATCTTAGATCCATCCACTCATATCGTGATTTCGGGAGGATAACCATCTTTAAGTGGTCAAACCTTTCTTTTAGGCTATTCCACAATACGAGTGGATCCTTAGTAGTAAGGTACTCAATTTTCAGAACTTCGCCAAGATGATGATGCAAGAAAATCATAGTCTTAGCAAGATTTTGACTAGATGTTGTATTTTCATTCTTTATGACGTCTCCAAGACCCATAGCATCTAGGTGAACTTCAGCATCCAACACCCATGAAATATAGTTCTTGCCCAAACTTTGAAGGGCAACGAACTCACACTTCGTAAGATTGTTAGCCATATGGAAAAAGAAAGAAATAAAAAAAAATACCTTAGCCTTAGCCTTCAAATTTGAGACGGTAGAGTCTCGTGCTGATAACGTGTTATAAAAACAAGAAAGAATAAAGAAGAAGAGTAGAGAGAATAGAGAGTAATTGTTATTTCTTCTCTTGAGGGATGATTTACAATGAAGAAGCCCTTATATTTATAGGGAGAATTTGCCTCTAATTTCACACTAAAAGACAAATATATCAAATCCTGATAGACATTAAATAGATCTTGATAGATCTTGATAGACATTCACTATAATTGATATATATCATAACAGAAAGGCATTTATCATCGCTTCACCTCCTTTGCAATGTTAGTAAAGGCTCGGATATACTATATTGCAAACGTCAAGATTGTTGTCTACAGTACATAACAGTGAAAAAATTGTGTAACACATATACAACTTGACATTAATACGAATATATTTTTCTACTTCTTTGTCCAAATAAAAAGATATACATGCATATTTTAGAGATATCCTCGCACCACATTTCTTGGAGATCATATTATCCTTTAGTTTTACATATTTTCATAAAATTACCTCTTAAGATAAAAGAGTGTCGAGGACATAATACAAGGGGAGGAGTAAATACTAAATAGCTAGCTGCATAATATAATAGAGGACAAAATTAACTAATAAAATTGACTCTTTTTTCATAAATAAATTCTTATAAATGGCTGTGAAAAAAATATATAATAAGAAAAGATCTTTATCAAAGGCAAAAAAGAACAACGCCCTAAATCAACATTAAGGCCTTCCCTCCTTCGTTTCAAGAATGACCAACTTTCATTTCACATAAAATTTAAGAAAGTAAAAAATATTTTAAAATTTTATATTTTAAATTAAAATTATATTAAATATATTAAAATATTCTTTAATTTTAGGATGTGAAAAAAAAATATAACGAATTAAAAAGAGGAAGTCGGTAATTTATTTGAAACGGCGGAAGTATTTTTTAGTTCGTATGCTTGAGGGTCTGCGCAGCTTTCCTTATTAATGGTTGTAACTTTCACCGGTTCTTTTTTACATGGATTTCTTGCACTTGAGCCACCTTCTCTCGAAAACAAACCTCTCTACGTCTGTGAGGTAGTGGTGTCCGTGTATATTCTACCCAACCCAAACCCTACTTATGGGATTTCGCTGAAAATGTTGTTGTTGTTGTTGTTGAAAGATCCATTTTCTAGACCTGCTTTTTATTGGTGATAGAGCTGCGTGCTTTCTGAAGCGTTTGATGAATTGGTTGTTTAATTGATTGAGAGTTGGGGGAAAAGAACGGTTGATGAAGCTTTGAGGAAAAGGCTTGTGGAGTGTGGGTGGAAGGATGAAATGAAATCTCTTATAGGTAATGTTTCTGTCTTTTCTCTGTGACCTTGTTACAAACAATTGGTAGGATGACTTTTTGTTAGGACTTAGGAGCCATGTGATTTTTCCCCAAATGAGTTAGCTACATGTGTTTAAATCTGTTTCTCGGCAACTACTGCCTCACTGGAAAGTCAATCAATGTTAGGAGCAAGCTTGGAGTTGCATGATTATCAACCTCAAGCTTATAATGGCAACATAGTTTTGGATTAGGATATAGAATTAGTTTAGGATTAGGGATAGAATTCTAATGTTAGAAAAATTGCAATAGATTAGTTTGATATAGTTTATAATGAGGATGTACAATCTTAGTTCTATAATATTGCAATAAATAGTTGTAGGTCTATATAAAAACCACCTATGTGCATGAATTAGTTGAGAAGAGAAACATAAAGAATTTTTACACTCAATATTGTTCTATTGACTTCTTCATTAATGTCCCGCTTAACTCTTTTTTTGTGCCTATGTGTGTTTCCTATCTTAACTGAGTATTATTATTGTATAATCTTATTTCTTTTGATTCCGCACACATTTAGTTTGGATATTAATATACTAGTAGTTCATTAATTAGTATCATTGTTATGGTGGCTTCCTATCTTAATTTTTTCCTTTGGTTATCTTTGTTTTCTGTATTTAAATGGTTGTTGTTTTGATTACTCAGGTTTTCTTTTAGATGAATCGAGAAATTAAAATTAGAGATCAATCAGTGTATATGAGCATGTGTTGCTAATTGCTGAGATAACTAAAGTGAACTAGGAAATCTGGTGGGTATTTGTTGCTGCCTTTGTGATTGTGACTGGAGATGTGCAATTGTATATGTCAGCGGCGAATTGATAGCTTGGACATGTGCTGCAGATAGTTGAGATAACTGAAATGAGCAGGAAATATGGCGGTCATCTGTGTTGGCCTTGTGATTGTGACAAAAATACGCAATTAGATTTGTCAGCGACGAATTGTTAAAGGAGGATGGTCCTCTGATGTTCTTGGTAAGGTTATGGTTGTTGTTAACAGACATAGCTAACTACTAGATCCACCTCTTAGAAAAAATCTCTCATAGGATTTTGCTCTCAATACACTTAAATCAGTGATAAAAAATTAGAGCCTTTACCTTCACGCAAAATCTAGAAAAGGAAGGAGAGGGAAACGCAAATGGAGAAACTTGCAGCTAGATTTTGCGGCAAAAAAAAGGGGGCAAATGAGCATTTTCAATTTTTGGGAAGTGGTGGCAAGCTCGATCATCTTTCTTAGGAAAAAGACGATCGAGCTTGCCTCCACTTTTCAAAAATTGCAAGTGCTCATTTGCTCCTTTTTTGGCGCAAAATCAAACTGTAAGTTCTCCATTTGCGTCTCTCTCCCCTTCTTTTTCTAGATTTGCAAGTTACTCCATTTGTGTTTCTCTCTCCTTTTTCTAGTTTCTGCGTGGAGGTAAAAACCCTAATTTTTTGTCATTGATTTTGAGTGAATTGATAACAAAACACTATGTGAGATTTTTTTCTAAGTTTTGGATCTAGTAATTAGCTGTCTTTTAACAACAAGAATATCCTGACAAGAACATCAAAGGACTATCCTCCTTTGGCAATTCGTTGCCGACAAATCCAATTGCACATCTCTAGTCACAATCACAAGGCCAACAACAGATGTCCGGCGAATTTCCGGGGTCATTTCAGCTATCTACAGCACATGCCCAAACAATTAATTCACCGTTGGCAAATCCAATTACCCATCTCCAGTCACACACACAAGGCCAATAACAGATTCCCATCAAATTTCCTGGGTCATTTCAGTTATCTCAGCTATCTACAGCACATGCTCAAGCAGTCAATTTTTACCTACCAATTAAATGCTAGCTAGGTGATCGAAATCGCTCAGGTTAGGCTCCTCTACACCTTATCTATTTAATACTTCTAGCTTGCTAGTATTTAATTCTTCTAGCTTGCTAGTTTCCTGAAGTAGTTGCTTGGAAGGAAGGTCTCAGATGTACCTTTGGCATGTACGAGATTTTCTTTCCTTTATCTATGTCATGCTTGGTATTCATTGACAGCCAATTCCAAGTAGATCCTCACTCCTCTTCGTTTCGCTCGTTTTCTCTTTTCTTTTTTCTGTAGGACAAATCCAATTGTGTATATCTAGTCACAATCACAAGGCCAACAGCAGATGCCCACCAAATTTTCTAGGTCATTTCAGCTATCTACGGCACATGCCCAAGGAGTACATTCGACACGGACAAATCCAATTGCACATCTCTAGTCACAATCACAGGGCCAACAACAGATGTCCACCGGATTTCCTCGTTCGTTTTAGTTATCTCAGCTATCTGCAGCACAGTCAAAAGTTCAGGCTCAAACACAAGCTGCACAAGTGCACATAGCCAGTTACAAGCTCATCATTTGTCTCTTAGCCATGCTCATGCTCTTGGAAATTTCGGTTCTTCTCCTTCGATGTGTGGAAGTGGTTATGCGAAACAGTTGCCTCAAAAAGCTCCGATGCATGCACCTGCATTTACGACTACTAATACGATTTCTCTGATGAGAACGATGGAGCTTTCAGTTGCTGCTCGGAAGAAAAAGCAGACGCTTCCTGTGAAGCACTTGCACGAGAAGGTGGCGGCTATGTTACCTGAATCTACGCTTTATACTCAGCTTCTTCAGTTTGAGTCTCGGCTTTAGCAAGAAACAAAGTTGACATCCAGGAGCCATTGAAGAATCCACCTGCTATTCAGAAGACGTTTCGAATTTATATATTCAATACTTTTGCTAATCAGGTTCGTACTATTCCTAAGAAGCCAAATGCTGAACCCCTTCGTGGACTTTTAAGATTGTAGGAAGGATTTTGGAGGAGGGAATGGATCCTGCTCAAGCTGCCATGTTTCAGAAATCTAGCACCCTGTACCCAAAGTTTTTGACTTTCTTTGAAGGAGTCACTATTTCCTTGGACCAGAAAATCCTGATAACCATATTATAATATGGGACTCTGCGCGATCTCCTTCACCACAGGATGGTTTCGAGGTCAAAGAAAGGAAGAGGAAGAGTTCAGTGTTAATTTAAGACTAGAATTGAAGTACATGCCTGAGAAATACGAACTTTCACGAGCTTTAACTGAAGTCTGGGTATTGATGTTGAGACTCATGCGAGAGTTATATTTCTCTTTGGCATTATATTATGGTTCGAACGTTGCCGAACCCTGATGATCCTTCTTACTTCAACTGTGATCCTCCACTTCAGAAAGTATTTGGCGAAGGAATGGTCGAGTTCCCAGAAAACATCACACCTCATTTGTCTCCTAGACACCCCATACATTTGGAACACAGAATTAAACTTTATTTATTTGTCATTATTTGTTTATAACCCCTAACATTTACTTCACCTTTGCTAAAGAACTTTGGAATCTATTGGGATTAAATTATAATATGAATTTGTTATCATCTCTCAACTGGTTGATTCAAACTAAAAATCTTACTCCGTTAAATAAAAATCTTCTTCAATGAAAATTCCTTTTCCCTTTTGCTTTTTGGCATTTGTGGACAAATTGGAATAACAATGTGTTTCATCATATCAAAAATAAGCTCACTTCTCCCCAAATAATTGATACAATTTTCGAATTTGTGTACACTATTAACCACCTTAACGATAATGCTTCCACTACTGTTGAGGTGTCCTGGATAAACCCCCAACCCAAAATATAAACTTAATATTGATGGAGCGCCTTCCTTCCAACCAAACTGGAAGGGTGGAGTAGTTGTTAGAGATATTCATGAACTGGTAACGAGATCATTGGATTTTCACAACGCCAATTAGGCTTCAGGTCTCTGTATATGGAAATGATAAGACTCCTTCGAGGTATTGAATTGGCTTATCATCATCACTACTTCCTTTACTCATTGAAACAGACTCCACGAAGGTAATTAATCTGCTATTACATTCCCCAATCTCACACTTAATAACATATAATCTTCTTGTGCATGGTCTGACTGAGGGAATTGGAGAATCCTCTAATGTAGCATAACTTTAGAGAAGGGAATCAAGTAGCTCATATTTTGGCCATTAAAGCACTAACTACTAATGAAGGCCAACTAGCAGTTTTTCGACAACCACCATCAGTCGTAATGTGTAGCTTAAGGCAAGACAAGAACACCTTGTTACTAGAATAATTCCTTCTTCTTATTGTAATAATTTAGCAACTAATTCCCAATTTTGTGTATTCAGTTTTTCTATGGGTTGTAGTCCATCATCTACCTGTACTATTTATTTTGCTTTTTCTGAATTTGATCCCACTTCAGATTCCGTGAGAAGCACGATTCCGTGAGTCTAAGGGACTAATAATCCAGAATAGTCCCTGAACAACTATGCAGATCGATGGAGTCAAAGTGGAAGAATGGATAGAGTAGGGAAGTATTTTTATTCTCATGATTCCCCCCATCAATACGTGTGCCCCTTATATGCAGTCTCTATAGTCAGTTATGAATCTTAACCAATTAACAAACTTCCAGAAAAGACTAAACTGCCCCCTAACGCACTAACAAATTAATTGCTCATATGCAATTGTGCAATTACAATGAATTCTCATAAAATGGATATAATAATCCCTTCCCCCTTAAAATAATCCTTGACCTCAAGGATGAAAGTTAGGGAACTGCTTCTATAGGTCCTGAAGATGCAACCAAGAGTTATCTGCTTCAGCACAATTGAACCATTTAATGAGCACTTGAGTGATTGGTCTATGGTTCTTCTTGATGATCCTGCGATCTACAACTCGCTCAGGTTCAAGCAGAATGTGGCCATTTATTGACAAAGACACTGACAAGTGTGGAACTACAAGTTTGTCCCCAATCTTCCTTTTCTGCTGGGACACATGGAAGGTGTGATGGATCTTGGCATTGGCAAGTAACTCCAGTTGATAAGCTACTTGACCAACCTTTATAACTACTCTGAACAGCCCAAAAAACTTAGGACTGAGCTTAGAATAGTTATCCCCTCTCATAGGAAGTTGTCTATAAGGATGGAATTTGATATACACCCAATCATCCATTGTAAAATGCCTCTCAGTTCTCTTCTTATCAGCTTGTACCTTCATCCGTTGCTGAGCCAAAATCAAGTGATGTTTGAGCACCCTAATAGTAGATTCTCTTGCCTACAAACTCCTATCCACTGCTTCTATCATGGAACTCTGAGGAAGCTAAAGGAGGTGGATAGGAGAAAACTGACCATACATCACCTCACAAGGGATAGTCCTTGTAGATCTATGAAAATTTGTATTATAGCACCATTCAGCGAGTGGCAACCAAGCGACCCAATTTTTTGGTCTGTCACTACACATACATCTCAGGTACCCTTCAAGACATTTGATGACAGCTTCCGTTTGTTCATCACTTTATGGATGGTAGGCAGTTGAATGGTGTAACGCCACTCTCTGCAAGCTGAAAAGTTCTTGCAAAAATTACTGGAAAAAATGGTATCATTGTCAGTGACAATGGGCTGAGGTAAGCTATGAAGCTTGTATACATTCTCTAAAAACACATGCGCCACTACTTCCGCAGTATAGGGATGCTTCAAGGCCATAAAGTGAGTATACTTGATCAGTCTATCAACCACTACTAGAATGGAAGTTTTATCGGACGAGTTGGGTAATCCTTCCACAAAATCCATGTTAATATCCTGCCACACTCTTTCAGGGAAAGGAAGAGGCTGCAATTGCCCTAGATAAGATACATTCTCTACTTTATTCTTCTGACAGACCTCACATTCTTGTACATGCTTATGAACATCCTTCCGAAGCCCTTTCCAGTAGTATATATGTTTGAGTTTCTTCAATGTTGCAATCATGCCCCCATGACCACCCAAAGCACTATCATGGTGCAACTGGAGTATATGTTGTCTGAGGGGTTGATCATTGCCTACCACCACCTTATCTCTTCTGAATAGTAGCCCATTTCGGTATATATATATCCCTGTCTACCAGGTGGATCATGTTGCAGTTGTTGAATTAATGTAGAAAGCCTAGTATCTCCAATGTAAGAGTCTTTGATCTTCTGCAATAACTGGCCCGTCACTACTGACAAAGAGTATACTTTAGCCACCCTGGACAACGCATCTGCCACCAAGTTCTCCTTACCCCTCTTGTACACTATCGTGAAGTCATAACCAAGTAACTTGGTGATCCATTTCTGCTGGTTTGGGGTGGATGTTTTCTGCTCCATCAGGTACTTGAGACTCTAATGATCTGTTCCTATGGTAAAGCATTGGACAATCAAATAGGGCCTCCATTTTTGAACTGCAGTCACCATAGATAGCATCTCCTTGTCAAACACAAATAATTTGATATGTTTGGGCCCTAACGCACTGCTAAAAATGCTAAAGGATGGCTGGATTGCATCAGAATGGCCCCTATGCCATCATCACAAGCATCGATCTCTATGATGAATTCCTCAGAGAAGTTGGGCAAAGCCAAAACGGTGGGGAGGTCATGACCTTCTTCAGCGAATAAAATGTAGTTTCGGCTACTTCAAACCATTGAAAGGAACCCTTCTTTAGTAAATCGTACAAGGGTCTAGCTATAACTCCATAGCCTTGGATAAATCTTCTGTAGTAATCTGCGAAACCGTGGAAACCCCTAAGTTCTTTCATACTCTTGGGAGAGGGCCATTGAACCATAGCCTCTAGTTTCTTTGGATTGGCAGAGACACCATCGCTACTGATGATATGGCCTAAATACTTCACTTCTTTCTCTCCAAAAGAACATTTACTCAGCTTCACAAACAGATTATGCACCTCTAATATCTGGAAGGTTATCTCCAAATGGTATAAGTGGTTGGACCAACCGGGGCTGTAAATAAGGATATCATCGAAGAAGACTAAGATGAATTTCCTTAAGTGCGGCTGAAATATATGATTCATCAAACTTTGAAACGTGCAGGGTGCATTTGTAAGGCCAAATGGAATCACCACAAATTCATAGTGGCCTTGGTGAGATCTAAAAGTCGTTTTTTCAATATCAGAGGGACACATCCTAATCTGGTGATAACTAGATCAAAGGTCCAACTTAGTGAAAAACATAAATCCTCCTAATTCATCCAGTAGCTCCTCTATCACTGGAATGGGAAATTTGTCCTTCACTGTGGCCTTATTCAACTCCCTATAATCGATGCACATTCTCCATAATCCATATTTTTCTTAACCATGACTATGAGTGAAGAATATGGACTCACGCTAGGCCTCACTAATCTAGTTTGCAACAGTTTCTGTAATATTTTCTCAATTTCATTCTTCTGAGAAGCCGGGTACCTGTACGACCTCACATTTATAGGTGAAACCCCATCTTATAAGACTATTTTGTGATCATGGATCCTGTGTGGTGGTAGTGCACTAGTCATAGCAAATATAGAAGAATATCTATCCAGTAGTTATTGTAGACCAGGGTAAGATGCCACACTATTTTCATCCTTCTTTAGTTTTACTAATATTAGTGTCTACTCGGGGGACTGATGTACAAAAGTGGTTGTCATCATGCTTAATTGTGTGGCTTTGCCTAGTAGTTTTTGCATCTGCAGACCACTAACCACTTTCAATTCTCCAAGTGGACTGCCCCTTAATGAAATTTTCTTTCCATTTACTACAAAATGCATCTTCAACAGCTTGAAGCATCTAGTGTTACCAACCATTGAATTTCGAGGATAATATCTACTCCTCCTATAGGTACTACTAACATATCAGACATGAAATCCATCCCTTGCATTCTCCAACCAACTTCCTTACTCACAGAAGAACCATATACCTTGCTACCATTAGCTACGAATACTGTAAAGGAAGGGATAGATTGCAACTTACAACCTAGCCTCTTAGCAACTTATAGATCAATAAAGATGTGTGTAGCCCCTGAATCAATCAACACATGCATCAATTTCCCGCCAACCGATGCCTTGACCCTTATTGTCCTGTAGTCCGATGTTCCATTCATTGCATGGACTGATATTTGGGTATTCATAAAAGAATTTTCAATCTCTTCATCTTATTGACCCGCCATTCCTTCACTGCACTCTTCTACGTCTGTTTCTTCCCAGTCCTCATCCACCTCAAAGATGAATAGTTGTTTTCTCCTCTTATAGTTATGACCCAGATTAAATTTCTCATCACACCAGTAACAAAGTCCCTTTGCCCTCTTCTCATCTATCTCAGCTCTTGTAAGTCTTCTTGACCCCTTGACAGATGAATTCCCATTAAAACTAAGGTCCCTCTGATTGGAAAATTGATTTTGGGTCCCATTTCTTGTATCTTGAGACCAAGGAGTGGGGTTAGATAGCACCGACTTATTGTTTCTTGCCTCAAGTTTCTGCCATTGTCCTCTTTGCAGTCGAGTTGATTTCTCTGCTAGCTTAACCAAACTATATGCCTTCATCAAGGTTCTAGGGGCCAACATCCTAATTTGCACTTCAATTTTCGGTTTAAGGTAATTCAATAAAATACTGATTGAATACTCCTCTGTCAACTCCACTTAGTTGAGCAATTCATCAAATTTATCTCAGAAGTCTTGGACATTCCCGATTTGTCGAAGACCGACCAATTCTGCCATCGTGTCCTCATTTAAAGTGTGCCCAAATCTGAGATGCAATGCTCTCACATAGTCACTCCAATTAGGGAGACCCCCAATCGAGATTTCAGCATTGTCTGGTGCCATTGCAAAGCCCTACCCTTCAAATTAATGGATGCAATTTTAACCATCATATCCTCAATTGTGCCATCATACTCGAAGAACTGCTCACAATGATACACCCATCCCCTCAAATCTTCACCGCCGAATCTCGGAAATTCCACTCGAGAATACCTAGTTCCTGGGTTATGAGAAATACCTGGTGCATGCAATCCCCCATTCTCCGCAGTCGTAGTTGGAGCTGGAGCTGCTGGATTCTGATTGTTCACGGCCATCGCAACAAGTAGCTGGTGAATATTACCCAACGTATACTCCTGCCTTTCACCAATCACTCGAACTTGTTCCCTAATTTCTTTAATTTCACGACGTATGTCGTTGTTTCTGGTGTTGTTCAACATTGTTTTAGGCCAAGGATGTGTGGTTCTGATGCCAAATTGTTATGTTCTAATTGAGAAGCACGATTCCGCGAGTCTAAGGGCTAATAATACCGAATAGTCCAAGAACAACCATGCAGATCTATGGAGTCAAAGTGGAAGAATGGATAGAGTTTAGAGAAAAAGAGTCGAAAAGTATTATTACTCCCATGATTCCCCCATAAATACATGTGTGCTGCTTATATGCAATCTCTATAGTCATTATGAATCTTAACCAACTAACAAACTTTCGGAAAAGACTAAAAACTGCCCCTAACACAGTAATAGATTAACTGCTCGTATACAATTGTGCAATTACAAATGAATTCTCACAAAATGGATATAACAAAGAAAAACTGAGATTATTAAAAATTATTCTTAAAGGGGATTTCTCGGTTAACGTTTACTTGGAGGTATTTTTATTTTTTTTATTTTTATTTGATCAATTTTTAAAATTAAAAATTAAATTTACATGTTATCACTTATCATTAATAATTTTTTTTATAAACGCATAAATATTATGAAGTTTAAAGCTTGATTTAAATTTTTTATATTCATAAGAGTAAAATTTCATCAACATTGAGCTCATTTTAAAGAGTGGGCACACCCATAGTATCTGAGAGGTTAGCCTCCACACCTACTTCTTCTATCCTTTGATATCCTCGTTACATGCCCCCATGGATTGATGCATGAGATGTATATTATCCCCGTTGATTCCATCCGATCCAAGATAAGTTGAATCTATGATAACAAAATTTCAAATTCTTTTTACCTTTTTTAGGATCCATTTGGCCATAAATTTTCTAAGTAAATTATAAGAAAAAATTGACAAATAATGTTTGGTCATATAACGTGTCATTATTTATTAAATATTTTTAGCAAATAGTTTAAATTTTAAATACTAGAAAAAATTAATATTTAGACTAAATTTTATCTTTTGATAATTTTTAAAAGCCCAATCAAACGCATGGTGAAATTATATTTGAGAATCCGTGACCAAAACCTAACTTAATCATCGTGATTATTAAACACTAGTGAATTGATACGTGCTTCGCGCGGTCGTTAAAAAAAAATTAAATATGCTTAAAAAATTGGTAAATTTTTCAATCATTTTCAAAGTTAGTACCAAATAAAAAAAAAAAACTTTGCTCAGCAAATTCAAGTTTTAAGGTCTAGAGAAGAATTAAGATGTATTTCTTGAGAAAGAAAACAAATATATATATATATATATATATATATATATATATATTCGAAAGATTCAGATTAATAAAGTGCAATAATAATCTATAAAAAAGTAACAAACTTGATAACGACAGTAATTTTACATAGCAACAAACATTTACTTATGAATTGAAATATGGTATATATGAAAATTACTAACTAATGTTATATGCATTAATTTTACATAGCAAGATAAGATTGTGTATAATAGAATCTTGTGCTCCAATCTTTTCTCGAATCAACCTTTTCTTTTCCTCCCCCCCCCCCCCCCCCTTCCCCCAGCATATAGCGGGAGCTCATGCACTGGACTGTTCTTTTTTAATACATTTTCTGATGAATTTTTACATAATAATAAACACTTCTTTATGAATGAAATATAGTATAAAATTACAAACTAATTTTACAGTCTTCTATTTTATCAATAGATTTATTAGGTTAATTCACATGATTGTGAAAAGATAAATACATACTTCCTTAAGCAACACAAGTGTATACATTGACTTCCTTCCCCTGCTTTTAATTAGGAAAACAATCTTGACACACAAAAAGTGAACTTCATCGATAAAAAACATAAAATAAAATAAAATAAAAACAAGAATAGTTAACTAAACAAAGAAAACTTTTAGAAAATGTTATTTGAAGAGAAAGGCTTACGGAGGCATCCCAACAGAGATCCAAATTGTAAGGAAGAAATGCCTCTTAAATATAAATAATTTCTTTTTTTAATAGCGATAATTAGAGCATTATCATCTCAACAATCTATTATATTTGTATGTTGGTCCAATCTTAAGAGCAAAAGAGAAAAAATCAGTAGCATCGAGGGGGGGGGGGGGGGGGGTTTTTTTTTGGGAAAAAAATTTTAGTTTTATAAATTAATAATCAAAAATTATTAAAATGACGTTGCAATTTAAATTGTATCTCGAGTAAGATTTTTTTTAATTACCTTACCTCATAAACTTTACCGTTATATAGTATGTCTCGTAGTCATAATGAGTTGAGGACAAAAAAAATTATTCATAGTATTAATCTTCATCATCGTCTACAATAAAAGTGTCTACAACAATAATTCTAATAAGATTAGAACAAGAAAAAATACAAGACTACAAAGAATCTACTAATTATAAACTACAAATAGTTAAAGAAAGTTACTCCAACATAGCCTAGAAGAAAGTTACTCCAACAAAGCCTTATAGTACTCCAATAAAGTAATACTAAAATTATAGACCACACATACGAGAAGCTTTTTAAAAGAGATTGAATCGTGATAATTTCTCCCGTCTGATTTCTTAAGGCTCTTATATTGGCATACCATTAAGAGTAACTTTTCATGCAATAATAGGGGGGTTATGAACATGAAAGTTATGAATAGGAGTTATGAACATGAGAGTTATGAATATTATTACTATAAATTACTATTAGAATTTATGAAGATGTAAAGGTGTGAGTTATAGAGATGACGTTTTTTAAAATAAAATAATTGAAAAAAAATTAGAAAAAAATTTAAAAAACGGAGAAAAAAGAAAAATGTGAATGGAGGCCATAGAGAGGTGCCACATCACCTCCCCTATGACCTTCCTTTATATTATATATAGATTATTTGAGCAAAACATATCATGTTAGAATTGTTACTTTAAGAAATGAACCCTGCAATACTCAAATTTGAATAATCTGAACCTCAATACAAATATTTAAAAAAAAAAAATCATTTTTTTGGCGAATCTTGTTATACTTTTTTATTAATAGAATTTCAACACGAACATCGATATCAAATAGAAAACAAAAGAAAACACATGAGTTTAAAAAATGAATCTTAACGGGAAAAAATGAAAAGAACTAACGCAAAGTTATCCAAAAAAAAAAAAAAGATAAACATAAATTTATCCTTTTTCCTTTGCCTATAAGAGATACTACTACATACATCACTTCTATATAGACCAACTTTATACAAATTAAAAACATCAATGAATCTACAAAATAAAGCCAACATAACATCAAAATAAATTTATTCGTTAAATTTTTCGAGATATAAGAGATCTTATACATATATTTATATGAATTCAAAATTATTGCTATAAATAAACTAAGTTATAATATAAATATTTTCATGTACAATTTTTGAAATATAATTCTACACATAGTCCTAACTAGGAGTGGGCGTTCGGTATTCGGTTCGGTATTTTCAAAGTTCGGGTTCAATAATTTGGTAATCGGTATTTGAACATAGATACCACATATCATACTTATAAACATCGGTTTAGTAGTTCGGTAATCGGTAAATTAAACTTTGGTTCGGTACGGTATTTGGTAATACCATATTGAAGTTGGACATGTGCACATGTACGTTTAAACTTCAAAGAGTATATTTAATAGAAACCCTATTTAGTATTCTTTTTGTTGCTTTTTACGAATATATTACCAAGGTCCAAGAGATTTTTTAGGATGACTAGTACTATTGCCTATTGGGTTGGGTTTTATATATATATATATATAGAGAGAGAGAGAGAGAGAGAGAGATATTTGATATTCGGTAAATACCGAATACCAAACGGTATTAATATCTTGTACCAAACCCAATCCCGAATACCAAACTATTGAAATCTCAAATTACCGAATACCAATTACCAAATTTTTCGATTCGGTAATTCAGTTTTTGGTATTTTATGCCCAGGCCTAGTCCTAACAGATTTGTTTAGTATAGCTTTTAGAAATTTTAATATTTAATAATATTTTTACTTTTATGTATTCCATCGTGTCTTTTATTTATTTTGCTACATAATGCTATATACATAGTTTACCAATTTTATGAAGTAACATTTTTTGAGAATTATAGTCCTATTAATAATTTTTCAGTAATGCTTTTTTTATTCATAAGAATTTTATATATAAAAAACTAAAAAAAGAAAAAGAAAAATATAGAAAACCAAGAAAGAAAATAATACAATCAAATTCGAATCTGTATCCCTTTTTTTTATGTGACTTTTTTTTTTCATTTTATATCTTTTTCCTTATTCCTCACACGTTGATTATGTGTCTTTTCTATTTACAATCTTTATTATCAAAATTTTCACTCAAATCAGAAGTTAATGTCTACTTTTTCTCTTCATAATATTTTAAAAATATCCCCACTTTTTTTATTCTTTAATATCTTTTACCATTTATAATTTATCATTATTCTCTATAAATTTAGGGAGACTATAAATGGAACATACTAAGTTTAAATATAGAACAAATAAATGAATCATTATTTGTAAATTGAACTTTAATTTGGCCATATTATATGAAGCCCTTTTTGTATTTTTTTTTTTTTTTAATTTATTGACATCTCAATGAATAAATGTAGAGATTGAAGAAGAAGAAAATAAGGGAGAATACTTCCAAAAATACCTGAAGTTTGACCGGATTACCAATTGAGCATACTGACTTTGCGGGAGTCCTATTACCCCCCCCCCCCCCAAACTTTTTTTGGTATTTTAATGGCATATATCTGACACTTGGCCCATTGCGTGTTAGTCATGCGCATTGAGCGCATGAAAAGTGTTAAAAACGTTATACTCTTTTTTTTTTGCCAAACAGCCCCTCAATTTTATAATTATTTAAAGTTTTATATTTTTTATTTATTTTTTCATTCTTTTTCTTCTCTTTTCTCCCTTCTAACTTCTTTCTTCTTTCTTCTTTCTTTCTTTTCTTCAACAATAGTTGCTCCATTGTTGAATTGAAATTAAATTCTTGAAGATTACGTTTCAGTTTTCATTCTGAAAGATTAATGGAACTCGCTAAATGAAACTCAATGGAAGATTCGGAAGATTCAAACTTGGAAACTCGCTAATTGAATCTTTCGAGTTCCATTAATGGAAATTGAATCTTCCGAGTTTCATTAACGGAAAATTGAATAGCTTCATACATGTACAGTCTGTATTTTTGTCTTCATACATGAAATTAAATTTTTCGAATCTTCCGAATTCCATTAATGGAAATTGAATCTTCCATTGAGTTTTCAATTAGTGAGTTCCATTCAATTAGCGAGTTTCATTAAATCTTCCATTAATGAAACTCGCTAATTGAATCTTCCGAGTTTCAATGGAAAATAATGAAAGATTTCATTCAATTATTTGGAAAAACTTTGGAATATTTGAAATTGACTTTGGAATAAGAATGGAGTTGGAATTTGAAATTGACTCAATGAAGTCATTTGGAATATTTAATATGGTTGTAATGGTGAAAAAGTGTTGAAAAGTGATAAAAGAAGAAAAAGTGTGTGTACCACACTTTCCACTGTAAAAACTGGGTATAACGTTTTGGGGGAGGGATTAATTCCACTTTAAAAAAGTTCTGAGGGAAATTAATTCCTATTTAAAAAGTATAGGAGGGTAATAGAACCCCCGCAAAGTTCAATATGCTCCACTAAAAATTTGGTTAAAGTTCAGGTATTTTCGTGGATATTATCCCAGAAAATAACAACATTCATATGAAAATCTGAATTGAAAAATATGCTTATCAAATTTACTGTAAATTTACACATAGTACTAACAGATTTGTTTAGTATAGCTTTTACAAATTTCAATCTTTAATAATATTTTTACTTTTATGTATTTAATCGTGTCTTTTATTTATTTTGTTACATAATGTTATATACATAATCTACCAATTTTATGAAGTAACATTTTTTTGAAAATATAGTCCTATTAATAATTTTTCAGTCGTGCTTTTTTTATTCATATGAATTTTATATATTAAAAAATAAACAAAATGGAAAAATACAGAAAACCAAGAAAGGAAATAATAAAACCAAATTCGAATCTGCATCCCCTTTTTTGCATATGCCTTTTTTTTTTAATTTTATATCTTTTTCCTTATTCCTCACAAGTTAACTATGTGTCTTTCCTATTTACAATCTTTATTACCAAAATTTTCACTCAAATCAGAATTTAATGTTTACTTTTTCTCCTCATAATATTTTAAAAATATCTCCACTTTTTTTATTCTTTAATATCTCTTGCAATTTATAATTTATCATTATTCTCTATAAATAGAGACTATAAATGGAACATACTAAGTCTAAATATAGAACAAAATAAATAAATTATTATTTTTAAATTGAACTTTAACTTGGCCATATTATAGAGAAAATAACCAAAAGCACCCCCAACCTTTACTCCAAATCTCAACTACACACTTATATTTTGCGGGGGTCCTATGATCCCCTGAACTATTTAAAAATGGAATATATACCTTCCTGAATGCTGAGGTGGCACGGAAGGTGTAGTACACTCTCTTTGAGAGAGTGAAGACGTTTTAACATCTTAATTTTTTAATTGTTAATTTTTAATTTTTTTAATTGTGTATTATTTCACTTCTTTCTTTCCCCTTCAACAAAACACCATGGATGCTTCTTTCTTCTCTCTTCTTTCTTTCTTTCTTTCTTTTCTTTAACAAAACACCATGACTGTTCCATACCCACACACCAAATTCTGTAATTTCATAAAAAAATAACTCAATTAACTATTATTTCAACACACACACATCAAATGGGTCACCTTCAATTCCATCAAAATAGCAAAATTAACAATTACGTCGACATTCATGGATGCTTCTTTCTCTTCTCTCTTCTTTCTTTCTTTCTTCTCTTCAACAAAACACCGTGACTGCTCCACACACACACACCCCAAATTTTGCAATTCCATAAAAAAATAACTCAATTAACTATTATTTCAACACACACACACCCCAATAGGTCACCTTCAATTCCATCAAAATAGCAAAATTAACAATTACGTCGACATTCCACCATTCTACTTGTAATGCAGCAACAACAGAGCTTTGTACGAGCCATTGGTGTTTTTTTTTATGTCAACAAGCACCAAACTTTTTCAACAAAATCTGATAATTGTCTCAAAATTTTTAATAAAATCCCTACTATAATTTGATGGGAACCGCAAAAACAACAAAAGGTGGATATAAAGGGGCAACAAATAGCAAAATCAAAGTTTTCATCCTCATCAACATGACCCAATAAAAGAAACCAAGAACCTTTCCACCAACATTTTTACTCCTAGCCTCTTCATGGTCCATAATACCAGCTGAGGTAGTCAGTACAATGTACCCGAACTATCGGGATATACATACGAGCCATTGGAATGTTTAGTTTATGCTCTTGTGGAGTTTAGAATTGTTTGATTTGAGGATCTATAGAAATGAAATTGAGTTGAAGAAGAAAATGGAATAAAATGGGAAATGAGAAAGAGATAGAAATTTTGTTAAGGAGAAATAATATATAAAGAGAAAAGTAAAATATATAAAGTAAAATTAAGTTTTTAGATATTTTTTTTTAAATGACGTGGCAGCGAGTGCAGGTCACTACTTGAAATAAAATCTGGGTATGAGCTTTTAGATGGGTATATATTTCATTTTTAAAATGTTCGGGGGGGTCATAGGACCCCCGCAAAGTATAAGTGTGTAGTTGAGATTTGGGTAAAGATTGAAGGGGCTTTTGGCCATTGTCTCCCATATTATATGAAGCCTTTCTTGTCCCTTCTTTTTTATTTAGAGAGAATACCCAATTACCCCCCTGAACTATACCCAAAAGGGTTATGACACACCACAACTTGAAGGAGGTTCTATTACCCCCTGAATTAATTAAAAGTATAATTTTGACACTCTTAGTACCTACGTGGCACATCACACTGAAGTGTCCACGTAAGCACACGTGTGTGCCACGTATGTGCTATGTAGGCACTAAGGGTGTCAAAATTACACTTTTAATTAGTTCAGGAGGGTAATAGGACCCCCTTTAAGTTGAGGTGTCACTACAAGAAATCTGGTTTTTAGTGGCAACAAAAGTCGCCGCAAAAGAACCAAAAGTCGCCACTAAATTTATTTAGCAGCGACATTAGGGTCGTAGCAATTACTTCCGTAACTAAAAGTATTTTGTGACGACATATGTAAGTCACCACAAAACAGACATTCTGTGGAGACAAAAGTTGCCACAAAAAAACAAGCAAATACGCCACAAAACAAAAGGTTGATTTTTTAAAAAAAATGACTTTTTGCAGCGACTATACTCCCTGTTTGTGGCGACTACGGGTCGCCACTAATACTCACTTTTTTGTGGCAACTATGGGTCACCACTAATACTCAAGTTTTGGTGGCAACTATGGGTCGCCACTAATACTCACTTTTTTTCCAAAAAAAAAATATAAATTATATATTGTCTACTTCGTTGCCAATAATACAACTACAGTACTTGAATGTACAAAGACGATATTAAAATATATTTCTCTAGAAGAGAATTCTATAGTTTTTAATGGGTAACAAATCAATGTGATATACATATGAGAAAGAAAATCACAAAATATCTTCAAACTTCTCATGGCTAACAATTTCCATCATGAAATTACATGTCCCTGAAATAAAAAAGAAAGCAAAGTTTCAATTCTAATTACTTGTTAAAATGCAAGAAATGATTTGAGAAATCTTAATGTTGTTTTGTAAAAGAGATGACAACAATATCTTTGAATTAAAATACTACGAAATACATTAAAGAATCCAGAATGCACAAACTAGTTTGTCCCCTGTGGTAATCTCCCTCAATACTCATCTTACAAATGGGGATAAAAATATACTTATCAGACTGGCTCTTCCAAAATGATAAGACTTTTAATTCCTCAAATGATGAATTACATTAAGAAAGCTTAGGAACTTTGACTCAATAAAAATTCTACCCTTTTCTGTTTTTCAGGAAATGAACTTCTTTTTTAACTACTCTTAGTTAAACCAAAATAGACTAAAAGGACGATGAAACTAACAAAAAGATCTGGCCAGTAAAAAAGAAAGATCTCAATTCAGCTAACACCACCAAACTTATTCATGCTAGGCATATGAATTCCTAACACATTTTTTCTTAAGGATTTACTTAAGAATTATCTAAGATACTCATGAGATCATTTACTTAACTTCCACTTTATTTTATCCATTATGTGGTTCTGAAATTCTGTTAACTCTCAAAAATTTCAAAAAATTTTGCCAGAGTTTTCTTTGTAAATAGGCCTATCAAAAACTTGTCAGCTAACCAGAATACATATAAATACGCTTCACAGAGCGTTACAACAATGGATATTGTAATGCCGTATTGATACAAGACTATGTATGTATCAACAGATTCCAACCAACACAATAACAACAAGATGAACAACAAGGTGCTAGTGAATCAAAATAAAAATCAGCGGGGCAATAAACTTGAAAAGGCTACCAAAATTTGTGTATATATTTTTATTCCATGCAAATTGATTGCAGAAATGAGAAAATTTCTTAAACCAAATATGAATCTGCTTTACTTTTACAATCTGTGCAAACAAAAATTATATGTTTATTAAAGGATAAGAAGCCCCTCCACACCCCTCCAACCGCAACCAAAAATGAAGTTCTAGTTTGCTCATTCCAGACTAAACCAATAGCAGCAGAGCAGATGTGAAGAACTGAGAATTAGCCTTGTAGCTAAGCCTTCTCTAGGTAAGCCATTGTTCAATGAAGAACCAAGGCGAAACCCATTTTTCAATGAAATTAGTAATGTAGCCAACTAAGTAAAACCCACATGCCAAAATGAACAAAACAACATTAAAACAACATCCAAATCACAAAAAGTTCACGACTTTCAAGAATACCTACTGAAAAAATATAGAAATAAGAAGACTTTAATGGTGTGATTAGACCTTAATATGCTATCTTTTTTTCTGGTCAGTTACTGAATCAGTGCACAGCCAAAAATAACTAAATCCGACATGCCAAAATGAATTAGATATCATTAAAACAACACCCAACAAATCACATAAAGTTCAAAATCAAAATTAAGCAAAACCCACATGACAAAATGAACAAAACAACACTAAAACAACATCCAAATCCCATTAAGTTCACAACTTAATGCTGAAAATATTGAAATAAAAATACTTTGATGGTGTGATTAAGCCTTAACATGCTAAAACTAAATAAACCTCAACAACACCCAAATCAAATAAAGTTCACAACTTCAACAATACTTACTGAAAAATATAGAAATAACAAAACTTTGATGGTGTGGTTAGGCCTTAATATGCCAAAACTAAGCAAACCCCAAATGCAAAAATGAACCAAACAACACCCAAATCACATAAAGGACTGTAAACGGACACAACTCCTAAGCTCGGGAAATATAAAGGCGGGCATAGCTTTCTGCAGGTCAGACAGAAAAACGTATACATTATAATTCATTCAAACCCAAGATACCATCAGTGTCCAGTGAACGCTAGGCTTTTGTTTCATTGCAACATCTGTGAAGATAATTTGATCTGGTTACAGGCCTTGTGCAACAGAATCTGTATAAGCGAGCTGAATTAGCAAGAATTAACGTTTGCCTACCCCACCTATCGTTTGCCTACCAACTTCAACCTATCCTGATACTATCTCAAAATCAATGAAAACAAATTCCACACAATATGAATTTAACACACCAAAATATCAAACAATTAAAATTAATTGAGAGAAAGATAAGAAATGGACCTCAATTTATTTCAAATCCAACTTGTTCGACGTCGCCACCGGAATCTCAAACAAACGTCAATAAAACGAACAAATCCAACTTCGATCTAACGCCCTTTGCATTGCCTCGCCAAAATGGAACCAAGAATCATAAACTGAAAATACCAGAACCCATCCCGTATCATTTTCTGATAGATTTTCGATGAATAGTCGCCTAAAAGGGAACGGGGTAACTGTTCTTGTTGAATATTGATCAAGTTTTTTTTAAGGGATTTGGAGTGCGTTGAAGCTGGTTTTGATCGAGTTTTGGGGAAGGGACATTTCTAGCGATGGTTAGATCGAAAAACGTGGGGAAGGGGGCTGGTGGTGTTTCTCGGCGGTGGATGACCCCTTTTCCGACGAGATTCAGGTGAAGACTTACCAATCTTCAACCCCTCTCTCTCTCTCCGTATCCGATCTCCCCCCTCTCATTGTTCTCTCTGTACCTCTCTCTTTCTCAATTTCTCTCTCAAATCTCCATTTATCTACTATTTTTTTTATTTTGGATGTAGATTAACTGAAAAGATTATATGAGTTAGTTGATGCCTATTATAACTACACTTTTTATTTTCTTCTTGTATGTTATTGATCTTTTTTTTATTTTATAATTTTAATAAAGTAGGACAAAGAAAACATTTTTTACTAGATACCCAATAATTGTATTCATCAAAATTTAGGTAAATAATAAATAACATAATACTTCTCTACAAAAAATTAAACCAAAGAAAGAAAAATTGGATAAAAGTGACTGCTAGTTTAATAAATATAATAATCATAATAATAATGAGACGTCCTATTAAAATCGATTAATGTTATTATTATAAAAATTATCGATAATAATAACAAGAACAATAACAATTATAGTAAATATAATAATAATAGACAATATATTTGTAAACTGTGAGTGTGAACATTTACGTGGAAAAAATTAATAAATATTAATAAAATTGTGTAAAATAACATATTTGAATTAATAAATTTTAAAAAATGATACTAAAAACTACCAGAATAATTTGTACATTTTTAAATCATGAATGTGGATTGTCTATATATAAAATATATATCCAAAATATATTTACAAATAACTTAATTTATTTTTTTAAGAAAAAAACAATGCAAAATGAAAATTTGAACTTTGATTTGGTTTACATTTTGAACTTTTCGGCCTTTTAATTTATATCATTAATTATTCTATATTTTTATTATTATCGTAAATAATTTTTATTTGTAACTAATGTTGTAAAATATCTCAAGCTGAGAGTCTTATCAGTGGCGACTTTAACGGTCACCCCTAAATCTTAGACCTTTTGTCATGACCTACGCATAGTCGCCACTATATAGTAACTATTAGTGGCGACTTTAACGGTTGCCCCTAAATCTTATACCTTTTGTAGCGACCTACGCATAGTCACCACTAAATATGTCACTATTCTTATACCTTTTGTGGCGACCTATGTCACTATTAGTGGCCACTTTATAGTCGCCACTAAATATGTCACTATTCTTATACCTTTTGTGGCGACCTATGCATAGTTTCCACTAAATATGTCACTGTTAGGGGCGACTTTAACGGTCGCCCCTAAATCTTATACCTTTTGTGGCGACCTACGAATAGTCGCCACTAAATATGTCACTATTAGTGGCGACTTTGACGGTCTCCCCTAAATCTTATACCTTTTGTGGCAACCCTTATATGTCGCCACAGAAATGCTAGCTTTTGTGGCAACTGTTTGCGTCGCCACTGAAAGTCATCACAAAAAACTGTATTTCTTGTAGTGTGTGTCATAACTTTTTTGGGTATAGTTCAGGGGGGTAATTGTGTATTTTCTCTTTTATTTATTGACATCTCAATGAATAAATGTAGAGATGGAAGAAGAAGAAAATAACAACATTCATATGAAAGTTTGAGTTGAAAAATATACTTGTCAAATTTATTGTAGATTTCTTCAAAAATTTTGATTTCTGCTTTATTTTTCCTTCTTGATTCACCCTCGAATATCTCGAATGTGGTACTGATTCAACA
>NC_061112.1:103564338-103579889 GCF_002878395.1 Capsicum annuum
TAATAGCATTGATGATGAAAGAAATTAAATTTGACTATCTTTAATATTTTATAAAATATTTAGTGTCATTGATTGATAGTATTTTATAAATTTACAAATGAAAAAATTTAGAAAAAAGCTCAAAAACATCTCAAAAAAGATAAATAGCAATCTTTGATTCTTAGACATGCCACGTTGCAATCCCTAGTTTCTCCTTTATATATACTAGTTTAGGTGTACGCACCTTACGCGTGTACCTCACTTTAATAAGTTCTAACATTACATTAAATAGGATATTTGTTTAAATAATAAAGATAGATATAATAATTAAATTTAATATTTTTTGAGTATGTAAAGATGGAGAATTTATTTATTAAACTTAATCTTTACCCAAAATATCTTAAAAAGTCGATCGATAATTATCTACCATTTATAAATTATAACAAAATAATAAAATGATAGAGACATCAAAATAATACAATTAAATCTAATCTTTATACACAAAAAATTTCTCAAAGTCGTCCGACACTCATTTATCACTTGTAAATAATAACAAAATAATACGATAATAGAGATATCAAAATAATTCAACTAAACCTAACCTTTACTTAAAAAAATTCTTCAAAGCCGACTAACATTTAACATTTATCTATCACCTGTAAACTGCAACAAAATAATACGGTAAAAGTGATATCAAAACAATACAATTAAACTTAAATTTTACACACAAAATTTTCTCAAACCCGATCGAGATTCATTTACGAACTGTAAACTACCACAAAGTAACAAACTAATAGAGATATTACGATCATACACTTAAACCTAACCTCTACCTAAAAAAAATTTTCAAAGCCGACCAACATTCATCTAGCATCTATAAATTAAAATAAAACAATAAATAATAAAGATCAAAACAATACAATTAAACCTAACCTTTACACAAGAAATTCTTCAAAGTCAACCGACATTCATCTACGACCTGTAAACTATAAAAAAAAAAATATAATAGTGATCACAAAGTTTCGATTTTGATCCAACTAATTCTTGCCTGAGCAAAAATTTTAACCCCAAATGATGATTTGAATGAAAACAAAGAAGATATATATAGATATAGATGACAAAAACAGTGAAGAAGTTGAGGATTAGAAAATTAAGCATCGATGCAATTGAATCAAGTTAGATGAGCATCAATCTTTTTCTCGCACCCCAAAAGAGAACCAAAGCTAACACAAATACCATGGAGATTACTCGTATTTCTGCACAAAATAGAACACAAATATCACGTAGATTGCTATTATCTTTGTACAAAACCAAACACAAGTATCATGTAGATTGCTAGTATTTCTGCGCAAAACACAAGTTAGAATCACAATCAATAAGGATGAGAAATATTAATTAATTTTCCTACCATATATTTTAGGAATCTCATATATTTTAAGAAGTCTCATTGAAAGGAAAATATTAATTAATTCTCCTACCATATATATTTTAGGAGTCCCACGTATTTTAGAAAGTCTAGTTAATATAATAAAAATAATTAAATAATAAATTTTAAAAATAGTGAAAAGGCAGTTTTTTCTAAAAAGAATCATTTAATGAAGGGTAAAAAGTTCAAGTAATTTTTCTAAAGGTCTTCACATTTTTGATATATTGTAGATATAGATATAGATATAGATTAGATTATAGATTTTATATATATAGTTTAGTTGCACGTGTCTCGCACGTATAATTTTTGATTATTTAAAATTAAATGATTTTATCTATTACGAAGGTTTTTAATGAAGTACAAAAAGTTCAAAACAGATATTTTATTGTAAGCACATATATATATGAGAAAAATAATTACGTTGTTAGATTCGAACATACGAGAATATCAAACCTAGAAATCAAAATTCACAAACATAACAGATATAATAATGCATGACGTGTTAAACTTAAAATCACTTCCAAGCTAAAGAAAAGATAATAAGCCACGACAATCAAAAAAGGAAAAACAACTCAAAACAAGAGAGAGAGAATAACATACTAACCTAGCGGATGACAATTACAATAGTTGAAGAAAACATAACGAATAAAATCACAACCATTCTTGTTGAAGCGAAGGTTAATACTTTGAAGAAATGAGATGCAGATATATCACATTTGATTTTTCTGCACATAACCTAAACAAAAAGACAAACAAGAAGAAGAACAGAGACGTAATAAGAAGAGAAAGGAGGAAGTAGAAATAAACGGACTTAAAAATTATTTGCAAAATATTAGTTAAATAGAATTATTGGAGACTTATATTTACTACACATTAATAAGTATTTATATTAGGTAATATTTAAATTAATTTAGAATTGTAAAATATTAGGAGTTCCTATTGAGTTAAAATAGGTATAATATTTCTTTATATCCGGAATACTTAAATAATATAAAAATAATTAAATTAAGCCTACGTGCATTGCTGTAAATTTAAAACAATGTTGTTAAAGTGCCCGGTACTATTAAAGTATAATAAACTTTCACTTTATTCAAAATTTTGTAAATTTCAAATCCCTAATTAAGAATATAAGTTGAAAATTAAACCTAATCCTAATTTAAGAAAAAAAATTTATCATATTTTAAAGTCCTAATTCTTTATCATATTTTAAAATCTTAACCCATATATTTTAGGATTCAAAATTATATATATATAATTAAATAATAATTGGAGAAAAAAAAAGTAAAAAAATGATCTTATCTATTATAAAGTATTTTAATGAAGAATAAAAAATTTAAATTACTTTATATTTTTAATATATTATAGATATAGATTATATATTATAGATATAGGTACAGATTATAAATTATAGATATAGATATAGATCATAGATATAAATATATATTGATTGGGCGAGACTGAGGGAGTAATTTGGGACAAATTCGGGTTTAACATGTACTTATAAAAGGCGGTGAACAAAAAAAATCCTTATAAAAATCCTCAGAAGTCTGTAGACGCAGCTTAACAGGCGGTAGGGCTGGAAGCTACAACCAGATTGTTCCATTATCTTAGCTGAACTAAATCATGTAACTTTTCTCTTCCTCTGACTGAATCCCTAGCTATAACACAAAAAACTTACCATTTTATTTTTTAAAAATTTTATAATATTGTGTTTCGGTCTAACTAGTCGGCGCCTCGCCTGATTTATGTGTTAAAAAAATCATTATTTTCGTTTAATACTTTTGGTGTTGTGAATAATGTAGGAGGCATTCGGTAAATCGGCCACCAACACCAGATACACGGAATGATCAAGAAAAGGAGCCTACCCTTAAAGAAATTATCAACATTAAGGTCTATTCTTAGTCCCTTTTGGAATACTGTTTAGTTGATTGAGAGTTGGGAAATTCTTGTTTATTAATCTTTTTTTGCTTGTTTAGTTGATTGAAAGTGGGGAGAAAGAACGGTTGATGGAGCTATTGAGGGAAAGGCTTGTTGAGTCTGGATGGAAGGATGAAATGAAATCTCTTTGTAGGTAATGTACTCTATCCTATTGTTTTATTTTAGTACTGTTTTGTTACTGTGTGTTGTTTTGCATTTTTTTTTCTAAACTGCTTTGGACTGTTTTTGTTACCCGAGTTTCTATCAGAAACAACCTCTCTACCTTGAGGTCGAGGTAAGGTCTGGATACGCTCTTACCCTCCCTATATCTCACTTTGTGGGGCTACGCTGGGTATTATGTTGTTGTTGTTAAGTTGGCTATTTCTTCATGCATGTGTTTTGATCTGTTGCTCAGCAACTACTACCTTGCCTTTTTTGCTACTATGAAAATCCAATGGAAAGTCAGTTACTTTTCTTGTTTTGCTATCAAGTGAAAAATAAATGTTAATTTGACAATCTTGTTCTGTTTATTTTTCTGGCAAGTGAAATGCAATTGTTTGTATATCCTTTGTGGACACCAGGTCTTTCCATTCCCGTTCCCTCATACCAAATGTTCGCCACCCCTAAAATGAAGGGTTAAAGATCCCAAATGGTGTAAAGGAAGGTAATTCAAGTCGTTTACATTACTTGAACAATGGAACCATGTACAAGTAGGGCTTTCCAAGTCCTGACTGCTGTTTAAGTGTAGTAATTGTTGCTTTGCCCCATTAAACACATTGCTGTTATTGACTTCTCATCATCATCAACAACAACATATATCTGCACACCCTACCCCTTCCCTTTCCAAACAAAAACAAAAAGGAGAAAAAAAGAACCTCTTTTCTTAAAATTGTGGTGTTTTGGTCCAGCTTGAGAGCACCTTGAATAATTACAAGGGTACCTGTTACCTCCCACTCTGTCTAGCAAGGCTTGATGGGTGAGAATAAGTCACTTCTCCATTGGGAGTTGTACCTTGAGATTTCATGATTCTTATCCTATGTTGCTCGGACTCTTCAAAAAAGTCAACGGGTGCATGTTGAATTCTCCAAAAGTAGTGTACTTTTGGAGAATCCTACACGGGTGCAGCATTGAAAGTGAATAATCCGTGCAACTTAGTTCTTATCCCAATTCATTGACCACTAGGCCACAGTCTATATGGCTGGATGCAAAAGGACCGTTTGCCTACTTTTCACCCTAGCTCTACTTAGCCAATGTCCACACCCCTCCCCATCTCGTTCTAATTCAACTAGTGAATTAAAAGGAAAGGAAGAAACTCTATTTTTCTAATTCTAAAGTAGTCCATGTTTTGAAACCCGTCTAATCAGATCGTTGCTCCTTGATTCTTTAAGAAGCATTTAACTTCTGTCTTGTAGTTCCAGAACACCGACAAAAGAAGTCACAATATGGTTTTTCATTCAACCAGACACGCAGATTAACAAAAACAATTAAATTGGAAAGAAAGATGAGTTAAAGAAGTCAGTCCTCCTGCATGTTAGTTGCATATTACTAAAATCTATCAACTGTTGATTCAAACAATTGCTGTACGAGAAAGGTTGAACTGTGTCACAAAGGAGGGTCTTTTGCAGGTAGGAGTTGGAGAGGGCAACTTGAAGATGAGTAAAAAGCAGAGATAGATTTTCTCAAGAAATAAAAGTAACAGAAACTTTCTAAAAAAAGGGAAGGGATAGAGATGGGGGAGGGAATGAGGGGCCCAAATCAAGGAAGAGAAGTGTGGATATGAAGCATCAGAAAAGAGGATGTATGAAGGAGGAGAAGAAGATGTAAGGGAGCCTGAATAGAATGGGTAAAAGGTAGTCAAAGGGACAATTGGCAGTTACAGTCAGCTGGAAAAGAAAAGGATCATAGAACTGTTGGGATGGAGAGAGTTGGAGGAATAGTTGGGGGATATGATTAGGGAAGAGAGGAATGGTGGGATGGGGATAGGTTGTGGAAACAGAGAGGAAGAAGACAACATACAAAATAGGGGCAGTGAAAATGCTCGACTTGTTTGATTAGTAATAGTTATTGAATTTCTATTTGGAGAAAGGAAAAGTATTGCCTCTTTCCCAAATTAACTACTTTGAGCTGGCATCGGTGGTAAACTTGTGTATTTTGACCATATGCTTCTGTTAAATTATGTGGTATTTTGTAGTAATAGTCTAAAGTGTCAACTATCAATTTTGAGGTGGTTGATTTGGTGATTACAGCCAAGTAGCCAACTTAGGGATACTTACTGTGGCCGTACTTGAGTTGTATACGAGGGTAAGGTAGATCCGCTCAGTAGTAAACTGCTATTTAGTTAGACTAATTAAAAGAAGGGAGGTTTTTGATGATACAAGGGAACCTAAATGATTCGTAATAACCAAAATCTTCCGTTCTTTTTATCCTTGTGCTACAAATTCTCTTTGTATTTTTACTGTCCTGTTTTATATTTAAGGTCCTGATTATAAGAAGGTTTGGTTGCGCTGTCGTGAAGAACAAGTTTTGTTTAAGGGGTGGCAACTATTTGTTTCAACTCTGAATCAATGTTTGAGCTCTTAATATGCACTTATTTCTATCTTTGAGGGCACTAAAAAATAAATATTCCAAGTTATAGTTATTTCTTTATCTTCTATGATCTTCTGGTATGCTGGTCATTATTATGTACATATAGCAATCGATTTTCAATTTGACGTGTTACCTTTGTCACATTGATTTTCCATCAACGCTTCACACAGGGAATATATAAAGAAGAAAGGACGGAACAATGTAACCATTGACGACCTTGTACATGTGATTACCCCGAAAGGCAGAGGTAAGGCCTTGTGTCTTTTCTTTCTCTTTCTGTTGATGACACACGCACGCACACTCTCGCTCCTGAAGGAGAAAGGACTAATATGCTTAGAAGCTATTCCTTCTGCTTAATCTTGTAACCTTTTTAAGCAATAAAAGACCATTGGTGTTGACATAATTCCTTGAGTAAATATCATACCATGTTTGGTTATGGGGAAATTAGATTTTCTGATCCTGTCTCTTATGCATTTCTCTGCTTCATGATTATTGGAATGTTTTAAATGTTGCTCTTGCATTGCCTGACAGAATATGCACATTGGTGTTACCTTTGCTAAACTTCTCTGCTGCTAATTGAACGTTGCAGGTTCAATTCCTGATCCGATCAAAGCTGAGTTGCTACAGAGAATTCGTACCTTCCTTGTTTCTGCCGCTCTTTGAGTCAACAGCTTCATGCATTAAGAAGGTAGCAGTATAGGTGAATATGTGGCCATTAGGTTCGACTCATTCATCTTGGAGCATCGCTTTTCTAGATTATGACCACAATGAGGGAACCAGGAGCCATATGAAAAGATGTGTTACTGGCAGTTTGCGTATACCAAGTTTGATAGAATTGAATAAATTGCTACTTGGTGTAATCTATGTTGAAGGTCGAGGTTCGGAGTTAGACCACTGCACCGCCCTCACCTTTTAGTGTCTAAATTATCTTTAAGAAGCGTAATTTTATTGCACTACCTGCACAGTTGAATCCCCCACCCCACCCCCCCACTTTTGTTTTTTTTGTTTGTGGTACTTTATTGATGTGTTGTACTGGGTAATGGGAATTGGTAAAGACCAGTTGGATGCGTGTGTTCTCTCTGGCTTGGTTCTCCATCTTGCTCCTTTTTTTCGTCTCTTAAATCTTTGCAACCCCCACGTGCCAAAATGTCTTGGGGGTTTAACATCTTGGGGGACATATGCAACATCAGAAAGATAAATGAGCAACTTTGTCAGGTCGAAGCACATCTTCCATGCTTGATGCAGTAGTTCCCCGTTGGGCAGACTATCACCAACTTTCAGGAAATTGTATGACACATTCAAATATTGGTGGCTTTAGATATTTGATTTCAAATAACAATGTTTTTTAGAATAGTTTTTCTTACTTTTTAATATACTAAAAGTATTATTTTATTCCTCTATATTTTAAATATATTTTTAAACTTTTCATGCTCATTTATCTCTCAAATTTTATTTTTTATTATTTTTCACTTTTTAATTTTTTCTTTACTTTTATAATTCTACCTTTTTCACATTTTTATTTTATTTTTTAAATTTATTATTTTGATTTTTATTTTTTCCTTTTATTTTCATATTTTATTTTATTCGTCTCAACTTTTATTTTTTTCCTCATTTTTTTTTTTTACCCTTTTTTTTTTTTTTTCTTTTTTTTTTTTTATTTTTTTTTCTTTACCCTTTATTTAGAATTTTTTTAATTTCTCTTTTTTTTCCAGAATTTTTTTTAGATATTCATTCTCGTTCATCTTTTTTCCTCATTTCTCAAATATCCTTTCTCTTGCCCTATATATGAGCAGTTTATTCTTTAATTGCACTACAAAAGATATGGAAAACCGCTCTATATCCTTAGGATGAGAGTCAACAACAACAACAACACACCCAGTGTATTCCCACTTAGTGGGGTCTGGGGGGTAAGATGTACGCAGTCTATATCTCTACCTCTGATGAAGTAGAAAGGCTGTTTCCGAAAGACTCCCGGCTCAAGGCACAAGATATCACACAAACACATAGTAAAGCACAGAAGCAGATGACATAACATAAATACGGTACCCATAAGGAATATAAAACAGAGGAAAGCAGAGGAAAGCACACAGATTCGTAATAAGCATGGAACACTGAATACGGAATCATAACGGGAATAAAAAATAAAAAAATAAAAAACCCCCACCAAGTAATTCCCTACACTAGCGACCCAATCTGGCCCTACTCTTCTGCCGTAATTCGCGTCTTCCAGACTTTCCTATCTAGGGTCATGTCCTCGGTGAGCTGTAACTGTTCCATGTCCCGCCTAATCACCTCACCCCAGTACTTCTTCGGCCTACCCCTACCCCGCCTAAAACCATCCAACGCTAGCCTCTCACACCTACGGACCGGGGCATCCATGCCCCTCCTCTTCACGTGTCCGAACCATCTCAATCGTGCTTCCCGCATCTTACACTCCACTGAAGTCACACCAACCTTCTCCCAGATAGTCTCATTCCGAACTCTATCCCCTCGAGTCAGTCCACACATCCAGCGCAACATCCGCATTTCTGCCACCTTCATTTTTTGGATGTGGGAGTTCTTAACTGGCCAGCACTCCGCTCCATACAGCAAGGCCGGACGGACTACCACCCTATAGAATTTGCCTTTAAGCTTGGGCGGCACCTTCTTATCACACAGCACCCCCGACGCGAGTTTCCACTTCATCCATCCCGCCCCAATACGGTGCGAGACATCCTCGTCAATCTCACCGTTACTCTGGATCACGGACCCGAGATACTTGAACTTATCCCTCTTACATACCTCCTGTGCTTCCAGCTTCACTACTACCTCGTTCTCCCGCCTCACGTCATTAAACTTACATTCCACATACTCTGTCTTGCTTCTGCTCACCCTGAACCCTTTAGACTCAAGAGTTTGCCTCCACATCTCTAATTTGTCATTTACACCCCCTCGAGTCTCATCTATCAGAACTACATCGTCTGCAAAGAGCATACACCACGGCACCTCCCCTTGAATACGCCGCGTCAACACATCCATTACTAACGCAAACAAAAAGGGACTAAGAGTAGATCCCTGATGCAATCCTGTCCGGACAGTGAAATGCTCTGAGTCTCCTCCCGCCGTCCTCACCTGGGTTTTCGCTCCCTCATACATATCCTTAATTACTCTGATATATGCCTGCGGTACTCCCCTCACCTCCAAGCATCTCCAAAGCACCTCCCTGGGGACTTTGTCGTAAGCCTTTTCCAGGTCGATAAACACCATGTGCAGATCCTTCTAACTTTCCCTATAATGCTCCGCCAACCTCCGTACCAGGTGGATTGCCTCCGTCGTCGAGCGGCCGGGCATAAATCCGAACTGATTTTCCGAGATAGACACTATCCGTCTCAGCCTCACCTCGACCACTCTCTCCCAGATCTTCATAGAGTGACTCAATAACTTAATCCCCCTATAGTTATTACAACTCTGAATGTCCCCCTTATTCTTATAGAGAGGGATCATGGTACTCCACCTCCACGCCTCGGGCATCTTTGCCGTCCTGAAAATTTCATTAAACAATCCAGTCAACCACCTTACACCAGCCTCTCCAACGAACTTCCAAAACTCCACCGGTATCTCATCCGGCCCCATCGCCCTACCCCTACGCATCCTGCGGACTGCCTGTCTAACCTCTTCTACCTTAAAACGTCTACAATAGCTAAAATCCCAACACTCCTCTGAGTGCTCCAGTTCCCCTAACACAATAGCTCTGTCCCCCTCGTCATTCAAGAGCCTATGAAAGTACGACTGCCATCTCTTCTTTATGTGGCCGTCCTCCACCAACACTCTACCGTCCTCCCCCTTAATGCACCTCACCTGATCGAGGTCACGACCTTTCCTCTCCCTAGCCTTAGCGAGTCTAAACAACTTTTTCTCCCCTCCTTTCCCCTGTAACCCTGCATACAAGCTCTCAAAAGCGGCCGTCTTAGCTGCCGTGACCGCTGACTTCGCCTCCTTCCTCGCTAGCTTGTACTCTTTCCTGTTTACCCGCTTCTCTTCTTCGTCCTTACTTTCCACCAACTTAGCATACGCCTCTTTCTTGGTCTCCACTTTCTTCTCCACCTCTTCATTCCACCACCAATCCCCCCGATGGTGACCGGCCCGGCCCCTAGAAACACCCAACACCTCCCTTGTATTCTCCCTGATGCACCTTGCCGCCCTGTCCCACATACTATCCACGTCCCCCCTACACTCCCACACCCCCTTGCCCGCCAACCTCTCCCCTATCTCCCACGCATTCACTGGCGTCAAGCCGCCCCACTTAATTCTCGGTCTACACTCCTTACTCCTCCTCTTTCTATTCTTCTTTATACCCAAATCCATAATCAAAAGCCTATGTTGGGTCGAGAGATTCTCACTCGGGATGACTTTACAGTCCTTACACAACGCCCTATCCCCTTTCCTAAGCAACAAAAAGTCAATCTGGGTCCTGGCTATCGCGCTCCGAAAAGTGATCAGGTGCTCGTCCTTCTTCGGGAAGCCCGAGTTCACCACCACCAGCCCAAAGGCCCTCGCAAACTCCAATAGGGTTGCCCCCTCTTCATTTCTCTCTCCAAAACCAAAACCACCATGCACATCCCCAAAGCCTCCCGGTAGCGCCCCGATGTGCCCGTTGAAATCCCCTGCTACAACAATCTTCTCCGAACTGGGCACGCCTCTCACCACCTCCTCTAAAGCCTCCCAGAACAGCATCTTCTCCTCCCCCTCCGCTCCCACTTGCGGCGCATAAGCACTACACACGCTCAGGGTAAACCCCCGAATGACCAACTTAATAGTCATCAACCTATCGTTGATCCTCTTCACCTCCACTACCTGACCTCTAAGCTCTTCATCTACTAAGATGCCAACTCCATTCCTACGCCTCTCGCTCCCAGAGTACCACAGCTTGTAACCATCCACATCCCTAGCCTTAGACCCTACCCACTTGGTCTCTTGGACACACGCAAGGTTGATCCTCCTCTTCCTAAGAATCTTCACAAGCTCTACGGACTTACCCTGAAGGGTCCCTATATTCCAAGACCCAACCCTCAGCCTACCGTCGCTATCCACACGCCCCCCACTACCTCCCCCTCGGCCCAACCTTGGCCTCCCGCCCACTCCCGCCCTCTCCCCATCCCCCGCCCCCACCACGGCCCCACACCCCAACCCCCTCGGACATGACCCTATCCACCCATTACCACCCACAGCCACAACTACCCGACAGTATAGGAAAATATAAAGATGAACCCGGTGACAGTATCAAAGCAGCAGCAAGGAAATACAAAGCTCACACACATCCTTAGGATGAGAGTGAAAATCGAAAATCATTAGGTCCACAATTTTCAAACGTATCAGTTAATCTAACTTTATCATATAGCAAAACATCATATTTCTTAATACTAAAGTTCAGTAGTATTTACTGTCAAGTGTCATGCAAAATATAAGGAAATAGATCAGTAATTCAATAGTAACTTTTAACTGGTCAATTATATTCAAATGCTTGACAGATGACCTGCATCTAGAAATTAAAAACAAACTAAGCATCATATAGAGAATGGCAGTACTGCAATCTCAAAACAGAATACCACACAATTATGGAATTAGCATTTTGTGTAAGTATGAAGTCTAATTAGTCTATTCAGTAAGTGTACATCTTTCTGCATTTTGATCAGCATGAATAGGTTATCAATGTCTGCATTTTCGTCATTAGTTGGTTCATATTATCTATTCTATCAGCCAGTTGATCTACATCTTCATTCAGTTCATTAGGGTGCCTCCATCTTGATCATGATTCTGTTCACTAATGTCTTCATATTGATTAGCATTTTTCTTAGCAGCTCCTAAATCTTGTTCATCAGAAACCTGTTCATTAGCATCTCCATATTGATCAGCATTTTGCTCAATAGCACCCACATCTTATTCATTAGAAACCTGTTCATCGGTGTCTCCATCTGGATCAGCACTTTGCTCAACAACACCTACATCGTGATCATCAGGACTCTGTTCATTAGCATTTCCATCTTGATTAGCATTTTGCTCAGCAGTGTCCACATCTTGTTCATTAAGAAACTGTTTATTAATGTTTCCATCTAGATCAGCACTTTGCACAGCAACACCTATATCTTGATTAACATTTTTTACATTAGAGCCCATATCTTGTTCATTAGGAATCTGTTCATTGGTTTTTCCATCTTGATCAGCATTTTGCACATTAGATCCCACATTTTGTTCATTAGAAACCCATATCGTTCATCTTTTTTTCTCATTTATCATATATGTTAAAAATCTAATCAATGCAATTAAAGAATAAATTGTTTTTTCTTGGGCAAAAGTTTTTAATTTTAACAATTTTCTAAAGTCTTGCCCATGAGGTAAGAGTTGCACATATGTTAATAATCTAATCAGTGCAATTAAAGCATAAACTTTTTCCATTTGGGCAAAAGTTTTCAATTTCAACAATTTTCTAAGCTAAGTCTTGCCCATGAGGCAAGAGTTGCATATATGTTAATAATCTAATCAGTGCAATTAAATAATAAATTGTTGCCTCTTGGGCAAAAGTTTTTAATTTCAACAATTTTCTAAAGTCTTGCCCAAGAGGCAAGAGTTGCATATATGTTAATAATCTAATAAGTGTAATTAAAGAATAAACTTTTGCCTCTTGGGCAAATGTTTTCAATTTAAACAATTTTCTAAACTAAGTCTTGCCCATGAGGCAAGAGTTGCATATATGTTAATAATTTAATCTGTGCAATTAAAGAATAAACTGTTGCCTCTTGGGCAAAAATTTTCAATTTCAATAATTTTCTAAAGTCTTGCCCATGAGGCATGGTTATAATTCATGTACAGCTTCTTCTGCCACTTTAACATGCTACTTAACTAAGTCTTCTTTAGCACTAACATTAACCAGAGCAACTGATAACTTTTATATCAATTTCTTTGGACTTTTCTTGGCTTCATTATCAATAGTTGCTGCTTTTGAGGTCACTTCTAGTGACTGATTGTCATTTTCTGGAGTTTCTTTTAATGGATCCTGCTCCAAATAGCAGAAATTGCTAGTGTTGAAGTGAGAATAGTGAAGTTAACAAGCACTAACAAGGAATTACCAGGAAAAAAAAAGACAAGCACACAACAACATCAAGCTTGGGATAAAATTTCATTACTATATTAGCTAATATAATGTAAAATGCACATGGAACTAACTAGCAGTCATTTAACTTTTCTCTTAATACTCTGGCTGATCAACAATTAAAGGACTGAAACAATCAACTTTCTTTCACACTTATATTGGCCTTTTGGCTTACGAATCTGAGACTCATGGCATCAAAACTAAAATCTTTGAATACAGAGCTTGAGTTACTTAAAACTATAAATTTAGGACTACCACATCAAATTTAATAGAGAGTAAATTTAGTGGATATCAATTCTACAAAATCGAAATATACAAAATGTCATTCAAGTGCCCATTTACTAGGTAGCTAGCTGGCTCCAACACTAAATGATGTTCCCATACTTCCACTTTTACAATTAAGTCATTGATATTTTGGATCAATCTAAAGTTGAAGCTTCTAACTTCCAAGCATACTAAAATGAAAAATGACAAATTCTTGGCAATGATTCATTGGAAAACAAAGGATTCTCAAACATTTATGTCTGAAACTTGAATCCTGCAGTTCCAAAGAACTGGTAGACACAACTCAGGGAGAAAGAGGCAGGATAAAAATAAAGATATAATACATGAAAGACGATCAGAGTTGCCAAGATATAACATTTGCAGAAGGCATTGAAGCCTACTAAAGTTTTATGAGTATAACCATTGGCAGTATAACACTTTCTAACTACTAAAACATGAGCTGAATATTTAGCTCGATCATTTCATCTTGAAATAAACATGCATATAAAGATTTGAGTACGAATACTCAAACCAAAGTATTAGCTTTTTTATATTAGCACAATCAATTAGAAGGCCAGAAAGAGATTATCAAGATAACTTATGAACAAAAAAAATCTTTCTTTTGCCTTGTACCTGCTCATCAGAGTGTCATTCTGAATGTGAAGAGAGTGAACCAGAACTCTCAGTTTCACCAATGCTCTTCTCAGAAGGTCTCTTTTTCTACAACCAATTCCTCTTGTCCATCGATCTCAATAACCAACTAAATCTCCTATAAGTTCATTGCCAATGTCCACCTATATATAATTGACACCATTAATCAATAATAATCAAATGAATGTGTAACCAAACAGAAAATTCTTGATAAGTGGTGGTCCAAATTTACAAGCAATATATTTATACTTACAGTCACATGCTTACAGTTTTTTTCTCCAAGATCAACCCCCCACAACTACTCAAACACAATCATAACCACAATAACAAACTTCCCACAACCTGTTCGACACAATTCCTTAATGAAAAATATGTTACTACAACAACAACATAGCCCAACTTCAGCTTACGTTCACCTCCCTAAAAATTAAATTAATATGCTAATTATATAAAGAGCTAAAATTTACCGCAATACATCAATAAGCTTAAATTTACTGCAAATTGAATGTTTATACAGAGCTAAAATCCACCTAACCACCCCCAAAGAATTAGAGAATTATGATGATGAAGTTCTTACCTGAAAAAATCTTACGGCTGCGAATTTATTTAGTAGGAAGAAAGAGCGATGATCGTGCAAATTTGTTTGATTGAAAGAAAGAGCGATGATGTTTTGTTTTGAAAGAAAGTTTTAGTGTTTTGTTTTGGAAGAAAGAAAAGCTAATATATTGGAGGGGTATTTTCGTCCAAAAAAGTATGAGTTAATAAGTAAAGGTTATTTTAACAAAGCCTTTTTATTTGGGACTAAAATTTAAAAGTCACCCTAATTTGGGTCTATTATTGAGATTCTCCCACTAACTTCATCTCAATTCATCAATTTATGTGATTATATTTGACCTGAATACTTTAATAGAAAGAAAGATTTTTGAAATTTTGTGGTTTAATTCTCATTGACATTTTATAAGTCGCTTCATTGTATAAAATGAGAAGTTTAAGTCTCATTACTTTTACATAAAAATAAAAATAAAAATAAAAATACGACAAAATGGTTCAATGGACCTTCGTACTATGTCCGTTTTGTAATATGGACACTTTTACTTACATGTTTGTCATCTGGATCTTTGAACCCACTAAAAAGTAATATTTTAAACACTTAAACCATTGACCAGCCTTACGTGGCACAAAATCGACTGAGTTGGAAGAAACGCGTGAATGCACGCGCATGAGTGAGAGTGCGAGTCAATTTTTTGTCATTTTTACATTAAATAATTACAAAAATTAAAAGAAAAAAAAACACCATCTACCATTGCAGCAACCAGCCATTAAAGCCCACCCTTACTGTAACCTTGCCATTGCAGCAACTAGGGGTGTACAAATCAAACCATCAAGTCAAACCGAACCGACGAACCAAACCAAACCGAGAAAAAAAACCGACTTATGGTTTGGTTTGGTTGGTTTGGCGTTAGAAAATAAAAATCGATCATTCTTGGTTTGGTTTGGTGTTAACCAAAAAAAAGTCAAACCGAACCCAAATCAAACAGACATAATATATATATACATATAATATATATATATATATATATATATATATATATATATATATAT
>NC_061112.1:103579989-103600454 GCF_002878395.1 Capsicum annuum
AAGTTACAAAATTACCCTTCTTAAAGAAAGGGGTAATAGTATTTACAATCAAGTGGGACTACTTTTAATTGAAAAGACAAATAAAAAAAGAGTAATAGTATTTAAAATTAAGTAGGACCACTAAGGGTAAAACTATAATTGTGTCTTTAAAAACTTACCAAATAAGGAAAGACGACATTTTTTGAGAACGGACCAAAAAGAAAATGGCGACACATAATTTGGGACGGAGGAAGTAATTATAATCTACCTTTTAAATACTTTTTCAATTAGTTTTATTAATTTTCAATATTTAGAAAATCGATGTAGATATATATTCAGATTTGGGTCTTTAAGTTGTAATATTTATCCATTAATTGCTAATTAAATGATCCAAAACTCAATATAAACTTAAAACCTAAATTTTTCACTCTTTATCTTACTTTTTAGTTTCAAAAGAGTTTTCGGCTCCTCATTTTTTCATAGTTGTGGTTTTCATTAGCATATGAGTGAAAACATATTTGATCTAGTCTTCAATCTCAATATAATTGTAAAAACTAAAGATTATAAAAAAACTGAAAAAAATCGAAAGAACCGACTAAAACCTAAATCGACAAAACCAAATTCATGTTGGTTTGATTTGCTTTATAGTTCTAATAAACCGACATGATTGGTTTAATTTTTTTTTAATAAAAAAAACAAACCAACCCGACATATGTACACCTCTAGCAGCAACCCTTCAACCCCCCCCCCCCCCTTTTCTCCAAGCCACCTTTCAGCCATCCCCCCACCCCCTCACCAGTTCCCCCCACCCTCTACCAGTTCCCTACTTTCCCTATCCCTTTTTCCACACCATAACAGAGAAAATGCAAAACACACAGTGACGGCTCTCCCCCATTTCCATTCACAATATACACATACACACAACCTCACAATCAAGGGATATACACTTTATCATCAACTTCACCCATTTATTCTCCATCGCCGCCACAGCTGCCGACGATGATAACGACCCAATTTTCATTCAAAATTCAATTTTTTCAATTGTATCAGCTCCAAAATCTTTCGCAAAATACCAAAATTCACTAAAAACAAATAAAATTCAGCAAATTCAATCAAAACTCAACTCTAATTTTCATTCAAAATTTAATTTTTTTCAACTATATAAATTCAAAAAACCTCTCATAAAACTCCAAATTTCACACAAATAAACTGAAAAATATACGAAAGTGAGCATATCCGATCAGATCTCAATATAATCAATCTTAATTTCACCGAAAAAAATCTCACCAACCGCAATTTTTTTCTCTATAATTCAATTTTTTTTTTAGAGTAGAACGAAGGAAAGAATCAAAAGTAAGCTTTTATCAATGATGAATAATGCTCTTTCATCAGATGTCCAAGAAAACCTTGTGAGGGTAAACCCTCTTCAAGGAGTTTTCACGATCAAAGGCAGTGATCATTCTCCATTCTTCTCCAAGCCACAGTCGCTGCATAAGATTTTGGTTGAAACTGCAGAGATTTCATAATGTTATTAATTTGTCAGGGAAGTTCTTTTCATAGCGAAAAGGCATAATACATAAATATGACCCTAAACTTGACACCAAATTATAACTTTAACCTTAAACTTTGATAGTGCACAAATATGACCTTTAACTATTCAAAACTGCATAAATATGACCTCCGATCCTATGTGGCAAAACGCGTGTTGTACACGCAAAACTGGGTGCGTCGGGCTAAAAATTTGAGCGTTCCAATAGTAAAAAAAAAAAGATAAAATGACTATTATGCCCTTACTAATTCCTTTTTGTATTTTTAAATGAATTTTCACTATTATTTTTTCATTATTTTCAACTCAAAAATGAAACTATACTAATAATAAATAAAAAAATTATATTTTTAATAAAACGTTATTAAATTAAATTTATTAAATTAATGCTATTAAATTAACGTTATTAAAATATTATTAAATTAACGTTATTAAAACGTAATTAAATTCACGTTACTAAAACGTTATTAAAGGCAATAGTAGTAGTTTATTAAATTAATGTTACTAATAAAAGGTTATTAAGGACAATAGTAGTAGTATATTAAATTAACGTTATTATATTAACGTTATTAAATTAATGTTATTAAGGGCAGTAGTAGTAGTGTATTAAATTAACGTTATTAAAACGTTATTAAGATGAAAATTTTATTAAAATATTTTTATTATTATTATTATTAATAACAATAATAATAATAATAATAATAATAATAATTAGTCACAGTAATAGTAGTGGTATATTGATAGAAGCAATAGTAGTACGTAATATGTAGAAATAGTAGCAGTAGTATAATAATAATAATAATAATAATAATAATAATAATAATATGGAATATTGACGGATTATCTGATCGACAAATCTCTATTCTTATCCATCGTATGTCCATGTATGCTACAATTGCCACAGCCACTGCTTCGCCAGAAAATCGGGTCAATCGCACCGACCCAACAATTTGTAAAATGATTGTTGCGGGATTTACTGGTCAACTTCGCGGCTGGTGGGATAATCTCTTGAACGATGAAAAACGCGAGGCTATTTTTAATGCTACCAATGATAATCCCGGGAAAGATAATCTAGGACGACCTCTTCAGGCAGGACGTTCGGATGCTGTCTATACCCTTATGCTTAAGATTATTGAACATTTCGGAGGAAGATTTACTAATCAATATGAAAATATTAGGACCCTTCTTAATGGTTTAAAATGTAAACACTTAGGCGAATTTAGATGGTATAAAGATACCTTTCTTAGTAGGGTTATGGATTTACCCGAAAGTAAATATGACCATTGGAAAGCTAAATTCATTGATGACCTTCCACCTTTATTTGCTGAAAGAGTTAGAAAATCTCTTAGAGGATCTTATGGAGAAGTCCAGTATTCAGAAAAAACTTATGGTCAGCTTATTGTAGCTTGTACTCAAGAAGGCTTAGCCCTTTGCAACGAGTTGAAATTAGCTAGACAGATTAAGCTTGATAAAATCAGAGAAAAATCCCAATTAGGAGACTTTTGTGAGAAATTTGGTATGGATAAACCCTTCGTACGAAAACCCCAAAGATATTCCAAGCCTAATAAATCCTATAGAAATAGACGTTCTAGGCATCGAACCAAGGAAGAACGTGAAACTAGAAAATCCTTTCGTAAGTCTACCAGATTCACGAAAAATAGATCCAAAAGAGAATTAGCCAAAATTAAATGCTATAAGTGTAACCAGTATTATCATTAATAAAGGAGAGAGAGAGAGTTTTCACGCTGATATTCCCCGTATGTCTACTGCATATTATCCACGCCCAACTCCTCAAGATATTCTGATAGAGGAAAGGGAATGGAATTAGACGAATACTTCATAAATGGCTTCTCCACTATAAGAAGTATTCGTCTGATTCCATTCCCTTTCCTCTATCAGAACATCCTGAGGAGTTGGGCGTGGATAATATGCAGTAGACATACGGGGAATATCAGCGTATTTCTTTCCTGGTTGTTTTTTAATCATACCTTTCAACTTATTTAGCTCGGAAGAGATTACATCGCCAGTAGTTTGAGTAGACTCAATATTATCAGCAAAATTAGACTCAAGATTTTGTACAAAATCATCAGAAATATTAAGAGGTTGAATGTTTAAATGAGAGAATTTTTTATCTAAGAGTTTCTCTAATTGGTCTAATTGAGAAACCTTTTCAAATCCTTCTATTTCAGGAGGTCTTTGAATACAAGGTTTTGATAAAATATATCCTTCTTCATCAGTGATTTTGGAAGTAGAAGGAATGTTAGAGGAATTCATCTGGATGCTAAGTTTGTTAACTAACTCAATTAATTCGTCAAGTTTTTTTATCAAGAGAGGAAATGTGTTCTCCTAAAACCTTAACATAAAGACTCAAATAATTATTTTGGGCGATAAGGTTATTTATTTCAAAAACAGTAATTTTTCCCACATCTTCATTGACAAACTTTTGAAAAGCAGAAAAAGTCATGCCAGTATTATTGGGCAATATAAAGAAAGACTGAGGAGGATAGAGTGCTTGAGTAATTGTGCCATCAGAATTTTGATAAGATCTTTCGATTATTTTGACATATGACTGTAAATATGCAGACATGAACCATGGTACAAAGAAAATAATTTTATTATGTAAAGCACAAATTTCATAGAATTCTTCTAAAATATTTCGTAATTCATCAGGAGTATAAGTTTCAAAAAATCATGTTCTAAAGGTTTTCTATTTTTCAGAGAAAAATTCTTTCTGAATATATTTTCTTGCCTGAGAACCAGGACTAAAATCAATAAGTTGTGTCATCATGGTTAAACAGAATTGATGTCAAAATCCATTTCAGATGGGGTAGGATTTTCATTATCAAAATCTTGAACTATATTAGTTTTTGAGTTGATTTTTATCTTTTCTACACCTTTAGGTGTAATATGCGAATCTGCAGAATTAATAGTATGCAAAGATGCTGCTCGATTCCTAGCTGGACCATACTGAGGTTCTATAGGAGAAATATGATGAATAGAAGGAAGTCTTCGTGGTATTGAGAAAGAATTTCTATAGACTGGGGGATTACTATCAAATTGTAGACAAATTCGTCCATCTGGATTTTGAGTTACTTGTGTTAACTCTGAATTAGTCACATCGTCCGCCAATTGTTTTGGGGAAGTGACTGAATTTAAAATCCATGTTTGGGGGAAATCAATATCATCCCATCTAATAGGTCTTCGGGTAGTGACCCTAGATTTTATAAAATTAGTTTCAATAAGCATAGTGCAATCAGAATTATCATCAATTAACTTACATCGAGGATTTATCCAAAATTAAATGCTATAAGTGTAACCAGTATGGTCATATAGCTCCAAACTACAAATTACAAAAACTCAAGTCCTTAGGACTTTCTGAAGAAGTTCATGACCAAGTCTATAATTTATTATACACCTCTGCTTCCGAATCTGATTCTACTTCTGAAGATGATTTTGAATTACCCAATTTTGATAGTGAGCTCGATCAGGTTAATAAATGTAATGACTGTGATAATGATGTTTGCAATTGTGATGAAATGATGTATAAACTTCAAGCGCAATTCGAAGACCTTGATTTAAATGTTCAAACTCTTACTGCTGAAAATGTTCTCGAATTACTAAAAGAAGTTACTGATGAAAAACTGCGTGAAAAAATCCTTAATTTTGCTACTCAAAAAACTTCTGCTAATACTAGTATTTCTAAAGATAACTCTTTTGATACTCATCACATGTCTTATTCCTTAGCCGAAGTTAATCGACGTCTTGCGTTGAGTAAAACCCCAGGTAGAGATACTACCTTTAATGATCTAAAAATCGAAGTTGAACAATTGAAGAGGGAAATTGTTTCCTTAAAACAAAATCAGATGATCTCCGATCATAGAATTTCGAAAATTGAAGAAAAAATTATTGAAATCCCTGAAACTTCTTTTACCTCAAAAGGAAAAGATAAGGATTTGGAATACTCTGAAAATAATGAAATTGATAAACTTAGTCCAACAGAAGATTTGAAAAGAGATTATTTCTTGGGGATGATGCAAATAGTTACAGCTCATAAATGGTATATAAATTGCACTATTTTGATAAATAAGAAATTTTCTGTTACTAATGTTGCTATGATTGATAGTGGTGCTGATGTTAGTTGTATTCAAGAAGGACTAATTCCAACCAGGTATTTTGAAAAAACTACTCACATAGTAAAATCTGCATCTGGTCACACTCTTGATATCAACTATAAATTACCAAATACTCATATATGTCCGGCTAAAAAATTTTCTTATATCTATGTTGAAGATCTAACTTCGCTGACATGTTAACTATAAAAGCTCCAGACTCTATCAAAATATAAAAGAGTCTTTTTAATTTCTTGACTTGGTTCCAAAATGGAGGTACAGTCGAGTTCAATACACTTATGTTAACCTTGTCTCTGTGACGCCATCTAGTAAGTTGTGCCTCTCTAGCCCGTATTGTTGAGAAAAGGGCGTATTTCCGCACAATTAGAACTTCTAGACACACAGGTTCAACATAAGGTTATTAAATCTCTGACAGGCCCCATGTTTGGGTAAAAGAGTCCATACAGTCATAAAACTACTTAAGATTCTTTTCTATTTCGGTTAGTGCTTTGGTTCGGTCTTCCGACTTAGGCTTAATCCGATATTATTATATGGTCTGGTAGGCTGAGTGGCATACCTCAGCCTAAGAGATCCTGTATATGGTATCAGAGCCTGTGAATTTTCATAGTAAATATGTTAAGTGAGGTGAAGATTTTTAGCATAGATATAAGACTCTTATAACTATGGATATGGAGAAGTTAGTACTATAATAATAATAATAATAATAATAATAATAATAATAATAATAATAATAATAATAATAATAATAATAATAATAATAATAATAATAAGCAAAACGGCGTCGTTTTAACTTATAGAAGCAAAACGACGTCGTTTTAATTTTCAGATCAAAAGTTCTCCCAGTTAGCCCTTTTAATGACTTGGCACCATATGATTGGATTAGATATCCACGTAGGCGCAAGTGAAACTCACGCATAGAGGTTGCAAAATCGAAGGTCATATTTGTTCAGGTTTTGAATAGTTAAAGGTCTTATTTGTGCACTATCAAGGTTTAAGATCAAAGTTATAATTTGATGTCAAGTTTAGGATCATATTTATTTATGTATTATGCCTTGCGAGAATGGCTTCATTGATTCTTGTGGAGGCTATAGAATCCATGAGATAGTTGGTTGTACAGAAGAGGAGAATGACTCGGTGTGTTTTATATCAATTTGGAATATACAAGTTTATATTTTATATTTTTATTTCTATTTCAATATTTAACTTATTATGTGACATTAAAAATGACGTAAAATCTAATGTAATTATTTAAAAATGAAGTGGAAGCTGATGTGGAGGCGGTTGTGTTACACACACTAAAATAAGGTTTAAAATATTGCTTTTTAATGGGTTCAAGGGTCCAGATGACAAACATGTAAGTAGGAGTATCCACATTATAAAACGGATATAGTACAAGGGTCCACCGAACTATTTTGCCTAAAAATACACATTCTTTTTAAACAACCAAAAGTGAAAATAGATGGAACGATCATCTTTGAAATTAGAGCTGCAGCCCATCCGGATTAGCCCACACGGGTTTTAAAGTTTGACGGGCCAGGCTGAGCTGACCCATCAACATGACGGATCAGAAAATAGCAAGCTCAATCCGTCACACTTTGGACTGCGGGGCTCCACGACCCAGCCTACTTTTTAAAATAATTTATTTTTATAATCTTGATTTAAATTTTAAATTGTTAATTACATAAATATTTACAACATAATATTACATGAAGTAGTTTTGTTAATCAAGTCTCAAATTTACAATAAAAACCTAATAATCTGTGAAATTAAATAACTTTTGATACCAAATAGAGATGTTGAAAAACAAACGAAATTGTTAATGAGTAATAATATAACTAGTTAAATAGCAATATTAACCTAATTTTGTTTTAATTGATCACAATAAAACACAAAGAAATATCAATATTTAGTCCATTAAAAGTGAAAATGAATTCCTAAAAAAAACTCACATGACACTTATGGATACATCGCCACATCATCTTCATCAAACATATTTAATTCCTTAAAAAATTTAGTATTTTATTTTTTATTATTTAAATATTTTATAAACATATTTAATATTTAAATATCTATGATGGTTCAAATAGACTTCGAGTTTGGATTCTTTTTTTATTCTTAGTAGTCTATTTTATTTGTTAATCATTTTTTGTTTGGCAGACGGGTCAGCCCAACCCATATTGCTCAAGCTCCACGGGCCAACGGACTTATACAGGCCAAGCTAAAAAAAATCCTGTTCTTAAATGGGTTGCAAAAATCATAACCCAACCCTAATAATTTGTGGGTTGTGCTGGGCCGGCTGATCCAACAAGCCTGGTCCATAGTGACGGTTCTATTTAAAATGGAAGGCTTTTTTTGAATAACGAGTTATATCCTAGCTTTCATCTTTCCTCGGTGTATGTCTTACTATTGAGGAACCAAGAAGAGAGTGTCTTTGCTATGATCTTACACCATCTGTGTTTATGTAATGAGCAAGAGATGTTCTAAAATAAGGAAGTTCTTAGGTGGTGCAGTTTCACCATTAAATTTAACACCTTTGTGCACCAAAGAAAAAGAGGAGAAACGACAGTTTACTAGTTAACAAATTGGACGAACCAGAGTTGCAAAATGCATTGCAGATATGACAAAAGACATTCAATCTTCACCCAATAATTACTTCTCAAGTTTATTATAAGATTATAAGACTGAATTTTGGGAAGCTTATATTCAAGCATCTCCAGAGAAAATCTCACTTCATAGGCTAAACTAGCCAACCCTACTATTCAGAACCTCTCTCAGCCAGACTTTACACCGAAGCTTGCGCTTTGGAAATCTGTGGAGAACGCGTTTCTGACACAGTGAAAAGCACTACAAAACTACAACATTCATGAGTTTATGATATGCCAATCAATCCATGACTTCAGACTGGAGCTTATTCATCGGCTTTTTCACAGAGATCAAGCAAGTCCAAAGTCTGTAAAACCAATGAGGTGCAACTTATTAGGCGTTGCCAACACTCTAATCTGGCCACAATACTTGCGTAAGGACTCAAAACTACAAATAAGTTCTCATCTTACCTCGGGCACAGAGAGCTCAAGACGGAATTTGGGTCCATCATAGTGATGCAAAACTGGTCTAAAAGCATCTTCCTCCAAAGGCTTACCAAGTTTCCTAACACGGATCCTCACCTAAATGTTAAGTATACAAAACTGATAAGTAAAACAAATTCTTGAAATAACTATAGAGAAATAAACAGTAACTCACGATTACCTGAGCAGGGAACCTCGACTCTCCTTTACACTTTTTATCTTCCCAAGCAGTTGGATCAATGTTAGAACCTCCAAAACTTGCCGCCTGCCCAAAAATTAGTTAAAGAGATGGTCTTAGTGGAGATTCATCGTGCTGTTGATGACACATCAACAGATAATTGGATTTGAATGATATCATACTTGTCCTAATATCTCTGTTTTTGCATAAAACAACTATAGCAGGAAAAATGTGCCCTTTAGAGAAACTACCTTAAAAAGGAAGCTAATAATGCTTGGAACTAATTTTGATATGTATGAGAGTATGAGTATTAACTCAGGGCAGAAGAAAAAAGAATTGTGAATCCCTCACCAATATAACTGCATGTCAATGCTTCAAACTAACCACGGAAGATAACAAAGTCCTAACATTAAAATTAAGAGAAAAAAGAACTAAAGAATAGTGTCTCTTTTATGAAGAGAAATTATATGATAATCTATGTTGCTCAGACACTTCAAAAAAGTCAACAGGTGCATGTTGGATTCTCCAAAAGTAGTGTATTTTTGGAGAATCCGACACGGGTGTGGCATCAAATGTGAAGAGTCTGTGCAACTTATATGATAATCAAAACAACCAAATACATGTCTAAATGTGTCTTTGTTTGTGCAATATCTTATGGTCTTTGACCATCCTTTCGTTATAAGGATGTGAACAAGCAGATGTTATCATGATTTTGGAGCACACCGGTAAAAACAACATTGTTGGACAGACCTCGAAGATACCATGCAACTGGTGAGTAGTGTAATTGTAGAGAAACAATGGTAACCCTGGTGTTATTGCCCTCACAGAATCTTTGTACCTTGGAGGTAGACCTGCAAAAGAGCGATTGCAGTTGAGACTTGAAAGGTGACAAAACAACAAATATAAATAATCTCACGTCTTTTCTGTCTCTCTCGCAAAACAACTCAAACTCTGGTCCCGCTAAAAGTAAAAATGTCAAAGCATGTAAAATACATAGAGACTGTCATAGCAACGTTCCAAGTATTATAAAATTAGGATCTAAAATAGTTTTTTTTTCTCTCTCGTTGAGTGATTCAAACTTTGATCAGCCACCAATGGTAAAATGTCAAAGCATGTAAAATGCATAAATAGTGACAAGTAAAGCAAAGGACAAGAGTTCTCTTAGATTGCTACATTTTCTTCTAACCACATGTTTGCATATGGAATAAAGAATGTTTATAACCAAATGTATACAAGGGATTAATTCCACACTCTCTTGTGCCAAACAAACAAATCCACATAGTAGAAAGATAATTAAAAGATGATAGAAAAAATTACCAAACAGCTGGCGTTTTAAGTCTTCCTGCATCGTATCATTGTTGCAAACAAATATATACCCACCAAGAACCTCATTCCTGGGCAGTGTCTCAGCAGCAGGCAAAGTCTTAAACCTTTTGTCAGCAGCATTATTCCCATTGATGCCCTCAGTGTTGTTGTTATTGCCATAGTTGCAAGGTTCATTCGTGTGGTTGCTACTGAACTTGCTAAATGACATATTCCCCAAGCTGTTGACATTGGGTTTCAGACAAACAGAATTCATGTTGTAAATGCCATTCCTGATGGAACTCTTGGTCATATTCTCAGTTAACTTGGTATCAAAATTCAACATGTTGAAGTTTAGGTTTTCCCACTTGTTATCTTCCTGTAAACCAAGATAATCCCTGGACCTAATTTCAGCTGAGCCTTTTGAAAGGTCAAGGTTACTCCTCCGCTCTCCCTTGGACCTTATCTGCTCAGCCAATTTTATAGCAGCCGTTGTCCATGTATGCTCTTCCGATACTTTTGATTGTCCTCGAAGCTCATCCCCAAATTGCCAATAGCTGTTTATATTCTCCATGTTGCAGAATCGGACAATTTAACTAAACACCTCCAAAATCTACATGGCATATGTTTTAGCAGAACAGCATCAGATGAAAAGCACTAATAAGTAAGTCCTATCACCAAATTTCAGGCTATATTCTAAAAGTCATAGAAAAAAAGGAGTTAAACTCAAGCACAACATAGTATAAGATACTCCCTCTTTCCCAATTTATGCAGGTATAATATTTTGGCATGCGTCCCAAAACAAATGTCATACTTCCTCATTTAGAGATAGTTTGACTTTAAACTACCCGTTTTACGATTTATAGCCACACAAATGTCTATTAACTTAAGAGTATTTTAGATCAACAAGTTCCAAATTTAAAAAAGGGCAGCCCGGTGCACTAAAGCTTCCGCTATGCGCAGGACCCAAGGAAAGGCTCCACCACAAGGATGTACACACCTTGCCTTGCATTTCTGCCAGAGGTTGTTACCAAGGCTTGAACCCGTGACCTCCTGGTCACATGGCAGCAACTTAACCACTTACTCCAAGGCTCCCCCTCAAGTTTCGAATTTACTCTTTCTTAAATTTTGCATCTAGTCAAACGCTACCACATAAATAGTGACAGAAGGAGAAAACTTGACTGAAATACCACTTGAATTACATTATAGATGAGCTAATACAGACAACAATATCAGCATCAAAGTGTCAAGAGTAGTGATTTAAGAAGTTGGGAGCAGTAAAAGCTTGCTGAAAATAAACAAATTACGGCAAATAAAGCCGACATACATGATGCGAGAATCAAACAGGGAGGGGGGAGGAATTAAGAGGAATCTTAACAGAGAATACTCAAATTGTGTTAATAGCAGCTTCCTTAAGAAAACTAATAACAACAAAAAATAATCCAGTCCATACATTGACAGGAGAAAAGTTCAAGTACTACGGATCCGATGAATCACATATGAAATCACCAAATTGGAAATGCAGCAATATGCAACTTACTTTTAACTTAACACAGAAATAAACAGGCGCAGAGCTAGAAAGTGACACACAAATTCAGCCAAACCAGTACATATACAAAAAAATCTCACTAATGTCGTTAATCTATAAGCCAGAACTCATAAATTTCAAATACTGACTCCGCGCACTCATTAAAATTTGAGTAGCAGATCAATAAAAATTATTCTTCAATCACAATAATTAACCCTACAATTTGAAATCCATAGCTAAAGCATAAAGCTGCAGAGCAAAAGAAAGAAATTCACCTTTTTCTTGTGGAAGACACGACAGAAGAGAAGGTAGCACCAGTTCCAGGTATTTTGAAAAACTTCACACCTATTAATTTCAGCTGTCACAGCTTACACTTATATATTGTTACTTGTTTACTTTTAAATATTTAGGAAGGTTTGGCCCAAAAAAAATTATAGTATTAATATTTTAAACTAACTTTTTCCGTTATTTGAAATTTATGTAAATTTTGAATTTTGAATTTTTCATGATTTCAAATTTTAAAATAGCTTATATTACCTCTATTTCAATTTGTTTAACATATTTTCACTTAACAAGATATTTAAAAAAAAAAATTGAATTGTGAGGTTTTAAATTAAAGTAAATCAAATAAATTAAAGATAAGTCAAATGTATCAAGATTGTTTTAATTTTATGATCTTAAATAGTGGAGAGTTGAAACTAAAAAATTATATAAAAAAGTGTCACTCTTATTTAAGCATACTTACTCCGTTTCATATTAATTGGTCTTCTTGCTAAAAATATATGTTTCATTTTAGTTGTTCAAGTTCTAAAATCAAGAGAAGTTTATTATGTTTTTTTCAATATTACCTCTATCATTAAATGATATGTAAAGTGTATATAATTAAATTTATATTTTCAATGTATGATTAATAGGGTTACTTTAATCAAATAAACTTCAATTAAATACTCTCTCCATTTCAAATTACCCGCCTCAAATTGAGATGACACATTGATTAAGAAAAATAATTAATAACATGGTTAGTTTACCATAATACTCCTATTAAATGATGTTTGTATTTTAATTTAATGAAAAAGTAATTAGTGCAAAGAGTAAAACATGAAAAAAAAATTCTCTTCTAATGAAAAAAGACAAGTAAAATGAGAAATCAAATTAGAAAATTTGGGATGGAGAAAGTATTTTCTTAAGGGAAGTACAAAGTCAATAAGGATCAACTAAAATACAACGAATAAAGTATTAAAAAGGAAAAGAAAAGTAGTACAATAAATTAAAACAAGAAGATTTAACTTACTTTTCAAACTAAAACTTGTATTCTATAAATTTAAACATAAATAGTTTAAATAAATTTTACATAAAATTATCAAACAAGATTTCTTTGCGACTTCAATTTCATGAATTTCAAATCAAAGTAAAAAAGTTTGAAATATGTGGCCAAATGACTACCTAAATTACATTTGTGGACACTAGATTTTCAAATTTATTAAACGATAAACCTACGCGCTTTGCGTGGTAGTCAATTCAGTTGTTTTTGACGATCGCTGGATTGATATAAGTTGTAATGCACAAGCTACCGGTGCAAATGTACATGGTAGTGGCTGTCGGTTCAGAAAATTACATTGCTATTACGAGTGACTTGTTTGTTTTTTCCTCTTGAAATGGGGTGGACAGTTGGTTTGTTCGATTTAATTATTTAATATTGATTTAATTTTTAAATTTTTTGAATGGCGAAAATGACAACAGTAATCAAATCGAAATAAATTCAATTTGGTTCAGTTTCAAAAAATTTGATCCAGTTATTTTGAATTTTTATTTTGATTTTAAAAATTAAAGTATTGAGTGTTTTTTTTGTAATATTTGATTTTGAAATATTGTACATTTATGTCAATTCTTCATGAAATACCATGCAAACATACTAATGATACAGGCATGTTGATGATATAGACACCTCAAGCAGCATAGTTGTTGCTTATTATATAAGACCTAAGAAAAGGAAAAAGTCATTTTTTTCCACCCCAAACTATACACGAAAATCTAGGTCACATTTAAACTATAGTAGTGACCTATTACACACCTAAACTATAAAAAAGTGAAACTATTACCTCCCCGCGACACCCATGCCCAAGTTCAATGAGTGGAGTGTACTCCGCTCGTTCCATGTCACTTTCCAGATCACTTTTCATGCCAAAAATAATTTTAAATATTATTTTTAAACAAAAAATTTCAAGTCATCTTCCTTACCCCATTCATCTCTCCCATCACCTCTAAAAGGGAACTTCACCAACAAATAAATACAGTAACAGAGCATCAAGCAAATCAAGATTCAAAGGCTTCTCAATAAGGATGTGTTGTGAGATAGATAGCGGCAAAGAAAAAAGTGAAGGTGACCGGAATTTTATTTTTCGACGAAAGCAAAAGTTTTTAATCGATACTTTTAGATCTTGGGATGAAATTACAAGGAAAAAGATTTGAGGAAGGTGTTTTTCTATGTGCTTTGGAGGTCAAAGAAATTTTGTTATACCGTGAACTTTCTAATAGAATTTTCCAGCAAAAATGTGATGAGTTTGGAGTGTATAAAGTCCACCATTCATGTGAAGGAATTTAACACGGCAAAAATGCGATGTAGTGATCTTGATTGCCGTGTTTAGTGCATCTGGAATTTTGTTTTATCCTTATGTAAATCTTGTGGTGCACCAACTATTTGTATTTTTTGGAGAAGTGGCTTATGTGTTGAAAGATGAAATTTTGCTGTGGCAGGTGCGGAAAGAGGAAGACAAAAGGGAAAAGGGAAGTTTCATTGTCAATTGTAAGACGCCATTAGAATTTAATAGTGTTGTAGGTGCAAATTTGTGGTGGTTTTTGTAACTTTGGATGTTAACAATGGTGATATTGTGATTCCGATGACAATTTTAGTAGTGGATGTTGAATTTTATGGTGGTTGTTTGTGATACTAATGGTTGTATTATGATTCCGATAATGAAATCTATGGTGGATTCTTAAAATTATTATGGTGAAAATTTGAGTTTGATGATGACAGTGTCAATGGTGCTGGTGTAATGGTGATATTGGTGAAGAAGAAGCAATTGAAGAAGACGGGACCCATATATTAAAGTGAATAAATAAAAAAATATAATTTTATTAATATTTTTTCAATTGAAAAAAAATAAAAAATTATTAACATTTAGTTACAAATTCTTCAAACAAATGATCTTCAATTTTGATTTTGAAAGACAAATTTGAGAATTAGGGTTCTTAGTTTGGAGCCCCGAATTGGCTTAAATAGGAATTAAGATTCAATAGATCCATTGAAAATTAAAAGTGCTACAGTTTTAATGTTTTTAGCCATTTATTTTTGCTATTCAAAAGGCTGGACGCGTCTAAAACGAGTGTAAGAAACGCACCTTAGAATGGGTGTCACGAGGAGGTAATTGTTTCACTTTTTTATAGTTTAGGTGTGTAATAAGTCACTACTATAGTTTAGGTGTGACCTAGACTTTTCGTGTATAGTTTGGGGTGGAAATGATGACTTTTTCCCCTAAGAAAATATGGAAAGCAGCAATACCATAAGAATATGAAAGTTGTTGCTGCTCTCAATGTTATCCATCAGGTCATAGTACTACGAGTCTAATTTTTTTCTGAAAAATCAAAAATCAAACCGTTTAACCGAATTTCTAAAATTTGAAATCGAAATCAATCTGAAAAATTAAAAAATCGAAATCAAAATTAAATTTTGATTTGATTTTTTAATTTTTTTTTTGTTTGAACCAAAATATGTCCAGCCCAACTCAGAAAAGTCAATAAAACTTAAATATTTTTTTATATCTAGTATAAATGTATTTTTATCTCTCTACACTTGAAATATTTTTATATTTTCCATACTCATTTTTCTCTCAAATTCTATTCTTATCTCTTCTTCTTTTTTCTCTTTTTTATTTTTTATTGATTTTTTTCTTATTTTAATTCATTTGTCTCAACTTTTATTTTTCATTTTTTTCTTCTTCCTTTTTTTCTCAAATCTTATTTATTTTTTATTTCACAATCTTTATTTTTTTTGTTTTTTGTTCTTCTCTTTTTTTTTCTTAACCTTTATTTTTTTTTCTTCTTTTTTTCTCAATCTTTATTTTTTTAACCAATGCAAGAGTTATAGAACATCTCATAAATCGAAACACAATGTGGTATTGTCAACTCTTACCCATGGGATGTAATGAAAGTCTTTAGGTAAAGTTGTGCATCCTTGGCAAGATTTAGAGAACATCTCATAAATTAGGACACAATGTGCTAGTTTCAACTCTTACTCATAGGGCGTAACTTGTTGTTTGAAAGTCCTGGGCTAAGTCTTGCATCTAAAGCGAGAGTTATAGAACACCTCATAAATCAAGACACAATGTGGTAGTGTAAATTCTTGTTTGTGGGCATAACTTGTTATTCGAAAGTCATTGAGTTAAGTTTGGTCTCTAAGGCAAGAGTTATAGAACATTTCATAACTAAAAATACAACGTGGTAGTGTCAACTCTTGCCCGTGGAACGTAACTTGTTGTTTGAAAGTCTTTGAACTAAGCTTTGACTTTAAGGCAAAATTTATAAAACATCTCATAAATCAAGACACAATGTGATAGTCTAAACTCTTATCCATTGGGTGTAACTTGTTGTTTGGAAGAAATCGAAGAAAAAATAGAAAAAAGAAATAAAAGTTAAGGAAAATAAAAAAAAATTAAAAAAATTAAAATTATAGAAAACAAAAAAAAAGAAAAAGAAAAATATAGGAGTTGAGACTTGAGAGGAGAAAAGAAAAAAAATAAAGGTTGAGAAAACAGAAAAAAATGAAGAAATAGAAGACAAAATAAAGAATAAAATAAAAATAAGGTTGAGAAGATAAAAAATAAAAATAAAAATCAATGAAAAATAAAAAGGAGAAAAAAATATTTAGAAAAAGTTGAGAGGAGAAAATGAAAAAAAAAAAGTAGAGGTTGAGAAAAAACAAAAAAAATGAAAGAAATAAAAAGAAAATATAAAAATCAAAGTAACCTTTTTTTTTTTTTTTAGAAAAAATAGAAGTTGAAAGATAAATAATAAACTTAAATAGTTGAGGTATAGAGGGATAAATATGTATTTGTCCTATTAAAAAACTAGTTTTGTAGGATTTTTTTTACGGAAAAATAGAAAATTGTTATGAAATATAAAGGAAAGAAGGAAAAGAATAGAGTGTAATTCTTATTTCTCTCGAGGGATTTCTTGATGGGTTAATTACAATGAAGTAAAATCCTTTATTTATAGGGGAAAACTAACCTTGGTGTTTCTAACTTTTTTATAAATAGACAGTGAATATACATGGTAAAGTAAATATTCACTATATATGGTAATATATTTATAATCCTCCCCCTTGAATGTCTGATTGATAGATAATATGTCTCATTAAACCTTACTGGAAAAAACCTAGTGAAGGAAAAAAAGTACACATCTCTAACAATACACATATAGGCTGTCTCATTAAAAACATTACAAGGAACCCAGTGGGAAAAAACCTTGTAAAGGAAAAAGAGTACAGCGCGTATTAACTCCCCCAAATGATAACATCCTTGAGCTTTTGTATCCCGATCTTGTGCACCATCTTCTTAAAAGTTGCAATTGAATAAGACTTGGTGAATAAATCAGTCACATTGTCACTTGAATGAATCTGTTGTACGTTAATATCATCATTCTTTTGGAGCTCATGTATATTGAAAAGCTTTGATGAAGTGTGCTTCGTTGAAGCACTATCTACTTTTATGAATCCTCTCTTAAGTTGTGCTATGCATGTTGTATTATCTCCGTATAAAATTGTGGGTATATTATCACATTTTACACCATATTTTTCTCGAATGAGATATATCATGGATCTCAACCATACTCATTCTCGGCTTGCTTCATGAATAGCTATTATCTCAGCATGATTCGATGAAGTGGCTAGATAGATTGTTTTGTATATCTCCAAGATATGACAGTATCCCCACATGTGAACATATAGCTTATTTGAGATTGAGCTTTATACGGATTAGATAAGTACCCAACATCAGTATAACTAATAAGATCGGGACTACAATCTTTAGAATAAAATAAGCTCATATGTTTTATCACATTTTGATATCTCCTAGTAGGAGCAGAACTTATATACCTTGCAAACAAATTGATCGAAAAAGGCTATGTCATGCCTTGTAGTATTTGCAAGATACATTAGTGCACTAATTGCACTAAGATATGGTACTTCTTAGACAAGGAGTTCCTCATTCTTTTCTTGAGCTCGGAATGAATCCTTATTCAACTATGCATGTTTCTTATTTAAGCAAATATTCTATTGCTTTTGAAAACTCTCCAAGAGTTTCAATAATTTTCAAGCTATAAGCTTATATAATACAAGGATTATAAATAAATTTCTCAAAAACTTTTATATGCTTCAAACATTTTGAATCCTTAAAACGTTCTCATATAAATTTTGTCAAGTGATAATATTCAACATTTCATACCTGACATCTTCAAATGTCTGGACTGCAAATCAAATAAGTTTTATGCTTACCAAGATGCATCATTTCATATCACTTGATAAATGCTTCTATGTCAGCATGCTTAAATAAACATAGAATTTAGATCCTCGTAATCTTTCACAATATTGTGCCAATATTGTATCAAATATATTAGTGATATTTATTTCTTGTTGATTCACAGTGTGACATAACATTTTGAGATCTCATCGCTTCTTTATTTTCAGGTACCTGAACCTCTCATAAGGTTTCATGAAGTGTTATGTAATAGGCTCTTCAAGAGCATATTGCTTTCTTATTATGATTGTTTAATCCTTATCCTTTTTCAAGGATTATTTCATTTGGAACCAATTGATCTACCACTCTTCACGTATGCATAGACTTTGTCCTTTATGAACACAAAATAGGAGTACTTTCAGCTTAACTATGAGATGCGTTCGGCATTTGACTTGAATTATCTTTTGAACGAGGTTATGATGATAATTCTTAACATATTTCATAATTGTTTATAATCTCCCTCTTATGTTAGAAAAACTAACATACATCCTCTATTTTATTTGAGGAATCCATCTTTGTGCATCATGGTACATTCATTAATCGTATACCGCACATCAGAACTATTAGATTAACAATGTGTGGTTCCTAACTCAGAACCAATTTTGAGGAGAGTTAATCATAATTTATTGGTTTTATGCATACACATACTTTTGTATATAATATTTCATACTTCAAATCAACACATGAAGCTTTGTTCTCATTAGCAATGATTCAGCTATTGATCGAAGGCGTTCAATGTCAAACCATCATCATCAAGATGAATTGTCTTGATTACACAATCTGAAAGTTATGCTCTTAACTCAATTTTATTAAGCAAGCAATTTTATGAATGTCAAACTGCATGTTGACAACAAATGTACATGTGATTATCTTATTGGTGCATCTTTTCAACATATCACATGATAGGTGAACAGACCCTTTTTAGCCTTTTATACTTTTCAGATTTTGAGGGATCCAATCCCAACAATAGTTGGTCCAACCAACTTATCATGAGAACAAACAACATTAAAAGTTCATGAAGAATTTTCTAATTCTTCAATATATGTTTAATATTCAATATGCACATCTTTGAGATATCATAATCGTTCATGTCAATTTATGAACTTTTATACTAGTAAACTCCAAGTTTACCATGACATGTATTTTTTTACTTTAATAAATTTTAGATTTACTATTACATGAATAAATTTCAGATTTACTACTTTAGAAGTAGATTTCAAAATAACTCTTCTCGGTTATTCTGCCTCATTCGGAGGTGAGTTGTGATACCATCACAATCAAGTGCACGTTTGTATTAATAAGCTTTACTAAATATCACCGCATTCACTTTAGGGAATGAATATGTACTTAAAACAATCGAAATTCTCATTTCCTGGGAATGAAATATAATCGTGCCTTAAGTCGATCAAATTTTGATAGCTTATAACCTCTTTCATGATATTGCTACTTCAGGAGCACACCAAGACATACATATAATGTAGAGAATTTTTCTCTAACATATCTTATAGTCATAATAAGCGTGTGAAAATATTATCATTTTTGATGATTATTATCATATTGTCTTCACGATTATATTCGTACATTCAATCACTTATCTTCTTTCAGACATATTATGCACTGCTATCATATTCCTTTCAAGAATGAAACAACGTTCAAATTCATCATATATTTCTACCATGTTTACTTCATGGAATAAAGCATATCAATGGGATATGTTTCATAACTTTTCACCGAACACCCATTATTTTGCCTTAACTATCATAATATCATCAATATGGTGTATTGAGATTGAAACTCAATATCTTATCCATAGAAAGGTGTCTTAGGCTATAAATCGATGGGACTTTGGACCCAACATCTTATCATCATGGTGCATTGAAACTTTTAACCCAATGTCTTACCCTCTTAATGAGATGGGACTTAAATTCATCATATCTTTTAATATTATCGTTCTTCATGAACAAATTTAAGGCATAGGTAGTTCCAAATAAATTATTTTTTCCCAAATCCAACAATAATTATATCATTAGTAGCAAAAGACAAATAACAAAAACAAACATATAATCTTATATGTAGTTATGCCATATAAGATAATACTTTTTTTTATGGTTTACTTAATGAATTGATAAAAAAAAATGAAAGTTATATTATTGGTAAATACATTTACA
>NC_061112.1:103600554-103620823 GCF_002878395.1 Capsicum annuum
TATTATTATTATTATTATTATTATTATTATTATTATTATTATTATTATTATTATTATTATATATACATGTATAAAATTAAAAATTAAAAAAGAAAACAAGAAACCCAACTTCATCTTCTTTCTAACACCCCCCTTCCCCCACCCCCACCCCGTTTCTTCATCTACTTTGAACCCCTGCCCCATTTCTTCATCTACTTCGAATCTCCACCCCGTTTCTTTGTGTATTGGTGCGTTTCTTTCTTAGCATGTTTACTTGTGGAAGATTGGTTTTTGAATTTGAATTAATTGAGGTCTTTAGTGATGGTGTTTCTTTGGTTGTTTTATTCTTTGGCTAAGAAGAGTTGATTTTGGATAGATCTGAGGAAGATTTTTTATTGTAGGAAAAGTGATTTTGGTTGAATTTGAGTATTTGCTGGAAGTGGAATTGAGCTTTTTTATTTGGGATTTTAGTGCAAGTTCCTCTTCTAGGGTGGTCTTGATGAGCTTAATTTTGATTTTGGTTGAACTAAAAACTGAATCAGACAAAGCAAATTTTATTTTTGCAAGCTTGATTTGATTTTGGATTGTACCAAAATCAGAGGAAGAAGAAGAAATCTTGGTTAATTTAGTTTGATTCTTGGAAGAGCTTGTGGATTCGATGAAATTAGTTTAATTCTTGGAACTAGAAAGTGAACTTATTTTGAATTTTTTCTTGATTGATTGTAGAGAATCATCATCATCAATGGTTAAAATGGACTTTTCTTGATTTGCTTAGAAAAATCATCATCTTCAATGGTTGAAATTAATTTCTTCTTGACTGATTTTGGAAAATCATCATCAATATCTAGCTTCAACATTCTTATTCTAATTCTTATTGATAAAAACATTAAATTAATGTCTTTATGGTTGTTCTCTTGGTGGTGTTAATGGCGAAAATGAAAAAAAATTGAAGAAAAAGGCATTTTTGTAGCAGTGATGGGGAATGAAAGAGGAGAAAAAATGGGTGGGGTGGGGGTGGGGGGCTATGTCTGCCGAAGAAGAAGAGGAAATTGGGGTAGGGTGGGGGTGGGGGCTGTGAAGAAGAAGAACGAAGGGAGGTGGGGTCTATTTTATATAAAACACACACACACACACACACACACATACACACACACACATATATATATATATATATATATATATATATATATTTTATATATATAAAAATAGTATATATATATATATATTTTTTTTTTCTTTTTTTAGGAGAATATATAAAAAATAAGTGTGTGGGATTATTTTTTTTAAAATTATAATTTCCTACGTGGCAATGACATGGCAACGATGCGGCGCGTGTGTAGTGCACTCTCCGTTGTGAGAGTGGGTTTTTGATTTTGGGGGTGAAATTAATTCACTTGAAAGTTGTTAAGGAGGGTAAATAAACGAAAGTTAAGTGTAAGTGCTAAAGTGAGTTTGGAGGACAAGTTCAGGAAGAAAAAATATTTTTTCTCTAATTATTACATCACAGTAAACGACTATACCGCTGCTTTGTTAGAAGCTTGTTTTTAAACAAAAGCAAATGCAGAAATGAACAGATAGTGATTAAAAGAATCACACAGGGATACAGGTACAACTTAGAAGAAGAACAAAGAAATGTACATTGATACCACTTAAACGTTGAAAATTACTTTGCACGTAATACACAAATATACGATATGGTACATTATTATTATTACAAAAAGCTGTTGAATTAAAAGAGATGAAGGATATTTGTACACAACCTCATAAGTGTCTCATGTTAAAGAACTAAACAACATATACTTTATATTTTCATGTGTATATATTATTTAATGTTGTGTAAATGTTTACGTAATAATCTAACCTTGAAATTACTTTTAGATTTATAATCTCACCTTGTTTGGCAGTGGTAGAGTCTCGTGCTGATAACGTGTTATGAAATATAAAGCAAAGAAGGAAAAAAATAGAAAGTAATTCTTATTTCTCTTGAGGGATTTCTTGATGGGTTAATTACAATGAAGTAAAAGCCCTTTATCTATAGGGGAAAACTAATTTTGGGGTTTCTAACTTTTCCATAAACATACATTAGATATATATAGTAAAGTAAACATTCACTATATATGATAAAATTGACATTCACTATATATAATAAAGTTGACATTCATTATATATGATAATATATTTATAACAAAAACAAAGTCACCCACTATGAAGATAATTTATGTAATTTACTCGATCGGTTGAATAAAAAACACGGGCCACCAATTCTGTATTTGGTTTGGGCATGTTAAATTGTTGCTGGCCCGACTGGACTGAGCTCAAAATGTCATTTTTAATCTTTGTAATATATTTCCTTCATTTAAAATAGAATGATTTATTTTTTATTTTAATTTGTTTAAAAAAAAATGATTTTTTTTTTTGATGATGTTTTAACTACACTTTTTATGTGGCATATTTAAGACCGTAAGATTAAAGGACATTTTAATATCTTTGACACAACTTTAATTTAAAGTCAAAAAAATAATCAAAACAAGTCGTTATTATTAAAAAAGGAGAGTAAAATTTTATGACGTTTTTAATTTTTTAATTACAGAACTAAAAAATAGTCGGAGGGCAATGAGATGTTGTTTATTGATTTTTCTTAAACAGTTTTCGATAAGCCTATCATTAATTTACGAGTCAGCTTCTAAGGTTTTAGGCAGATTTAATGTTTATATTTTTTTCATATAGCAAGCTAGATTTAGGTTAGTTTTTAGCTTTCGATATTGAGCATTTATGTATTCTTCGTGCTTTAATTTTCAACGTGCTTCAAAAAGGAAAGGTGGAGGTTGAATTGTCTCAAATCGATAGATCATGTGTTTCTTGATCTCCTTATATAATCTTACAGTCTTTGTATATTTCTTAATTTTCTTATATAATCTTTATTCTCATTTTATAAGTTAACATTTAAGATTGATCTCAATCTTGTTTTTAGATTTTAAGAAAAAAAGAAAGAAATGTATTGATTAGGACACCCTAAGTTGCAACAATATTTAAATTGAGATTGCATTTTGATTCATGTGCACTGCATTTTCAGACCAATCCCATTGGTTGTCATGTGGGGAGTGTTATGCCATTCTGATTAAACCCAAGTTGTTTAAGGGCAACAAATATCAGAGTTTGGATTCAGTGTTTCCTAAGATGGGGATACAATTGTTTAAATATAAGAAACATTATTAGACATCACGTTAGTGATCAATTGTGACAATTAATTGATTGCAATCTGCTTAATTCATATTATATGATTTGTAGCTATTGTTAGTTTTAATTACTATTGTTGTTAGGTTTGTAATGATTCTTGTTGGATTCTTTTTTTGGTGTTATCTTTTTCTTGCATTTCAAAATGTCATACACAACCACAATTGTACTGACACATATACTAAACAGAGGAAGCATTTTTTACGGGTCAATTAATTTTGTAATCCTTAACAAAATTATTCTTTATTTTATGCTTTTTTCAAAATGTTATTTTCATATAAAAGATTTGAGAAAAAAACATATAAAAAATCTTTACAAGGCCTTTCTAAAAATTCAAATTATAAAAGGCTATATTTAGTGGCGAATTTATAGGGGAAAAAAAAAGAGACGCATGAGCTCGCGGTCTTTCTGTAAAATTGAATTTTTACTTATATATTTTTTAAAATTGATCTAATATTATATTCTAACACTCATGTTACAAGAAGGTTTGGTTGAGCACTTGATTGAATGTTGGATTATTTAGCTTGAGGTTTACTGATTTATACAATTTTTTTCTTCTTTGTCTTTTTTAGAGGTGCACCATGTTCTAAAAATTTTCGATTCGTCTCCAATTGCGTTCGATTCTAGAGAAATGTGAATGAAAAATGGAGAGAAAGAGCTCTCCTTTTATAAAAGAGTGTTTCTTCTACGTTAGTGAGAGAAAGAAACATTCTTGTGCTTAATAATAGAAACACTCCTTCATGTGGATAATGAGACAAAAAGAAGATAAGCGTTACGGTAGCGGCGACATCGCTTGCTCAGCTTCACCTTTGGCAACACCTTTTGGATATAAATTCGATACAAAAGTTTTCTTCATTTGCGGATGTACATGAGCACATGCGGACGCATGTCAGATCCTTCGGTTCACTATTTGAATGGTGAAAAAGAGATGTGCTATGGAAGTCACCCAAGCATTCTGTTTTGTGTAAAGACTAACATGCAACCGCATGTTGCCATATGCGAACGCACATCAGTCTGCATATGGGTCCATTATTTCAAAAAGTTACAACTCTTCATGAACTATTGCTTATTTCAGAAGCAACACCTTTTAACTATAAATACCTAATTTGTTCTCAGACATTATCTCCCTTTTTATTATTAGGGTAACCTAAGAGTACTCAAGAAACTACCTTTGATTAAAGTTTCATTCCATGAAGTGTGAGAGTAGAGGAAAAATATGTTGGGTTCAATATGTATGAAAAGTGTGAATGGCAAATAGAGAAAAAATAGTAGAGAGAAAGAGAGATACCAAAATGGAAAGTGCACTCTTTTAAGGAAAAGTTCACTAATTCTCTCATATTGGTAGGAGAAGGGTACTTTGAAGTGTTTATAATAAGAAGCACTTACTCTACATGGATAATGGGGCAAGAATAAGGTGGTTCCTCGCGTCGTCGTCGTCGTCGTCGTTTGCTCAGCTCGACTTTGAATTTGGATTTGGATTTGTCAAATGATCGATCGATGAGATCTATCTTTTTGGATTTGATAGAAATTCAATCCGAAAATACCAAAGGAAAAAACGCAAATTTTTTGTGTTTTTGATCCTCCATTTACATGCATGCATGCAGTGGCTGACACTGTTTCGAAAGGCAATGCAGAAACGAAATGATGCTTCGGGAGGGATGTAGCCCTTCAACGAAATGACACACTGATTCATGAAATGGTATGCCTGTTCGAAAAAGACACATTCTTTGGACGAACAAACATGATTTTTCAAAAAGGTCATACCTTTTAAGTGAATCATTGCCACCTTTCAAAAGAGGCACCTAATGGCTATATAAACCTACTTTCATCCACAGGTTTAGGTATGAATTTTCTGAAATACAAACTCTCTTTTTGTCTTCAAAAACATTCTGTGTAATCAATCAAATTGTTGAGTGAGTTTGTTGAATCCAACAATTTGAGATACCACTATTGTTTGGATTGAAGGCCATTTTATCCTGGGAGGAAGATTCCATAACCTCGGATACAGTGAGGGAAATTATTCCTTAAGGACACTCCATGAAGTCGGGGGACTTGGCCTTAAAAAATCTATTTCATCTCTTTTCTGAAATTTAACATACTTCTTAGATAGATTATTCATAATCTTGTGTTGAAGGTGTTAACGAACTTCATAAGTATTCTTGTTTATACATGAACTTTTGTTGAAGTTGTTGTTGCATTTATACAGATTCTTGTACCCAAAACATAGAAAATAATAATCTTAAGGAATAAATATTTCGGAATCTGTATAGCTTGTTTTAGGAGATTAAAGTTTTAAGCTTTTTACTCCGTTTGAACTTAACTAGTGATTTGAAGACATAAAATCTTTATCACAAGTTAAAGATCACTCGGTTGATGATTGGAAGTCATAAAAACTTCTTCGTTTAACTAGAAACAAGAAGTGTTTAAAGTTGCTACAACTTTTTAATAAGTATTTCGATATACTGAAGGTACTATCTTGTGGTGACAGGAAAATGACGACTGATAGTCAAATGCATGATGCTGGAACGACTATGGAGGCAACTAGTATTGCCACAATGAGTCGTACTAATGCTCCGCAAGCTACGGCACCAGCGGAGAAACCCGAAAAGTTCGCGGGTATTTACTTCAAGAGATAGCAGCAGAAAATGTTCTTCTACCTCACAACTCTCTGTCTTCGAAGGTTTACGATTGAGGAAGCTCTGGGGGTGCCCAAGGGAACCCCTGAAAAAGAATGCTTCGTGATTGGGGAGGCTTGGAAATACTCAGATTTCCTTTGCAGGAATTATATCTTGAGTGGTCTCTAAGATGACCGTGATAATGTGTATAGCGAAACCAAGACTATAAAAGAGTTATGAGGAGCGCTAGAACGAAAATACAAGACGGAGGATGCCAAAACTAAAAAGTTCTTTATTGCATAATTCCTGAAGTACAAAATGATAGACAACAAGTCTGTTGTTTCACAAGTGCAGGAACTGCAAGTGATCATCCATGATCTCCTAGCGGAAGGTATGATTTTAACAAATATCGTTGTTGAACAATTTAAAAATGTTCTTAGTATTCACATGAACTTTATTGTAGGTTTGATTGTGAATGAAGCGTTTCAAGTAGCAACAATAATAGAGAAGCTACCACCTATGTGGAAAGACTTCAAAAACTATTTGAAACACAAACGTAAGGAAATGTCTGTCGAAGATCTGATTGTACGACTACATATTAAAGAAGATAATAAGGCTGCAGAAAGAAGGTCAAGAGACAATTCTACAATGAGTGGAGAAAACATTGTAGAAGATGACCAAAACAACTCTAAAAGTGAAAGAAAGCCAAAAATGAAAGCAATCAACCCAAGAAGAAATTCAAGGGAAAGTGCTTCAACTGTGGCAAGACTGACCACAAGTCTACAGATTGTCGTGCCCCGAAGAAAGGAAAGAAGAAGAACCAAGCAAATCTGACTAATCTAAGAAATAAATGGATGATCTGTGCGCTATGCTTTCCGAATGCAACTTGGTAGAAAATCCTCGCGAATGGTGGATGGATTCTGGTGCCACCCGCCATGTTTGTACTAACAAGAAGTTTCTTTCGACGTTCGCTCCGGCTCAAGTAGAAGAAAAGATCTACATGGCAAACTCCGCTACTGCAAAAGTGGAAGGAACAGGAAAAGTGTGCTTGAAGATGACTTCTGGCAAAGTGTTGACACTTAACAATGTCTTGTATGTTCCCGAGTTACGGAAGAACTTGTTTCAATTTCACTTCTAGACAAGAATGGATTCAAATGTGTATTTATTTCTAGAAAAATTATACTTAGTAAAGCAGAAGTGTATGTGGCAAAAGGCTACCTCAATGAGAGCCTATTCAAAATGAATGTAATGAATGTTGAAATCAATAAAAGTTCAATTTCTTCTTACTTGCTTGAGTCTTATGATTTGTGGCATGAACGTTTAGGCCATGTTAACTATAAAATGTTATGGAAACTGATTAACTTAGAAATTTTGTCAAACTTTGAGTGCAATAAATTAAAGTGTCAAACTTGTGTGGAATCAAAGTATGCTAAGCATCCGTATAAGTCCGTTGAAAGAAATTCCAATCCCTTAGACTTAATCCACACGGACATTTGTGATATGAAGTTAACACCATCACGTTGGTGGGAAAAAGTATTTCATAACTTTTATTGATGATTGCACTAGATATTGTTATGTGTATTTGCTAAACAGTAAGGATGAAGCAATAGATGCGTTTAGGCAATATAAAACCGAAGTTGAAAATCAGTTAGATAAAAAGATAGAAATGATAAGAAGTGATAGGGGCAAAGAATATGAATCTTCCTTCGCCAAAATATATGTAGAGAATGGAATTGTCCATCAAACTACGACCCCGTATTCACCGAATTGTGGAAAGAAAAAACTAAACTTTGAAGGAAATGATGAATGTCTTACTTATAAGTTCAGGTTTATCGCAAAACTTGTGGGGGGAGGCTATCTTTACAGCCAACCAAATACCCAATAGAGTTCCTCATAGTAAGACACAATCAATCCCTTACAAAAAATGGAAAGAAAGGAAACCCAACTTGAAATATTTCAAAGTGTGGGGGTGTCTAGCAAAGGTCCAAATTCCTATACCTAAAAGGGTTACGATAGGACCTAAGATGGTGGACTGCATGTTCATAGGATATGCTAAAAGTAGTAAAGCATGTCGGTTTTTGGTTCATAAATCCGAACATCCAGATATTAATGAAAATAAGGTAATTGAATCAGATAACGCTGAATTCTTTAAAAATATTTATCCGTATAAAATTAGACATGAACAGTCTAGTGGAAGGTCTAAACGACCTCGAGATGAACCAAGTGAGAATGTAAGAGAATCCAAGACGTAGTACACGTCAAAGAACGTCAACTTCATTTGGATCAAATTTTGTAATATTTCTTTTAGAAAATGAGCCTCAAACATTTAAGGAAGCGATGACATCTTCGAACTCATTCTTTTGGAAAGAGGCAGACGATAGTGAGATTGATTCCATATTAAGCAACCATACGTGGGAGTTAGTTGATCTTCCTCTAGGAAACAAACCTTTAAGATCTAAATGGATCTTCAAAAAAAATGAAATCAGATGGTACTATTGACAAATACAAGGCAAGACTTGTAGTAAAAGGCTTCAAACAAAAAGAAGGCCTTGATTACTTTGATACATACTCGCTGGTAACAAGGATAACGTTGATTCGAATGTTAATTGCCTTGGCGACAGTATATGGTCTTGAAATCCATCAAATGGATGTAAAAACTGCATTCTTAAATGGAGAATTGGAAGAAGAAATTTACATGGAACAACCTGAGGGTTTTGTGGTTCCAGGAAAAGAAAATAAGGTGTGTAAACTTGTTAAGTCACTTTATGGACTAAAACAAGCACCTAAGCAATGGCTTGCAAATTTTGATCAAACTATGTTGGCAAACAGATTCAAAATTAATGAATGTGATAAATGTGTTTATATTAAAGACACTCCAAATCACCAAGTCATTGTGTGTTTATATGTGGATGATATGTTGATCATTAGTAGAGGTATTTCAGACATAAATGCAACTAAACAAATGATCAAGAGCAAGTTTGATATGAAAGACCTTGGAGTAGCGGATGTGATCTTAGGGATATGAATCCATAGAACTCCACAAGGGTTGGCATTGACACAGTCTCATTACATCGAAAAGGTACTTGACAAATTCAAGTATATGGAATTTAGTACTGCCAAGACCCCATTGGATGTGAGCTTTGTACTTCGAAAAAATGAAGGTGAAAGTGACTCACAATTGAAGTACGCAAGAGTATTGGGATATTTAATGTATATAATAAACTTTACACGACCAAACATAGCATGCGCTATATGTAAGTTGAGTCGGTACACGAGTAATCCTAATGAAACTCATTGGATGGCAATGATAAATATTTTGGGGTATCTTAAATACACTCAAGACTACACTTTGCATTATAATAAATATCCTGCAGTACTTGAAGGATATAGTGATGCAAATTGGATCACCGAATCGAACGAAGTAAAATCCATGAGTGAATATGTATTTATTATCGGTGGAGGATCAGTCTCTTGGAAATCATCCAAACAGACTTGTATTGTTCGCTCTACAATGGAATCTGAATTTATCGCATTAGATAAAACCGATGAAGAAGCAGAATGGCTTCAAAATTTCTTGGACAATTTTCTTATTGGCCTAAACCAGTGGCACCAGTATGTATATACTGTGATACCTAAGCAGCAATAGGTAGGGCAGGGAGCATGATATACAACGGTAAATATCGTCACATAAGACGGAGATATAATACCATTAGAGAACTTCTCTCTAGTGGAATTATCACTGTTGACTATGTGAAGTCAAAGGATAATGTGTCGGATCCACTTACAAAAGGCCTATCTAGAGAATGAGTTGAGAGAACATCCAAGGAAATGACTTTAAGGCCTAGGACAAGTCAGCATGGCAGTAACTCTACCTAGCAGACTAGAGATCCCAAGAGTTAGGTTCAAGGAGATCAAACAAAGTTGTGTCTAATAGGTTCAACATTGTCAAATACCCAACCCATTCTCATGATGTAGACAATGTTTAGGAAACAAGGATAAGACTTATGGTGTGAAGTCGTTTAATGATTATCTAAATTTGGCATATTTGATCAAATAGTTTAATCTATAGGATCAAACATTTAGAAATCACCTATGTGAGGGTGAAGTGGAAGCCGCTTCTAGAAGAATGTTAGTGAAGGCCTATTCTCTAAGCTCTCATGAAATTGGGACGTGTTCATGGTTGAAAAGAACAAAGCTGTGAGAACCATAAATGGTAAAAGGTTGGTTATGTAACATGTGTTGTCTAGGTGTACATTAAAGCTCGACGGTTCAAATATATCAAATCTACCAATGGACCAAGTGCATCCGATGCATGTTTACTACAGAAAGTTCAAAGGGAAACCCACTTATCTAGATACAATCAGTCTTTTCTTGATGATTACATACTTGTCCGTAAAATTTTATGAAAAAATAGCCATTCCTTATTCATGTGGGCGATTGTTGGGTTCAATATATATGAAAAGTGTGAATGAAAAATGGAGGAAAAATAGTGGAGAGAAAGAGAGACACCAAAATAGAAAGTGTACTCTTTTAAGGAAAAGTTCACTAATTTTCCCACATTGGTGGAAGAAGGAAACTTTGAAGTGTTTATAATAAGTACTTACTCCACATGGATAGTGAGGCAAGAACAAAGTGGTGACTCACGCCGTCGTCATCTTCGCTCGCTCGACTCGGCTTCGAATTTGAATTTGGATTTGGATTTGTCAAATGATCGATCGATGAGATCTATCTTTTTGGACAAAGTTTATTTGACAGAAATTCAATCCGAAAATACCAAAGTGAAAAATGTACCTTTTCTGTGTTTTTGATCCTCTATTTATATGCCGCATGCAGTGACTGACATTGTTTCGAAAGGCAATGCAGAAACGAAGTGATGCTTCAAAAGAGATGCAACCCTTCAATGAAATGACACACTGATTCATGAAATGGTATGCCTGTTTGGAAAAGACACATTCTTTGGACGAACAGACATGATTTTTTAGAAAGGTCACACCTTTTAAGTGAATCATTGGCACCTTTCAGAAGATGCACCTAATGGCTATATAAACCTACTTTTATCCACAGGTTTAGGTACAAATTTTCTGAAATACAAACTCTCTTCTTTTCTTCAAAAACATTCTGTGTGATCAATCAAATCGTTGAGTGAGTTCGTTGAATCCAAAAATTTGAGGTACCGCTATTGTTCGGATTGAAATCCATTTTATCCTGGGAGGAAGATTCCATAACCTCGGGTACAGTGAGAGAAATTATTCCTTAAGGACACTCCATGAAGTCGGGGGACTTGGCCTTAAAAATTTTGTTTCATCTCTTTTTTGAAATTTAACATACTTCTTGGATAGATTATTCATAATCTTATGTTGAAGGTGTTAACGAACTTCATAAGTGTTCTTGTTTATACATACTTGTGTTGAAGTTGTTGCTGCATTTATACAGATTCTTGTACCCGAAACATAGAAAATAAAAAAACATACACAATCAAAACAACTTAAGTGAGAATAACTTGGTTCGTAATAGATAAAACTTCATAAGGAGTTTTGAAATCTAACACCTTGCCAGGGAATCTATTTATCAATTAAGTGGTTTTTAATAGGCAATCAACCCGATAAAAAATAGGCAAGGAGGACTGAAACAATAAAGCCATGAAGGTTTTCAAGAGATGCTTGTGCTTCTCTTCACTTGTTGTAGAGTGTGGATAAAAGTAGTTTGATGAATGATTCTTTGGAAAAGAAAAAGATTTGCATGAGTACTTCCAGTACCTAATTCAAAGGCATTATTCTATCTAATTGTTTTAACTTTGATTTGAAATTGTATGTGCACCATAGCTGAGAAGAATTAAGATTTGATTTAATTTTTAACAAGAAAGTTCATGTGCCCCTACTATAGTCATTCACAATGATAAGAAAATTTAAATCCATCATAAGTTGAAACTTGTAGGAATCCCATGTATCAATGTGAGTTAATTCAAAAATAGATTTAGTAGTAATAGAAGTTAAAGGAAAAGGAATTTTGGACTGCCTTGTCATAGGACATACGACACAGAAAACTGTAAATTTTTCACAAGAAGTAAAAGAAAAAACTTGATGCATTCTCCATATTGTTCAAAGGAATATGACCCAGTCTATAATGTCATAATTTCTTTTTTGCATTGGAATCAAACAAACTAAAACAAGACTTCAAAACTAAAATGAAAAAAGTTTCTAGATACAGAAGAACTATTAGGCTAGAAAATACTATTGGAAATGACTGCATTTGACCTTGATTAAAGAATGTAGACTTCATCTATTTCTCTACCAATCTCCAAAAGGCTCTTTACCGATAGACCTTGTAGAGAATCAGAGGTAACATTAAATAGGCGTGTATGATTGAGTTGTTTACATAATTTGTAAATATATAGAAGATTAAATTTGAAACATGGGACATATAGAACATTACATAGAATGGGATTAGAGAAGACTGAAATTGAACCATAGTGAGTCACTTTTACTCTTTGAGAGTGAGACAACTTGACCATTCTAGGTTCCTTCAAGGGAGTCAGAGTAGAGAAAAATTCTTTGTTAAAGACATGTGCTCAGAATCATCACTATCTAGTATCCAGGAGTGAGAATAGAGTAAAATAAATAAGCAGGGGAGTGAAAAAAACTAGGTATATCAACACAGATAGCATTAGCAAAAGCCTTAGAACATTTTGAAACTTGTCCCTTTTTAATCTCTTGGAGCAGAGTCATTAGTTCCATTCTTATTTCTAGAGTGACAGAGTCAAGTAAGTCCTTACTAAAAGTGATTTCACCTCACTGGCCACCTTTCCTAAGTTGTACCTATTTGCCCTAGGTATTGTTGGGTTTAAGATCAAAAGGGCGTCATGCAGAAACTTAAAGTTTGCAAATCATGAGACGATAAAACAGATGACAAAAGAAAATATAATACTAAAAAAATATCATTGATATGGTTGGTCAAACCCTACATATTAAAAACTAATATTTGAAAAAGCTTAAACATATGGAAGAAATCTCTCCCTAAACTAGACTCTTTTAACGACTACATTGTGGATGTTATTGTGTTATTGTATGAGAAGGGGGGGTCTTCTATTTATAGAGTTGCAAAACCTTTTCTCCAAGAAAGAGGTTTGTCAAATATGAAAAAGTTTTATATTTTCTTAAAAGTAATTATAATATTACTTTTATTTTCCTTCTAAGAAAAGTAAAGCTTAAATTTGATAAATCAGGGCAAAAACACTAACAAATCTCCCCTTTTTGACTTGATTTTCTTGACTTGATCCACCTTCTTCATAACTTTGATCTTTGTTCTTCACATAGTCTTCATCACTGCTGCTTGGCGGGCTTAAAAATGGAGCTTTTGGGTTAAAAAATATATTATCCCTTCGGGTTAAAAATATTGGAGTCCTTTGTAGGGTTAAAAGTAACCTTTATTTTCAAATATGTAACAACAGGATTCTTGAAAATATGATTGACAATTATCTCCACATGTACTTTTGGACATATATCTTTATTATCATCAAATTGGTTGCGACTTTGATCTCAACATGTCCTCAGTCTGAATCATCAGACCATTGAATTAAGTCTGTCAAACGGGCTGGGTCGACCCGGCCCAACTCAGACCAAATCAGCCCGTTTAATAAAACCGGTCCGGTTTGACCCGAGCCGGTCTACCCATGGGCTGTAGGGTATCGGGTCCCGAGATGATTAAATTTTTTGATTGGGCCCAATTAACCAGGCTCAGACCAAGGCTCGGCCCGATTAGCCTTTTTTTTTTAGAGATTTGGGCCAAACTAGATGTTGTCCCAACGGCTATATAGCCGTTTTTGGGTTCAAACGGCTAGTTTGGGCCCTTTTAGTAAAACAAAAAAAATCATTTAAAATATATTTTAATCCCCAAAAAAATTCTATAAATACCCTACACCTTCAAATCATTTTTCACATAATTTTTTATTCTCTCAAATCTCATTCTCTCTCAAATCTTAATTCTCAATTCTCAAATATTCTATATATTTAATTTCTTAAAGTGCTCACTTTAATTTTTTAATTTTGCTATTACAAAGTACGAGTGGAAGTTTCTAAAGTCATAACCTTCGGATACTTCCAAAATTTGGTATTGTCGTTCCATCTCTTACGTTTAATTTTTATTTAGTGTATTAATTGTTGAATATTTAATTTTATTATATTTGTGTATTTTGAATTTTTTTGGTTTAATTTATATTATGGATAAATTAAGAAACCTCACTACTAAAGGTGTTAAAATTTTTATCCCGGAAGCGGTACTGGTAGTAAAAAGCGAATTACTAGCGGTAGAGCTACTTCAAGTAGTAGATATACCCGTGTGCCTTCGCCTCCGGTACCGCTTGATACATCTTTTGAGAAAAAATAGGTATAGGTGCTCACAATATGAATTATGTAGAAGCTCAGGAAAATTATGGTATAGAAGAAGAAAATGAAGTAGATGTGGTTAATTTAGACGAAAATGATGAAAATATTAGTGAGACACCCATAGTAGAAAATATTAACGTTAGATCTGAATCAGTTAATCTCCCTCCCCGTCCTCCCCGTACCCCAAGAGCTCGTAAAAAAACTAGTATTGCATGACAATTTTTTGAACATATATCAGATACTGAGGTGCAATACAATATTTGTCAACAAATATATATATAAAAGCGGAGGAAAGTAACGGGGTACGGGTACGTTAATGCAGTGGCGGAGCCAGGATTTTGGTTAAGGGTGTTCATATTTTTAGAAAAAGAAGCGGGTCATAAAAAAATATTATAAACTGTATATTGAAGAATAAGAATCTTTGAACCAAACTAAACATAAAAAAACATATAGGATAACAAGTTGAAACATATAATATAAAAAAAGTCAACAAAGCAAATTCTATTAATAAAAGCTTGATTAGAAAACATAATTGCAAGTGCATTCGGCTACGCTTTATCCCTTGAAATGTTTCTATAATACACTCATTAGAAATATTCTTAAATACTCTTTTTTCTACATAGGGCACTATGCAACCATCTAAGAATTCATCATCTATTCGATTCCGCAAATCATTCTTGATATACTTCATTTCTGAAAAAGTTCTTTCAACTGATGCAGTGGCAATAGGTAGAAGCAAAGGTAACTTCACTAAAAGAAATACAAGAGGATAGGTTAAATGTTTCTTTGTCTCAACCAACTTTCTTGAAAGTTCCCCAAATCCGTCTAAATTGGAGAATCTTTTATCAATATCACGAACATCAATAATATAATTAACAAGTTAATTCTCAAGAACCCTCATGTTGAACTCATCAAAGTCATCAGGATATAATTTAGCCATCACCAATATCTTTTGGATGTCAAAACTAGAAAATGTATCAATTGGATTCAAGCAAGCTACACCATTAATCAAATCACTTGTCACCTCATTAAAATAGTCATTAAGTTCTTGTAGTTGCCAATCAATAATTTTATAAAACACATCCACACGATAATGGTGCAAAGTAGTATAATCAACTACTTTACATTGTGATCTCCCAGAGTTAGCATATGGCTCATCATAATTGGGTAATGGAATACTATGCTTGATACAAAATGTCTCGACCTTTTCTTTGAGCGAATCCCAACCAACATTCTTTTTTAAAATAAGATCCCATTCATTATCTTATAATGCTTGCAATCTTCTCTTTGCTACTTTTACAAGAATCATGACATTAACAATATCCTGTTCCTTTTTCTGTAATGACACATTAAGATCATTTGTGATTCCTAAAACATTAGTCATCAAATGCAACAAGAAAACAGTCTCAAAAGTTTGAGAACTTCTGAGAAATCCCGACGCGCTAGCTTTTTCTTCCGAAGTACTTGCATTTTCAACAAGAGAATCAAGTACATCAACAATGGAGGAAAAGTTACTAATAAGTTTCCAAACGACTTGTAGTGAGATCCCCAATGAGTCTCACCAATTTTAATAAGACCAAGTTCTTGATTCAAACCTCTACCCGTTTCTAGCTCACCCATATCTAATGCCTCTTGGAGTTTTTCTTGTTGAGATTCTTGAAATTCATCCACACGTTTAAAGGAAGCCCCCAACACATTCAAAATATTTGAAGTCAATAATACAAGTTCTCCTAATTGAACACATCTTTTAGAAACCGCAACAAGAGTTAATTGAAGTTGATGAGAAAAATAATGAACCGAGTGAGCCGATCTACTTTCTTGTCTAATTAATGTTTTAAGACCACCGAACTCACCTTGCATATTGCTTGACCCATCATAACATTGCCCTCGTACATAAGCTAAAGTTAAAGAATGGTGAGCAAGTACATCCACAATCATTTTCTTTAGAGATAAAGCACTAGTATCTTTAACATGAACAAGTCCAATAAATGCTTCCATAACAAATCCTTTTTTATCAACATATCGTAAACAAATAGCCATTTGCTCCTTGCGTGATACGTCTCTTGATTCATCAACCAACCAAGTAAAGTAGTCACGATCTAAATCCTTTATTATAGCTTTGATTGTTTCAATCTTACATGCAGTCACAATATCTTTTTGAATATCATGAGAAATTATTTTATTATTTTTTGGAGCTTTTTCTAACACGTAAGGTTTAATGTCATCATATCTATCCGCAAGCCAAGAAAGTGCTTCAAGAAAATTACCTTTGTTCAAGGATGATTCACTTTCATCATGACCGCGGAGTGCTAAACCTTGATTTAGAAGAAATCGGACCACATCAATTGAAGCATTTAACCGAACTCGCTATTCATTCTTACTTTTCTCGTTCAACTTGTAAAATTCTACCTCAATAGATTGTTCCTCCCTCATAAGATCTTCACACTTTCTTTTCGATTGATTATGAATGCTATTCGGAGGGCCAATGTATGTTGCAAAGCTATCTTTTCTGTGCCAATTTCTAAATTCCTTCGCCGAAAATGTACTACCACCACCTTGATGAATGCTTTCACCTTGAAATAAATAAAAAGGCAAACAATAAGCTGCATCTGCACTTATACTATATTCCAACTAATCAGAATATTTATCAAACCATTTAGAAACAAAACAACGTGGAATTCTAAAAAAGTCTGTTTGAGGAAACCCATGATCTCGAGGTTGGCAAGGACATTTTAGAATGTACGCCCTTCTTATCTCATCACGAATATTCGGAGGATAACTCAAAATCGGAGGTCTTTCAGCAGGGTCAACCTTTAGATCATTTACATCAAATTTTTGTCTTTGAGAAGATTGAGATAGATTTCTATTTTATCAACATCTTCATCTCGTTGGGATTGATTTTGAGACGTTGAACTTATTTTTGAAACTTTACAAAAATACTTCTCCAAGCCCATTGAAACCTCAAATTAAAATAAAAATCAAGCGCATCACACTTATTATTCATTTTCAATAAATAAAAAATTATGAATACTTGAAACATTGTCCCATCCTCCCAAATAATATTAACTAGCAAGTTATCTACTAGATAAAATTAGAATATTAAATTACTTAGTTCAAAACCAAAAAAAAAAAAAACACAAAAGCAAGTTTAAGGGTAAAAAAATTAAACTAAAAGATAAGAAGAATTGAAGAATACCTTTTCACAATTCACACTCCAATAGTCGATGAAGAAAAATTATAATGATAGCCCGTTGAAGCTTTGAAGACCTTAACACCAATTTTTTTTTTAACAATAAGGTGGAGAAGATTGTGGATTTGTGGTGAGGAAATAGAGAATAGAGAATTGTAATTGTGTAAGGGTTTAGGGTTAGTGAACAACTGAAGGGACGGGTTTAACACTTTTACTACTTTGGAATTTAAGTTTGACTTGTTCTTTTTTAAATTAAAAAAAAAGTCTGCTTTAATTTTTTTTTTTAAATCAGCCTTAGCAACAACTGAGTTTTCACATTAGTTGGTCAATTGAGCTTTCACACTTTCACATTAATTGGACAATTGAGCTCTGAATATTGGGTTGAATTGTGAGGTGTAACCCGGTCCAAATCCAATCCAAATACTTTACAAAAATCTGTTCCTTTTTTAAAAAGAAAAATAAAAGCAACTGCATCTAATGGGGATAGAACCTGTATCGCCAGCGCAAATTTGCACACCCTTGACCACTAGGTTGTGCATCTCTAACTTGTCAAGTATGTTCATCAGTAAGTATATAACCATATATATATCTATATTTAACCTATATATCCCGAAAAAAATTTCGACGAAGGGTGTTTATATAACCACCCTTCGCAAGCAGTAGCTCCGCCCCTACGTTAATGAGACATATAGGTGATACTCACGAAAGAGAGTTAAATATTGCACGAGGTGATGGGGATGTTGGTGGTCCAACGCAAGCTAGAATGACCCCAACAACCGATCAGGTAATGAAGAAGTATAATAAATTGAGGGACCGAGAAGAAATAGCTAAAAATGGTATATGTAGGTTGTTTGCCTTTTAGTTTTCCTTCTTCTGATGCCTTTATTCATTATATACAAGTAATTTGCAATCCTATGTTTAATGATATTTCTAGAAGTACTTGTCGGTTTGATATTTTTAGACTTTATTCACAATATTGTTTTTGTTTATCAACATTATTAAAAATATTCAATGTACATTGTTCCTAACTTCTGATCTTGGTCGTGCTATAAATAAAAATAATTATTTAACCGTTACTTGTCACTGGATGAATAGTAATTTTGTGATGCAAAAACGTATTCTTGCTTTTTTATATGATGAAGATCGTAAACATGTTGGAGATTTTATTGCTGATTCTATTGTTAAAGTTGCCGAATTTTATGGTTTTGAAAATAAAATCTTATGTATTGCTTTTGATAATTCTTCTAACAGCAAGATTGCTATAACAAAGTTAAAATCTAAGTTATCTTCGTCGTTACCTGAAATTTTTCATATATATAATTTAATTGTAAAAGATGGTCTTGAGTTTTTTGAGCTTTATATTGAAAAAAATCCTTCTTGCTATTGGTTTTATTCAAGGAAATAATCGAAGAAAAAGAATTAGAGAATTTAAAGTTAAATGTCAAGAAAATAGACTGGCACCGATATTGATGCCTAAGGAAATTTGTATTAGATGGAATTCTACGTATGATTTTTTAAGAACTTGTTATAAATATAGAGTTCCTATTACACTAGCTTTTAACCAATATTGTGGTTCATTTGCTGATTCTGCTGATTGCATGCTACATGATTCTGATTCGGTTGTAATTAATGATCTTGTTAAGTTTTTAGAAAAATTTTATGTAGCTACGGTTGAATTTTTCGGTGCTTATTATCCTACTGTTTGTAATATTTTGGTATATATAGCCGATATTTCTGGTTTGATCAAAGTATATAAAAATAAAGAAGGTTATAAAGAAGCTGTTGGAGCCATGTTTACTAAATTTAAAAATATTTTTTCCCGATTCTCCTTATTTACTTGGTTGGTGCTATGCTAAATCCATGCATAAAATATAATATTATGTTCCACTTTAGTACTATTATTTATGCTAACTTAGAAATAAATACTAACAATGATTCTGAACAAGTACAACCTGATTTTTGGACGGCTATGGGTGATGCGAATAAATACATAGAAAAATTGTATAATCACTATGCTGATTTAGTTGATTTAGCCGTACCTACAAATATCGCTCCAACTATTGCTCCTCATCCTCCCGAGGAGCCATCATCTTCTTAAAGGTCGGCACATAGTGGTTTTCCTGATTCCTTTTATGATTTACCTTGTTGGAACAGTGTTGATGAGAAAGTTTACACATCAACTAATCGGGAAGAGCTGAAATATTATCTTTGATCATCGTCAGAGGATCGCAATGATGGATCAACACGTTGGATTGATGGAGGAGTAATGAAACACAACATTCTGTGCTTTCAAGATTAGCTAGGGATATCTTGAATGTTCCAATGTCAACCGTTGCATCAGAGAACGCTTTTAGTTAGGGATGACAGCAGCTTGGAGACAACCGACACTCATTGGGAAACAATGTGATGAATGTTCTAGTTTGCCTCAGAGATTGGATTAGAGAGGAAAGAAGAAACCAAGAAATGGAACCGGAGCCAACGATGAGCAAAAACTTGAAGAAATTATTTCTTCACGGGAGAACTCAGCAGAATCAAGTCCAATGCATGGTTTTTCCCCCGTTGACTTTGACTATCCTATGCAAGTTCCCGTTAATATTAACATGAATGAGTCGGAAAAAAAGATGCATAATTTGTAGATTTTTCATTCATGTAAATTATAAATTTTGAATTATTTCGCAAACAATAAAATTCAACATTCATTCACTCCTTAGTCCTTACTTTGTAATTTTTTTCATTTAGTGATTTAAATTGAATTTCTAGTTTAAATTAAAAACTTACTTCTAATATTTTATTAATTTACTTGCAAGTATTATTAATTTATTATATTAAGTAGTATATGTTTTGTATATTTGTGTATATATCTTCTATAG
>NC_061112.1:103623823-103762206 GCF_002878395.1 Capsicum annuum
TATATTGTAATGTATATATATTGTAGTATATTTTATTTAAACTTTAACGTAGTTTATATACATTGAATGGTGCGTATATATGTGTAATTGTGTATATGTGTATATATTTTTTAAATTCTAATGTAGTATATACTATATATATAGTGTATATATATTGTTTAACGTATTTAAAATGTATATAGGTGGGTATATATAGTGTATATTGAAAAAAACTTTTTCTTTTATTTTTGACCGGGTTAGACCGAATTTTTAATCGGGTTTGATCAGGTTGGGTTAAGTGGGCCGGGTTAGGGCTACTTTTAAAAATTTTACTGTTGAACCCGGCACGACCCGACCCACTTAACCACAACCCGGCCCCGACCCGGCCCACAACCTGGATAAATGTAATGGGCCGGTTCCGTATTGAACCGGCCCGGCCTACTTAACACCCTTACATTGAACCATAGGCTCTGATATCACTTGTTGGATTTGAGATCGAGAGGGTGTCATGCGAAAGCTTAAAGTTTGCAAATCATGAGACGATAAATTAGACAACAAAGGAAAATATAATACTAAAAAAATATTATTGATATGGTTGGTTAAACGGCCTACATATTAAAAACTAATATTTGAAAAAGCATAAATCTATGGGAGAAATCTCCCCCTAAACTAGACTCTTTTAACGACTATATTGTGGATGCTATTGTGTTATTGTATGAGAATGGACGGTCTTCTATTTATAGAGTTACAAAACCTTTCCTCCAAGAAAGAGGTTTACCAAATATGAAAAAAAAATTTATATTTTCCTTTTAGGAAATGTAAAAATAATTATGATATTATTTTTATTTTCCTTTTAAAAAAAAAAGTAAAACTTAAATTTGGTAAGAAAATCAGGTATAACATGATATTTCCTTTTATTTGTGAATTTAAAATCAATAGAAAAATCATGGAGTTTATAACACTTTTCAATGCTATGACCTGGCTTCTTGCAGTAAGCCCTGAGATTAGAGTTCTTTTCTGCATTAACAAATGGCTTCTATCTCCTGCAGTATCCCCTGGACTCATTGAATTTCTTTCCATTTTGTGCAGATCTCAAAGCAGCAAAAGAAGCAGATTCACTTAGATATTTAGGTGGGTTGTGCACTTTCTTCTATTTTTCTTCTTCCATCAGGAGAGTGTAAGCATTAGCAAGACTGGGAGAGGAGAAATCATGAATGTGTTGCCACAAGCAGCATAATAGCTATCATTCAGACCTATGAAAAACTTTACTAGTCTCTAATCTTGATTAGCTTTCAAGTTCTTAACCTTGCATCATAGGTACATAAAGTAGAAAAATTCATACTATCTAGTTTATCCCACAGCCATTTGATCTTGGTGTAATAGGTTGCTATATCAGTAGCACTATGCACCAAATCGTTCAGCTCTTTCTGCAATTGAAAGAGCTTAGCCTTACTGTTTTGGCCAAATCTAGCCTCGAGATCACTCTATAGTTCTTGAGCAGTGGTAAAGTAGATGATACTTTTAGAGATTTCTTGTGAAAGAGAGTTTTAAGAGCCAAGAGATCATCCTGTTATTTGTTCCTGGCCAAGTTTTATGCAAATTTGAGTCCACTACAGGTTCAAGAGAGAAACCATCTATGAAGCCTACTTTGTTCTTGGCGGTGAGGGCTATCAACATTGCACGTCTCCAACTTGCAAAACCTTTGTCATCGAAATTAGAAGTGATTAGAAGTGTTAACTAGGAGCATTTTTGGAGAATCATAGAGAGCGATGAAGAAATGGCAAGAAGGATCAATAGGCTCAACAACTTTTTGAGCACGAGTGACCTTCGTGATATCAGTAGTGTCGTCTGCCATTTCTTAAGGATTCAAAAAAACAACACAAAAAAAAAAAAGAAAAAGGAAGAAGATGTCGACTACAAAGAAACGAGAAAGGAGAAAATCGAGTAATGTTCTTCACAGAAACTACTTTAATACCATGACAAAATTGAAAAATATTTCTTTTCTCTATATTGAATGAGTAAATCTGTGTACAGTCTGGGTGCTATACACACCTGAAAGAGCATCTTTCTGTACATGATTATACAATTATCTCTATTCTATTACTAAGGAAACAAACAAATTAAGGAAAAGTCAAAAATAAATACTTGCAGCCAAAACAGTATGAAAGTGATGTTATGTAACCAACCCATAAGATGATTGTTGGGGAAAAAAGAAAGCCCAAGTCTCTGAATCTGCATCCCAATAAGCTTCAGGCCCCAAATACTCAACCAAATTTCTTTTGTTCTTGTCTAGGAATATCAGACATTTGTTCTTTTATTTTCGATGATTTCGTCACTACCACCAACACAAGAATATGCGAAACTTCAGACAAAATTACTTTGTGTTACATAATATGAATGTCAAGTGAACTGTGTATGTGTTATTAACTAGAGATAATAGTTAGTAGTCAAAATGAATTTGAACACCAAAAGTTACTTGTTTAATTTGGATTTGAATATCTAAAATAGTTGGCCAAATTGTCAACTTGAAGTTACTTGTTCAATTTAGATTTGATTACCTAAGAAAGTTTACCAAGTTGTCAACTTGATGTCAAGCTTGGCAACCTTAGGGAGTAAGTTTGATGATCTATAAATAGTCACTCTTTTGTACATTTTTATTGATATATGTAAGTAGTAAAACAAAAGTACTATTAAATTTTTCTAAAGTTCTCTCCTTTCTGTAAGTTTGATATTGATATTTTATCTTATTTTATAACACGTTATTAGCATGAGACTTTACCGTCCCTAAATTTGAAGGCTAAGAAAGAAAATTCGATCAAAAAATGGAGAAGTTAAGACCGCAAGAACTATGTGATCATCATGATTTAGATTTTACCTTTCTACTATTTATGATAAGATAAGTATATTATTAACTCATATTCTTTAATTAAGTTTGAAAAGAATATTGATAATCACAAAATGGAGCTATTGTTATAGGCTCAAATTTGAGTTTATTATATTTTGGCCTAATATGTTATTGGTCGAGGGTCGGGTTAAGAGTCCTGATGCACCATGATGATAAGATGTTGGATTTAATTCTTATTGATTTTTGGCGTAAGACGCTTTTATATGGATAAGACGTTGAGTTTGAATCTCAATGCACTATATTGATGATATAACGATGACTAAAGCCAAAATTTTGGTGAAAGTTATGAAATATCTCTCATGAATATGCTTCATTTCCTTAAGTGAATGTGGTAACAGTCCATAATATATCTGAAAGAAGACATGTAATTGAATTTAGAGAAAATGCACTATTTTCACCCTGAACTATAAACGAAATTGCTGAGACACACTCCAATTTAAAGGGGTACCAATTACCCCTCGAACTAATTAAAACTGTATTTTTGGTAATCTTGGTGTCTACGTGGCACACTTCGTGAATCAACACACTGAAGGTCTACATAGGCATTAAGGTTGCCAAAAATATGATTTTAATTAATCTAGGGGGTAATAGGACCCCCTTTAAGTTCGGGTGAGTCTCAACAATTTCATTTATAGTTCAGGGTGGAAACAATGGGGTGGAAACAATGCATTTACTCTTAAATTTATGAATATGAATATAGGTGTAACAAGGACAAAACCTTTCGTTACATTATATGTACGCCTCAATTTGCTCTTAAAAGAAATTCTAAGCTATCATAATTTCATAGACTTAAGACATCGTTGTATTTCATTTATGGGGAATGATAATTTTAATTGTTAAAACTACAAAACCATTTCCCGGGGTGAATGTGATAGGAGTAACACCTCCATAAGAGGTAGAGTAATTGAGAAGAAATATTATGAAATATACTCTAAAATAGTAAGCTTGAAAAATTATTCATGTTCGAGAAAATCTGAAATTTACTAAGTAAAACTCATATGTCATGGTAAACTGGAGTTTACTAGTAAAAATAAGTTTATAAGTTGACCTGAATGATTTTGCAATCCTGAAGACGTGCATGTTGAGTATTACACAACATATATTAATGAACTAGAAGATTCTTCTAAGAACATTATGAGTTCTAAAATGATCCTTCAAAAGGTGAAGGTAATATTTGCCACTAATGGGCATGGTATGAAAGGTCATTGGGCATGTGATTGTCCTGCGATCTAATTTGGTATAAGTTTTCTAAATCCTCCATCAAAATAAAGGAATATAAAGTGATGTTGCACTTGACCTTTCAAATGATGTTGAGGTCTTTCATGTAAATATAATAAATTTCATGGCATGAGAATGAGCTTCTAGTGAAAATTTATGAAGACATTTGATTATAGTTCATTCCTTGAAGAGAAGGAAACTTGAGATCAGCATCGTTGATGCTCGGTCATTCTTGAAATGAATGTATCAAGATGTGATAAAAATTATAAATAAGGACATGCTCATGCATGATTGGATAAATGTCGCATTTCACCTCTACGAAAGATTTAAGAAAATAAAAAAAAATATTTTGCCATAAACGATTATTGATCGCGTACTTGTCGTATGCCATAAATATTTGGATACTTTTATCATGAATTACCAAAGTGTAAAAGCAAGAAACAAGTCTTACCTATATAATATTTTAAGATTATGACCGTACTTGTATGATTTTCTCCTTGAAGTAGATGTTTACCATATGAATGGTGTCTGAAATACGTGGTAGTACACAAATTAATTGAGAGTTCCAAAGAGTTTAAGTGTTATTATCTGGAGGAATAAAATTATTTATAATATTGGGATTGTAATAAGTCTCAGATTGTAGTAAGTCTCAAAAGAAACTTATTAAATTTTAAAAATATTGGCCAAAAATAAATTACATTGATGCTATAAATAATGAAAATATGTTATATTTTCATATTACTACAACTGAAGCGGGCTATGAGTATTTATGAAAAAGGTTACCCACCCTTTTCCTTCTATTTGTAATACATAAATATGAGCATGATGACATAATCACATGCAATTGTATATTAAAAGTTTACTAAAATAAATATCAGTTGGCATGATGGTTAACCATCCTGGTTCAAATGTGATGCAAAAATAATTGAGAATTCATGTGGTTATATATTGAAGAAAGAGATAGTACATTGAAACACCCCTAAACTTGTAGTCAAAACTTACTTTAGACCCTAAAATTGTATGCCAATTATTTACCCCCCTTAACAACTTTCAAGTAAATTAATTTCCACCCAAATTGCTGACGTGGAAAATTTAAAAAAAAAACAGCGAGTGAATAGCCAAAAAAATATGAAAAAATGCGGGATCCACATTTTAAATTTTACAAATTCTTTATATATATAAAAAAAATAAAACAAATTCATCTTCTTCACTTCTTCAACCCCTCCCCCCCCGTTCCCTTCACCCCCCCCCCCCCCTCAATCCCCCAACACATTGTTGGTGCATTATTTGTAAATTGTCATCACAAGAAACAAGATTAAAGTTGAAAGATCTTGGCTTCTTCTCATCCAATTGCCAAATATGATTGAGACTTGGTAAAAATTTGATAAAATTCTTTAATGTGACATTGGAAGATCGAATACTCCATTTTTTTCTTTTTTCACTCCACAGATCACTGTGCATACACACATACAGTGATATCGACAGTGAACGGATGAGACACACACATCACCGAAAACCACCCACCTCATCGAAAAATACCACGATCGAGACTCCATTTTCTCTCTCTTCATAATAGACACACCCATCATAATATATATAATTTTTGTGAATATAAAAAATTGAAATGAAATTGAAATTAAAGGGAGTCTCATTTATCTTTGTGGATATGAAAAATTGAAATGAAATTGAAATTGAAAAGCATCTATGAACTTGAAGATGAATTTGAAACTTGGGGGTTATTTGGAGTTTGAAAACTTTTTTTCCAGATGAGGAGGAAGGAAACGGAAGAGGGGGTGAGGGCGGCGGTGGTTGCAGGAGGGATAAAGAAGAAAGCCCATAAGGGAGGGGGTGCGGGGGTGGATAGATCCCTAGCTTTGAGATTAACTGTCGTTTACTCTCATTCGCGAGCTCTTCACTGTACACCATTGTAGTGTTTTCTTATTGTGAATAAGAGAAAACAGGTTATGAAGAAGAAAAAAAATTGAGGGGGGGGGGGGAATTTTATTTTTTAATATATATATATATATATATATATATATATATATATATAGTACATATATGTGTGGATTATTTTTTTTAAAAAAATTATAATTTATTACGTGGCAATGACATGACACTGATGTGGCACTGATTTGGTAATGACATGGCGCGTGTGTGGTGCACTCTCCGTTGTGAGAGTGGGCTTGTGATTTTGAGGTTGAAATTAATTCACTTAAGAGTTGTTAAGGGGAGTAAATAATTGTCATACAAGTTTATGGTCTAAAGTAAATTTTGGCTACAAGTTTAGGGGTGTTTCGATGTATTATCTCTTGAAGAAATAGAAAGTTCTTCACGAATCCTCTTATGTTGCTTGTTCTCACAATGATTGATCATTGTACTAGCTATGGTTGGAATTGTATTCCCTAAAGTTTTGAAACATATAAAAAGGTGAACATGAGCCCGTTCGCCTACCATGTGGATCAATTATTAGCATATAGTTTAATAGATGCATCTATGAAATGATCACATGTGCTTTTCTATTAACTTGTAATTTGATTTTTGCAAAGTTGTTTTCTCGAATTTTTAAATTAAGAACACAGTTCTAAACTATAAATAATGTTGATAATGCTGATTAGTTTAATAGAAATTGTATGCCTCCAATTATAGCTAAATCATTGATTATGAGAATAAATCTCTCAAAAGAAATTTGAAATGAGATGTGTCATTTAAAATCTAGCAACATTGATATGCATAAACCAACAAGGCTCCACTTTTTGCTATTGGTTCAGGTTCAAGAACCAAATAATTTCCATCTGAAAAATTAAATGTGGGGTATATGATTTAATTGCTCCACCACAACGCACAAAGATGGATCCCAAAATAAGATTGGGGTAAATGTTAGATTTTCTAACATTAGGGGGAGAGATGATTAACAACTGAAAATTATACATGAAATAAATTATTTAGATCCTCATAAAATATATGTGAACTTGACATTCAAGAGATAATTCATTTGAAAAATGTTGCAAACTAATTATAGGATGTGTTTGTTGACTCTATATAAAAATTCAACTGTAAAATACTCCAATGAAAAATCCATAAAAAACAGAGTCTATGACATGCCTGAAGCGCGATAGACCGATTAGTTCCAAAGATAAAACTTCTTGAAGAAGAAAGGGAGCAAATAATCAAGATGGTCATGATAATGAGGCAAGTGTTTTGAAAAAACACTGACATAACACTTTATAAAACCTTGGCAAAGGTTCAGGTACCTAAATAGTAATGAATATGAAGAGATCTTCATAATTTATGTCTTATTGAAACCGATATCAAACAATCATCTGTAACGCCCCGAGAGTACACCCTGAATGCCACATGGTGCTTATGGTCACAAGTGACCACAAGCTAACACATGATATAGGTATCTGCTATGAGCACTGAACAAAACAATAACATATGTGGAAGAATAACTGAAAAGCCATAAGGTTCTAGCAACTGAAATTAATACTGAATCATAGTTTCAAACGTTTGAGAACAAACTGGTAATACTGATAAACAACTGGCAGTAATAACTGAAAAACTGAAGACTGACTAACTGTTTGTACTAGTCTGAAAGCCACTAAACTGACTGACTGTGGAGTTGATGGGACAAGTCACCAACTAACTCTAACTGACTAGATAACCGAACTACTGACATACTGAATGTAAGATAACTCATCCTCAAAGGATGAGGACTCACCACTGTTGACCGCTGCTGATTGGCTGATCTGTCTAAGTATGATCAGGATCCCGAGCATCCAAACCTATGATATAAGACATCATAGCGCAAGAAATGAGTATGCGATCAGTACTTTGAATGTATTAGTATGCTAAATAAGGTTAGGCTAATATGCATGGTTTCATGTGCATGCGAAGTAACTGAATGAATGTATAACATGAAGTACTGAGTAAAATGCATAAAATCTATAATGACTGAGAATGCATGATCAAGCATAAAAACATGTTCTGAATATAGTCTGAAAACTAAAATACTGAGGACTGATAATGAGTAACTGATATCTGTATGTTATGGTCAAGCAAAACTGAAACTAAATTACTGAGCTGAATACTGGACTGAGACTATGTGAGCTAGCTATAACCGACATGCCTTGATATATTATCAGGGTCAAACCTGTAACCCCAGTTGGAAGAGTGTCAGTACCGTGCCACGGGTACTAACACTGGCTGTGTGGATTTACTAATCTGAAGTCCCGAAGGACGAGGGTATCATGCCTAACTGACGGAGGACCCCTCAAAATCTACGGTGGTGCCGTAGGTCTGGAACCTAGGGACTGCTACTAGTGACTCATGCCTAACTAACGGGGGAGACACCATCCCTACGCTCACTCGGTGCTAAGTATTACTCCCAACTGAATGACATTGATTATTAGACTGAACTGAGTTTTAACTGAATATAATAAATGGTTGAACTGATAATACTCATAACTATTTTGAAACCATTTTGTAGATACTGAAAACTAGGTAAGCAACTAAATTTTGGGTGTTGAAACCCCCAGGACTCGATATAGCAAGATCATACTAAAACTTTGATGACATGATATGCAAGCATTTATTCAAAACTCATTCTTGTAGGCATTTCATCAAACACTTGCAATACATGGTTTAAGCTAAGCATGGGATTGGTTTTAAATCTTGTAGTAATAGCATGATTTCAATTATAAAATCACCAATTAAGGCTTAAATCAACGAACAACACCATTCAAACATGTGGGGTTTAATAACAAAATAGTTTCGTGTAAACATGGTATAGAATTGAAATTCATGAGAATTCATGGTTAAAAATTATAATAATCATGTAAAAATCATAACTTTGAGTTTGAAATTGGGTTCTTGAACTCCATGGGTGAAAATGACCCATGGATAAACATTTAACATACCTCAAAAGCTTGAATCTTGAAAGAGAGTAACTTTTCTTGAAGGTTCTTGAATGGTGACGCTTTGATTCTTGAGTTTCCTTAAGGAAGGGTTTGAATCTTTTTCGTGCAGAATGATCTTGAAAGAAACTCTAATTTTGATATTAAGGATGAATGAGGAGTTATGTTCTTTAATTTGATGGAATTAGGGGTTAAAAGGGGTGGAAAAAGACCCAAAAATCAGTTACTCATTTATCAGTACTCAATATTTTTATTTTGCTTAACCAACCGTCACTCTAATGGGTCTGGGCCAGTTTCTTACAGCTTCGATCTTTTGAGGGTCAACTCTAATGCCATCATCGAAAATAATATGGCTAAGAAAAGCTACTGACCTTAGCCAAAACTCACACTTACTGAACTTGGCGAACAACTGATGAGCTCTAAGAGTCTATAATACAATTCTGAAGTGGCCTGCATGATCATTTTCATTGCGGGAGTAGACAAGAATATTGAAGACTATGACGAACATATCCAAATACTGCTTGAACACTCGATTCATCGAGTTCATTAAAGTTGTTGGGGCATTTGTGAGATCAAATGACATGACTAGAAACTCGAAGTAACCATATCGAGTTCTGAAAGCTATTTTCGAAATGACATATTCCCTGATTCTAAGCTGATGATAGCCGACTCTGAGGTCTATCTTGTAGAAATAACTGGCACCTTGAAGTTGGTCGAATAAGTTATCAATTCTGGGAAGTGGATATTTGTTTTTTATTGTGACTTTGTTTAACTGACGATAGTCAATACACATTCTAAGAGAACTTTCTTTCTTACGCACGAAGAGAACAGGTGCGCCCAATGGGGAAATACTGAGCCTGATGAATCCCTTGTCTAGAAGATCTTTCAACTGTTCTTTCAACTCCTTGAGTGTCGATGGAGCCATTCTGTATGGCGGAATAGAGATAGACTGGGTATCTGGAAGAAGGTCTATTCCGAAGTCAATTTCCCTTTCGAGAGAAACTTCGGTAAGATCTTCAGGGAATATATCTGGAAATTCCCTTACAACTGAAACTGACTCGAGATTAAGAGTATCTAAATTAGAATCTTTGACTCGAACAAGATGATAAATACACCTCTTGGATATCATTTTTTTTGCTCTAAGGTACAAAACAAGCTGACCTCTAAGCGTTGTAGTACTACCCCTCCATTCAAGGACTGGTTTATTTGGCAACTGAAAATGGACAACTTTGTTTCTACAATCAACTAAACCATAACATGAATGGAGCCAATCCATGTGGAGAATAATATCAAAATCCATCATCTCTAACTCTACGAGGTCTACTGAAGTAACTTTCTGAGACACTGTAACCAGGCAGTTCCTGTATACCCGTTGGGCTATGATCGACTTACCCACTGGAGTAGACACTGAGAAAGTCTCTACTAAGATTTCAAGACTGACTCCGAAGTTTATGGCTATATAAGAGGTTACAAAAAAAAGAGAATCTCCAGGATCTAATAAAGCATATACATGTAAATAAAAAACCTGTAACGTACCAGTGACCATATCAGGAGAACTTTCCTGATGCTGTCGGGACTGAAGTGCATAAAGTCTATTTGGGAGCTGCCCACTGGTAGCACTCGAAGTGGCGCCCTGATGAGTTGGGCGACCTGCGAATGTGCTGAAGAGTTAGCCTGACCCTGTTGACGATTATTCCTACCTTTCTACATACCTGTCAGACATTCCTTCAACCTGTGGCCTGGCTTCCCGCATCCAAAACACGCATCGCTGCCAACCCTGTACACACCTTGATAATTTCTTTCATACTTCTAGCAGAGAGAATTAGTGCGAGTACTGCTTACACTGCCCTGGGACTTAGAGCCTGGTGCCCTATCCTGATTATCATTTCTGAACTTTGGCACAGGTGCACTAGCTGAGGATGGAGCTGGAAATGAAGATTTCTGGCAGAACTGAGGACGATTACCACCTTTTGATCTTGGCTGAGCAAAATTAAAGCCACCTGTTCTAGCCCTCTTGTTCTCCCCCTCTATCTCCTTAGCCTTATCTTCTTCAATTTGTTGAGTATGTACCACCAACCTAGACAAGTCCATCTCTTTGATCAACATTACGGTCCTACACTCCTTGACCACACTATCAGATACACCAGACACGAACTTGCTCATCCTAGACCTGTTATCAGCCACTACATAAGGAGCATACCTGGTTAGCTGAGTAAACTTAAGGGAATACTCTTTCACACTCATATTGCCCTGCTTCAAATTAATAAACTCTAACACCTTAGCTTCTCTTAGCTCTAAAAGGAAGAATCTATCTAAGAAGGCTGTAGCAAACTCCTCCCACTTTATATGCTCTGCTTCCGTGCCTTAATCCTCTCTCCACTTCTTAAAACAGGTATGAGCTACATCCTGCAGCTGGTAAGCAGCCAATTCAGCACTCTCACTAGAAGTCACTCCCATAATTTCTGTTACTTTCTGCACCTGGTCAAGGAATTCTTGTGGATTCGCTTTAAACTTGGATCCCGAAAAGGATGGAGGATTCATTCGGGTGAAGTCCCAAATCCTAGCTGCAGCAGTATTGGCTACTGGGTTGGCTAGGACAGCAGTTGGCCAAATATTTGGAGCTATTACAGAGTTGGCTAGAGTAGTAAATGCAACTCTAAACTCGGCATGTGAAACATACTCATTCAGGGGATCTTTCTGAATAGACAGAGGTACTGGCTAATTTTTGTTTCTTCTTCCGTTAGTCTTTCTGGGAGGCATGATGATACAAGTCAAATAGACGCCTTAGCTTTTGATGAATTATTTGGAGGCCAACACCTAAAGACCCAAGACTTGGTAACCCCGAGGGCACAAGAATATACAAGGAAGGCCCAGTGTGGAATCACTCTTGTTGACATTTTGGCAAGAAAGGTTGGTGCTTGAGGAGTTGATCCCTTTGTGTCCACCTAAGAGTGCGGTGTTATCCTCCATTGGTGTTATGTGTCTTGGTGTTTGATAAACACCTTGGTACTATTCATTGGTGTAGGTGTATGTCTCACTATCTATCCTTTACATTTATGCATTTTTTTTTGTTTCTTGTTGAATCCGTGCGTTCTCTTCTTTATCTACTCTTCTTCTAGTTGCTGAGTTTTGGTCCCTTAGGAGTAATTTCGTGTTTAGTAGTTTATTTCCTTATCACATATTCTGTAAACATAATGGAGATTAATTAGATGAAGAGTTTAAGTTGTGCTTATGCTCCTTCGCACAACATAAACACTGAAAAAAGGGAAACTTTTCCTAAAACTTCTTATAGGCTCTTGTCCATAAATATGACGCGCTTCATGCCTATGCATAAGACTCTACTCAATGCGGCTTTCAAACTCCTTAGGATACATTAAAACCTTAGGCTCTGATACCAAGTTTGTAACGCCCTGAGAGTACACCATGGGCGCCACACGGTGCTTATGGTCACAAGTGACCACAAGCTAACCCATGATATTGGTATCTTCTATGAGCACTGAACAAAATAATAACATATGCGGAAGAATAACTCAAAGCCATAAGGTTCTAGCAACTTAAATTAATATTGAATCATAATTTCAAACATCTGAGAACAAACTGGTAATACTGATAAACAACTGGCAATAACAACTGAAAAACTGAAGATTGACTAACTGTTTGTACTAGTCTGAAAGCCTCTAAACTAACTCACTGTGGAGTTGATGGGATAAGCTCCCAACTAACTCTGACTGACTAGATAATTGAACTACTGACATACTGAATGTAAGATAACTTCTCCTCGAAGGATGAGGACTCACCACTGTTGACCGCTGCTGATAGGCTAATCTGTCTAAGTACGGTCAGGAATTCGAGCATCTGAACCTATGATATGAGACATCATAGCGCAAGAAACGAGTATGCGATCAGTACTTTGAATGTACTGGTATGCTAAATAGGGTTAGGCTAATATGCATGGTTTCATATACATACGAAGTAACTGAATGAATGTATAACATGAAGTACTGAGTAAAATGCATAAAATCTATAAAGACTGAGCATGCATGACCAAGCATAAAAATATGTTCTGAATATAGTCTGAAAACTGAAATACTAAGTATTGATAAATGAGTAACTGATATTTGTATACTATGGTTAAGCAAAACTAAAACTGAATTACTGAGTTGAATACTGGATTGAGACTGTGGGAGCTAGCTATAACCAAAATGCCCTGATATATTATCAGGGTCCAACCTGTAAATCCAGTTGGACGAGTGTCATTACCGTGCCACGGGTACTAACACTGGCTGTGTGGATTTACTAATCTGAAGTCCCGAAGGACGAGGGTGTCATGCCTAACTGACGGGGGACCCCTCAAAATCTACGGTGGTGCCATAGGTCTGGAACCTAGAGACTGCTACTAGAGACTCATGCCTAATTGACGGGGGAGACACCATCCCTACGCTCACTCGGTGCTAAGTGTTACTCCCAACTGAATGACATTGATTATTAGACTGAACTGAGTTTAACTGAATGTAATAAATGGTTGAACTGATAATACTCATAACTATTTTGAAACCATTCTGTAGATACTGAAAACTAGGTAAGCAACTAAATTTTGGGTGTTGAAACCCCCAGGACTTGATATAGCAAGATCATACTAAAACTTTGATGACATGATATGCAAGCATTTATTCAAAACTCATTCTTGTAGGCATTTTATCAAACACTTGCAATGCATGGTTTAAGCTAAGCATGGGGTTGGTTTTAAATCTTGTAGTAATAGTATGATTTCAATAATAAAATCACCAATTAAGTCTTAAATCAATAAACAACACCATTTAAAAATGTGAGGTTTAATAACAACAACAATTTCGTGTAAACATGGTATAGAATCGAAATTCATGAGAATTCATGGTTAAAAATTATAATAATCATGTAAAAATCATAACTTTAAGTTTGAAATTGGGTTCTTGAACTCCATGAGTGAAAAGGACCCATGGATGAATATTTAACATACCTCAAAAGCTTGAATCTTGAAAGAGAGTAGCTTTTCTTGAAGGTTCTTGAATGATGACGCTTTGATTCTTGAGTTTTTCTGAGGAGGGGTTTGAATCTTATTCGTAGGGAATGTTCTTGAAAGAAACCCTAATTTTGATGTTAAGGATGAATGAGGAGTTATGTTTTTTAATTTGATGGAATTAGGGGTTAAAAAGGGTGGAAAAAGACCCAAAAATCTCATTAAAACGTCTTTAAATCACTTGAACAGATGTGGTTGACAGTCTGGGTGAAGGACCGTCACTTTGGTGATTAACCGTCACTCAAAACATCATTTTATGGCCAGAAAATAGGCCCACTGCCTAAGTTGCGACGGTTAGAGTGATGGTCCGTCACTGACTTGACGGTCCGTCAGCTTTTCCGTCGCACCTCAGCAGTCGGACAACTCTCTGGTAAAACAAGCATAACATTTTACTTTGATATTGAATTGCAGTAAAATTAGTATCGTTGGAAAGGTAATTCAATTATCTATCTGTTGGTGGGTCATGAGCTCAAAAATTCTTAGTAGAATGAAAGATATGCTTGTTTAAAGTTGACTATAGCAACATCCTTCTTAAGAATTCAATCGGTAAGGGATATTTTGATTAGTCTAATAGCTAGGACCTATTTGAGGCCTTAATACATATCAATTTCGACCATAAAACTACCAAAGCACTATAATTTATTTCTCATGAGCTTGAAGCATGATTCTACTATTGGTTGGAATTCTCGGGGTATTACATCATCGATGATATCTTTGATATAATATAGCGCTCAGTATTATAAATAATATCGAGAATCTTGAATACAAATCTGTCAAAAATATGAACAGATAAATTATTGACCAAATAAAAGTATGTAATTCAAGTAATTTATTTCACTTGAAAAATGAATATTTGAACTCATAATCCAAAGATTAGATGTATAGTGCTAGTAGGGTACAAATAATTTACTATGCGAAAAATAAAATTCGTAAAATATAAAGTATGACTAGTGCCTTGGGTTTTGAATCTCCACATTCCTATCTCCGAGATAAGAGTTTGAACACCGTATTTCTTAAAAGAAATGGTGCACGAGATATGAATGCTGTGTTCAAATTCAATTTGACTACTAACTATTATCTATTATTAATGACATTTCACATAATATTTCTTCACTGAGCTTTTTTTCATTGGGTTATCATAGTAAGGTTTTAACAAGACACATTGTCTATTTAATGGACACCAGTGTTATATAATATGAATGTCAAGTGACATATGTATGTGTGAAATGTCATTAATTAGAGATAATAGTTAGTAATCAAATTGATTTGAGCACCAAGAGTTACTCGTTCAATTTGGATTTGAATACCGAAAAAAGTTGGCCAAGTTGTCAACTTGATATCAAGCTTGACAACCTTAGGGGGTAAATTTGGTGGTCTATAAATAGCCACCCTTTTGTACATTTTTATTAATATATGAAGTACCAGAATAAAAATACTATTAAAATTTTCTAAAATTCTGTCCTTTCTTTAAATTTGATGTTGATATTTTATCTTTATTTTATAACACTTTGGACGTAGATTATCACTACTTTAATGACAAACATGTGCATTTAGATTGACTGAAATAGCAGAAGTTTCATTAGTTATTTCTTTTAGGATAATTATTTAGTAAATAATGATTTTTTTAGTTCTCTCGAAACTTATGAGACAATGATAAAGGAGCAAACTAAAATCTAATGAGAAAACATTACATCACATTCTAAATTGGTAAGTTATTACAAACATTAATGGTTGTTTAATATTTTGTTTGTAATGTTAAGTAATAATATGACAAACATTAAACTCAAGTATACATTGTTCGAAAAGATAAATTTTTTAAAGAGATATTACACCTTTTTAGAATAAAGACAAAATCTAAATAGTAGCCTAACAAGAGGAAAAAAAAAAAAACTCATTGCACTAAAACTCTAGCTATGAGCCTGTCTGATCAAGACTCAAATCATAAAAATCTATTATATGCAGTTTTATTCTATGTTTCTATAAGGGACTAGTTTTATAGTTTGAATTTATATACGTCCTTCATTTAAATGACCTAACAAGAGACATTACCTTAAACTAGCCCATGGAGAATGGACCTTGATCCATCGTATTAAAAGCCCACTTTTATTCTCTCAATACCCATGACGTGTCAACAATAGTAGCGCCCAAGTTATTAAAGTGAAAAAGGATTGTAAAGACCGACGGTAGTAGTTTCGTCAAAAACCAACCAAGAGGTTAAGGGTAACTGGGACAACCCTAAACACACGGACCATGGAGATGCAAAACGATTTCGACCGTCTACTGTTTTTCGAACACGCTCGTAAGAGTGCCGAAACTACCTACGCTCAGAATCCCCTCGATGCTGATGTTCGTCTTTCTCCTCTTTCTCTTTACTCCCCTTCCTTCCAAATTAGTTGTCATGTTTGCTTTTCCACAGTCAGTATAACTATTTTTTGAAACCCAAATTAATTAGATCAAAATTTATAATTGTGGACTCTCAAAAGGTAAGTTGTGACAAGTAAAAAGGAATGGAGGGAGAATCTATCATTTTTGGAGTCGTTATGCTTATAATTGGATTTTGATGTTTGAAGTTAGATGCTTTATTCCTTGTATATTGCTTATGTTGTGTTTGCTGTGTATATATATGTGTAACATTAAATGCAGAACTTGACGAGATGGGGAGGTGCATTATTGGAATTATCACAGTTTCAGCCCGTGACGGAATCGAAACAGATGATTTCTGGTATTGAGTTGCTTTAATTTGTGTCTCGATTAAACAGTTTGTTTTAAAAAGAAAAAATTCTTCCATATGTTGTTTATGATTATTGATGTTTATTTCCATGAGTAAAGGCAGAACTGTTTTGGTACATTTGAGTTTTTGAAGTTCTCTTCTTTTAGAGACTGATAAAGTGTGCATTTATCGTTGTTTAATTTATGCGTTGGGGAATTATCTTGGCAGATGCAACCTCAAAGTTGGAGGAGGCATTGGCTGTTAATCCTGAAAAACATGATGCGCTTTGGTGTCTCGGGAATGCGCATACATCTCATGCATTTTTAACCCCTGATATGGATGAGGCTAAGGTTTACTTTGAAAGAGCAACTCAGTGCTTTCAGCAAGCACTTGATGCGGTATATTATCTTTCTCAACAGAGGTTCCTGATGTATTCGTTCTTACTGTTGCAATTAGCTTAGCTTTTTGTTACTCTGAATACAGGATCCAACAAATGACCTTTACCGCAAGTCCTTAGAAGTTACTGCAAAGGTGAAGCTTTTGTAACTGTTTTAGTTAAGTCTCTATATGTTTAATGCTCTCCATCTTTATATTGTATTTAGCTATTCCAAATGAATAATATCAAGCTGCTACACGTGGTTGTTGCCGTTGCCTTTTCCTTGCAATCATTCTTTTCTTAAGTTCATTCTACGTGGGCCCATGTAATTGGTGTATATTGATATTGTAGTAACTTTTCGTGAATCTTTCCATGCTCTCTTATTCATATTATAGTATTCTTAGATTTTACATTTAGTTCGAAATAAGTAGTTTCACATAATCAAGAAGGTTTTGTTAATTTTTGTCCAAATTTACACTTACTAAATTCTTACATAACCAAGAAATCATATTAAATTGGAAACATTTAATTAAGGTAATTTAGTGAAATCACTTCTTACTTTCTATTGGTAAGCGATTTCTCACATGGTGGTGCCCAAGATAAAGACACATAAAATTTGGAGCACAGGGAATATTAGATTACCCTTTACTTTATTTGTCATTATATACATTGGTAAAATTTGGGTTACTTTAGAGCCACGTTTTTGTTCTCAATTGGAACATTTATTGCATCTTACTAATTATTCTCCCTTTGTTATGTGCCACTCCTCGTTTTCCGAGAGTCATTTTGACTAAACTTTGAAGCTAAATAGAATTAGATCAACTTAGTATTTATAGTTAAAGTTTAGATATATAAAAACTATACAAAGTGTACTATAAATTATTATTTTAACTGAGACTGATATTTTTAAGCATAACTATATACCAATAACAACATACCTAGTGTAATTCCACAAGTGGGGTTTGGAGAGGGTTGAGTGTACGCAAATCTTACCCCTACATCATAGAGATAGAGAGGTTGTTTTCGATAGGCCCTCGACTTAAAATATAGCATTTTCAAGGAGTTTGAAAAAGGGGAATACAGAAATGAGAGTAGTAAAAAAAAAGGAAATAATGTAAAATGGGAGCAACACAACTTACATTCGAAAGAACAGTGCTGCTAACAAAATAATGCATTAATCAAACCTCAAAAATACACAAGTAATAATCGGAATTGAAGAACAAGAAGCCACGAGAATAGTGTTAATACCACTGGTAAGAAAGAAGGCCCAAGTACTACCACAAATTCTATTTGGCAAAACACACAACTATCAACTAACCTTCTACCTTAATCCGGAGCCTCCAAACCTCTTATATAAGGTCTTGTCTTCGGTAGGCGCAAGATGCGCCATGTCTTGTCTAGTCACCTCCCTTCAATAATTCTTTGCCATGCCTTCACCTCTCCTGATGCCTGCCATTGCGAACCCCTCCCACCTCTTCATTGGGGCATCTGCACTTTTTCTCTTCACATGTCCAAACCATCTCAGGCGTGCTCCTCTCATCTTATCCACCACGAAGGCCAGTCCTACCTTGTCCTGAATATTTTCATTCCTGATCTTATCTCTTCAAAGTATGTCCACACATTCACCTTAATGTTCTCTTCTCCGCAACTTTCATCTTTTGAACGTGTGAATTTTTGACCGGTCAACACTCCGCCCCGTACAACGTAGTCGGTCTAATCACTATTATGTAAAAATTACCCTTAAGTTATGGTGGTACCTCTTATCACAGACAACCAGAGGCGAGCCTTCATTTTGCTTCTTGCACCAATATGATATGTTACGTGTTGTCTATCTCCCCATTTTGCTTCTCTACTTCCTCGGAGGTAGCGGTATGGACTGCGTACATTTTACCCTCCCCAGACCTCACTTTGTGGGAATATATTGGGACTGTTGTTGTTGTTGTAAATTGATTTTTGAGGTTCATTTAGTTAATTTAGTTTTTTTCCTTAAACTTCATCTAGAACTAAACTTATGACCACATTTAGCTAGCATAAACTCTTGCCACTTGAAATATCATGAGTGAAACTAGAACTTAATAAATACCCCCAAAAATCTATTAATATCTATAAATACAGAAATTATATGCTTACAAATTCACAAAAATTTCAATATTTTTATGATTTTCACCGAGTTGTAATTATTTTACACAAATCAAATCTCGTTACTTCATGGAATGTTAACTCATTTGTGTTCCTTTGGTATTTGATAATTCTCTGGCCAAACTTTCCTCCCTATAATTAGTTTTTTGTTTAAAAATTGCATCTAATTAGGTGACTAGGAAACTTTAATAATTATGAATACTTATCCATAGTATATGTACTTATTTAATTAAAATATTACTACCTCAGGCCTCTTGTAACTAGTGTGTCTCTATGCAGAAACTCCAGACCTCAGTCCCTTGTAGTTTCCAACAACAACAACATACCCACTAGGTTCGCACATGTGGGGTCTGCGAAGGGTATGATGTACACAGGCCTTACCCCACTACCTCATAGAGGTAGAGAGGCTGTTTCCATGGAACCCTCGCCCCAAGTGCAGTAGCTGGTAGTTTCCAAATACATTAAAATAAGCGTCTTCTCGAAACTTGATGAGGAAACCTTATATCCGGATTCAATGGATAATTTTATAGATTTAACTAGAAAATGTTATAAGAATTGAGAGCCATTTTTGGCCAAGCCCCATATGAACTGCCAAATGAATGTATAATACTACCACAAAGGGGATTAGATATCAAGTGTTTGGTGGGATATTTTTCTTATAAGAAATCGTCAAAGTGGATCTTTTAACTTCCGTAGCCAAAACAGTATTGGGAGAATCAAGATCACATAGCAAAAAGTTATGGTGAATATGAAAGAATATGGTTCCCACATAATGCTATGCTGCGAACTATATTAACTCCTTCAGAAACCACTAAGAACAGAGGGGTAGAAGCTTAAGAAAAAATCATATACACGTATGTTTTCTAAGTACTTGTTACTATTCCAACCGCTTGATGAATTAGCTTGAGTTGTACCCATTTTGACAGTCTACTAACAGGCTACTTGTCTAATCCAATAACTTTTGTATCTGTTCAGGTAAGGTATTTAGATGCCAAAGTTGCTAGCTTTATTATAGTACATGTTGATTGAACTGGATGTAAGCTCAAAACTGATTGCTTTAGAACGTCTATTCAATTTTCGTTTAGTGTCGAGCCGTAGTTAGCTATTTTTGTATGTCTGCTTGCCCGGTTTATGCAGGTGAAGGCAATCGTTTCATTCATTTTCTATTTTAGAAACTTATAAATAAGAAAACATGTTCCAAATTCCAATAAGGGATGAATGGATTATCAGATAAAGTTGATTACTTCATTGTAGTGCCAAAAGGCACTTATTATTGGAGTTTTGACTGCTATTCAACTTTGATATTGAGTGAAATGCAAGAAGTACGAGGATGTTATTAACGAAGAATGAGTAACTTCTATCAAAATATGTTATTCCTTGTGACGTGTTCATGCAGCAATACATAATATATGTGTGACGTTAGTAAGTGCATCGGACTGCTCATCATACTAATTGTGTTCCTGAAGGTTTTCTTGACGTCCTCTTCAGTTTCCATACCCTTTTACATTGCTAAGAATTCACTAAAGTAGTTACAGATGAGGAAAACAAAATTTAGGATCTTAAATAAGGAAGGAAATTAAAAAATAACTGGAAGTAAAGCGAAGCAAAGATGCACCAATCATTACACTACCAAGTAGGTATACTTCAAAAGTTACCGATCCAGCAGGAGAGTTTCAAATTTGCAAATTCTTTTGCTACATCCATACTTATTTTATTCTATTTTTATTCACATAATTATGGATTGTGAGCTTCCTCAGGAAGTTTCCTTGTGGTTTATTAGGGTAGCAGTCGGTTGTTTGGCTGGCTAGGTATTTCTTAATTTTCTTTGGTTTCGTTGATGAAGAAGTGGATCTCACAAGGGTCTGGATATGATAAGAGAATGGACCTTGGGCCTAATTTAACCTCAAAGCTTAAGTGGGGAGGGTTGCGCAAGCCTATATAGAAGAGAACGATCAATCCTCCCACACTCACACATTGAGACTAAACATATGGGACATGGACAATATAACGTGGGGGCCCGACATCAGATAAACAAAGTATTGGGATGGTCATGTCTCTGAATAATGGTAAGAAAATGGACTTTGGGCCTAACTCAACCTCAAGAGGTAAGGATTTTACAAAACCATATAGAGAGACCAATCAACCCTCCCTCAACCGGTGTGGGACTCAGCATTAGCATTCAACATTTACTATATCCGAGATTTGGTAAGGTTGCAAAGCAAAAGTTTTTCTCTATGCTAGGAGTATTTTCAAGTTAAATACATTACGAGATGTTTTTCCATGCCTTCTGCATTCAATTCTAGCTAATTCTGCACCTTCTAATCAACCGGAATAACTAATGGCATATCCTTTGCTATTTTACTAAAAATGGGATGAAGTGACCTTGTTTTGTTCCTGGGTTGAAAACTTCCTTTTATGGATAATAAACGGCATTTACTGTGGTGTTAAAGATTTGTTAAGGTTCAGAGAAAAAGCTTTTCTCCCTCTCCAGGCATTTTAATATGTATAGTGTAAGCTATATGGAAGGCATTATGGACCTGAGCGGAACGTACTGATGAGTGATGACACTGAAACACTACCATAATATAGATGTCATGTTAACACCCTTTTGTTCTTTTGATTTTTGTTTGTGGGCTCTGTTGAATCCTCCCTGCCTTTCTCTCCCCTACTGGTATATTGCAAACCCTAGGAAGATTAAATTGGAAAGCACAAGCCAAAGGTTGGTTGAGGCAAAGCAATCCTCTGGGGGAGGGAGAGGGTTGCTTTGCATATAAGATTATATGAGCATAGAAATGTTGGTTTATTACAAGGTGAATGGATGTTAGTGTAATGAAGTTTAATGTATCTTTTATTGTCATATTTATTGGACATAGTAATGAGATGTACTTAGATGACTATAATTTTTATCGACTTTCTGATTGCTTAGCTTGTATTGAGCAAATGTGTGCTGGCATGAGACTCTGCTTGCTTGCAAAAAAGATGCTTCACTTTTTATTGTTTGCCTATATGTACCCTAAACCTTGCAGATTCTAGTTATCCAAAGAATGGTGAGTATTTGAGAATTCTGACTACATGAAGCTTCGTTTACTCCCCGGCGACTAGCTGGTTCCAATATTTTCTAGTCTGACCCCCCTTTTTCCGGTGAAAAGGGGAAAAAGGTTACTCCATGCTAAGAAATTTAAAATCCTTGATTGAGTTGCTTTATTTCTTTGGTAATGAATGATTGAGTGTCAGATTCTGGTGATATGTCGAAGCAAACAAGCTTGAGAAATGTCCTGATTCGGTGGTGCAGTTTGTGGAAATTTACAATTGTTTTGTTTATTTTATTTTGTCAAATTTGTGATATTTTTACTCACGAGACGCCTCGTTTTATCGTTGGGTGTCTAGATTTATGTTCTTCTACATTATATTTAGGCTCCAGAATTGCACATGGAAATCCACAGACATGGTTCCATTCAACCAAGTACGGCGGCACCAGAACCTTCAACATCGACAAGCACAAAGGTATCTCTTTAGTATTTAGTTCTCCCATCTCTTGACAGGAGCAATATTGTATCTTCTGTGTTGAGTGTAACACTACTGATGAATGTGTGTTGATTTTTTTCCTTTTTAAATTGCTGTTCAGAACAAGTCATTATGTCTTTCTTTAGAGTAATTTTTTTTGCTCTTTGATTTTGTACGCTTTTACATGTTATGTTACTTTACCCTCCCTGGTGATTTTGGAAGCTGAAAGTCCCCTGAGACTGGTGTCGAAGCTCTACGAATTCTGCTGGTTTCATCACATTAATTTTCAATCTGTCAAATCAGTGTTGCTGATTCACCATTATGTTTCTGTTCTTGCATTGCAGACTTCAAAAAAGAAAAAGAGCAGTGATCTCAAGTATGATATTTTTGGATGGGTAATACTTGCTGTTGGTATTGTTGCATGGGTGGGATTTGCAAAATCTAATATGCCTCCACCGCCACCCCCGCCTCGACAATGAAAGCCAGCCATAATACTGCTTTACTGGTGAAGAACTCTATTAGAGTTTTTCCTTTGCATAAACAGGGTGCTAGGCATTCATGCCTGTCATTTAATTAGTTAAAACTTTCAAGACTTTTTTCCCGGTGTAATAGATCAAATAAGACCCTTTTCTTTTCATCTCTTAATATTTTTCGTGGAGTTCAACTTTTGCTTGCCTAATTCATTATAACTTTATGCAAATTAATCTACTGTATCCTTTTTTTAGGAGAGGATAGAGACCTTTGGTTAGGGGAGGAGTGACCCCATCAATTGCACCACATTCTTTGGTGGTATCTACCTGCCTTGTGGATTATTGTTTATAGTTGTATGTTTTCCCTGTAGCTGCTATCATCAAAAGCTTATTCTAAAATTATTGAGCTCTCAGTTTGCCATACCAGCCTCTACCTTCACAAGTTTAGGCTAAGGCTGCGTACACTTGGGTATGATGTTCTTGATGTCAATGTCTCTCTAGCTGAAAAAGGATTTGCCGTTAGCAAAGAATATATCAACACTACTTCAATCAACAAATGGAGGTTGACAGCCAAAATTTAACAAATCCCAATAGTTGGAATACAAGAATACAGAAATCACTTGAATACAGAAATCACTTGCAAGTTGCAACACTAATATTTACTATATTTCTCTCAAACAGGACTTTAGTTCCAACAGCAAAACCCGGCTCTATTGCCTTCGTCGTCGTCGTTTGCTCTCAGCTGGATGTGTTCAGTTGATGACGTCGGCGTTTGCTCTCAGCTGGATGTGTTCAGTTGATGATTTGCAGTGGCGAATTATGATAATACGAATTTGCTGAAGGTGTCCTTTTCCAGGATTCTTAAATTATGTACGAGACTTTCCATACAGATTAGCATACACAACCTTTGTACGGTACACCAGAATCATGCTTAGAACAGCCGCAATAATACAGAGACCTGACATTATCAAGGAAGTCAAGAAGAAGCAAATAGCACCTTCACACTTTGGAGGTTCATCCATGTTCAAAAAACTTGTCAAAGCCGATGCCAAATTCAACTGCCCAACATGGTGTTGTTGAGCTTGCTTTTCAGCTTCCATGTCATATATACTACTAGCAATAAGACCTGAGAATACTAATGAACCAGCTGGATTGGCAAGAGTGAGGAAATTGTACAGAGCCCCAAAATTCCTTAAGCCAAATAATTCTGAAGCAGCAGCTGGCACAATCGCCCAATGAGCCCCATAACCAACTCCAACCAAAAGAGTACCAATGTACATAGCTCCAGGCCAACCCATGGCAAAGAAGAAATGACCGAAGGCCATTATGACTTGAGCAACAGCCATGGCTGCATGTCTTGGATATGCATTATCCCTGTTTGACAAGGTTGTGTGATAGTTATAGACTTGAAGATTCAACAACGACGACAACAAAGTATCTAGTGTAATCCCAGAAGTGGGGTTTGGGGAGGGTAGAGTATACATAGACCTTACATTAAAGATTAATTAATAGCATCAATGTAGAGGCAGTGAAGTTCATGTACCTGACAATGATCTCAGAGAAGTATCCACCCCCAATACGGCCAAGGAAGTTCCATATGCTGATCAAGGAAACGAATACATGTGTATTATCATATCCTAAAGATTGGCTCATTTGGCCCAAATTGTCTATGACAGTCAAACCGGATCCAGAACCCAAAAGCAGTGAGAAGAACATAAGCCAGAAATCTGCTTTTATTAAAGCCTGCACTAAAGTAAAATCCTCTCCCCTTCGAGGACCTCGTCTTCTTTTGATCCTCACGGCTCCTTCAGCCGCTGCTTGTGCTAGTCTTACTTGTAGTTGCGCGATCCTTTTCTGCCTTTCTAAAGCTGGAAGTAAGTCTACTTCCTTCGGCTTCTCCTCTTCAACCTCACTAAATATAATTTCTTGACTATCGTTGTGTTCAGATTTTCCAGGATCTTGTTTCCGTGACTCAGCTAGAATTGCCTCTTCTTCTGATAATACTCTTGGCTCTTGAGTGAAACTCAAATAGACGGGGATCACAACAGGGATTATCAAGATGACAAATAGAATAGCTGTGAAGATTATAATGACATTGTGGCTAATATCACTAAAGTCTTCAACAAGCATAACTCCCATCAAGTAAGAAGCCAAAAGGAGGCATATACTATAAACAAATGAAAAACTTAGCCCATCAGAAGGTCTGACTTGTCTGTGGCCTCCAACAGGCCTGATTATAAACATGAGAGCAATAACCACCATTGCCGGTCCAACAGCAATCATAAATATAAGTGAAGCGTGGTCAGGTGAATGCATTATTGCATATATCTGAGTCAAAATTGCACCACCTAAGCCAGCAAATCCCTTAAGAATCCCAACTACAGGACCACGGCTTTTCGGGAAATTTTGTACACAGGAGACCAGAGCTGCTGTGTTGAAGTAGGTCTCACCATTTGTTCCTACAAATATAAGAATGCACATCTGCAGAGAAATGTTTAAACGTAAGTCAGCTGTTTGAGAAAACAAGGAATATTTGACCAAGTAGCACTCTAGCAGACACCATTAAGTTCTGCCAGTATAATTTCATGGACAAGACATTATTCATTATGAAGGTCAGAAAATGAGGGACTTTGATCAATATCTTAGGTGAACGGTCAACCGTATGAGAGAACAAAGAGTATTGATCAAATATATAGATCCCAATGCACAGCGTAAAATCATTGTTACTATGGATCAATCTTCAAGCAAGTTGGGATACCCTATATGAATTCTTACTGACCCTGTCGGTCCACTTACCTCATCTTGGACCAATATTAGACAAAATAAAAAAGAAATAGTATTCGAAGTTAACCCTGAGGGGTAGCTCGGCTGGTAAAGGCCTGAGGACAAAGTCCTTCAGGTCGCTAGTTCGAGCTCCAGCAGGGCCACTGGAGGCATTACAAACCGGCCGCGTCTCCAGGGCCCCGTGGAACTAATCGTGATGGACCCGCCTTGAAACAGCAGGACCCGGTGGGTACAGCTAGTCGGGTTCGCAAAGCGACACCCGGAAACCACGGAAAAAAAAAATAGTATCCGAAGTTGTCTATATTTTCTACTGGAAATGAGAATATCCAGATGCACTTGGAGGAGCTGGAAATGAGAATATTCAGATGCACTTGGAGGAGACTGTTGATATGTCAAATGCAAGCTAGCAAAGAAGCAGAATAACTCAACAAGCACTTGGAGGAGACTGTTGAAATGTCAAATGCAAGCTAGCAAAGAAGCAGAATAACTCAACAAGCACAGTTGCTGAGTACACACAAGCAGAAGGATACAACTTGGACAGAGAAGATCAGTTTTAATTCCATTCATTCAGAGACAAATTAACTCTTTTCCTTTAGTAATTATACATTGACGTGTGGTAGGGAATAAATGGTGGTTTAACATCTTCATATGAGTATCTATCAAATTCTGACCATCAGACAAACAGGTAATTAGATAAGGTAAGCTGACATTATTGGATTGACAAGTTAAAAGCAGCCTTCAGCCAAATATAGTATTGCAACTTCAGTTTTACATTATAAACTTTCACAAAATAGAAATGTCAAACAAGAAAAAGAAAAAGAAAAAACAGAATTCTTGAAGTGCATCTGTGTACAAAAGCAGGTTCTTAGAGGTAAACTCAGCTCTCGGCTTTTTGATTAGCAAGAAAATTAGCTTAATAAATGATTGATTAACCCCTTAATTTGCCAGGATATTTGATTTGGTCCATTTGGATACTTGAACTGTGTCTTCTTTTAATTGAACACCTCAACTTTATTAGGAGCTAAGGTGTTCAATTGGAACATGATTTAGTTCTAGTGTCTAAATGGAGGATCCTGACAAGTTTAATGGGTTATTTATGTATTAAGCCAAAAATTGGATAAGTAGTACGCCGTACTCCATTTAGATAATTGATGCAAAAGCAAATATGTCTACTTATGCAAGAGCACTACCACACAAAAAGTTTTATAATTGAAAAATAGTTTCTGAGTTTGACAAAACAAAAAAAAAAATTGATTCAATAATCCCTGATTAGTAACAACCCTATTAATTTAATGCACATCATGCAATATACATCAGAATTAACATTCCACCATAAAAAATAGAAGCTTTGCAACATCCAATAGATAGCAAAAAAGTTACAAATGAAATCATCAGTGGACAGCAACAAGATGCGTTGCTGAGATTTTAAGCACCTCCTAACTCCAATTCTAAAATTGTGAGCTCCGAGTCATCGAGAGAGCAAAAAAATGAAAGCTCACAGGGAGCAGTAAGAAAAAATAAAAAAACAGTGGACAGCTTTGAAGCAGAAGAGTACTCACAGCCCATAATGGCAAAGGTGGAGTTTTGCCAGTGACAATAAGCCAAACCCAACCATAACCAACAAAGTTCTGAATAGCACCAACAAGAAGTGCAGCCCATAAAGGCAAGAATTCACACAAAGTACCAGCCAAGAATCCAACGCTATCACCCAAGTCCTTAGCCACACCTAATCGAGCAATCTGTTTCTGATTGTAATTCAAAGAGCTTTTTATTACTGGAGAGATGCTGCCAAAAAGATATCCAATGCCAGCACAAGTCTGAATCCACATTGCTGCAACAAAGACTAGCCATCTGCTGTTGAACAAGTAACCAAATCTTTCTTTCAAATGAACCATCTTACATATATTTGGATTGAATTGATCACCCAATTAAGAGCTTCAGATTTTTCTATCTTGAAGTTCAATTTTTTGTTATGAATGAAGGAAGTGAATGGTACTTTGTTTTGGGAGGGGGTCCTCTACTCTCTTCACCGCTTATTTTCTTTTTCGATAAGAGCAGAGCAGAGGACAGTGGAGTTTGATTTTTCTATGGTCAGTCAAGTAATATGACGAGACTCAGTTTGATGAAGTTAATACGAGTCAGTTTAATAAAGAAAGACTTCTAAATATTAATTCCCCCTTCTCAATTTACATGACTGAGTGAGTTTGATATGAGTTTAAAAATAAAAGATAAAGTTTTAAAATTTATGATTTAAAATACGCCATAGTCGCCATTTAAGATAAAATAACCATTCTAAAATTAAATTATTGCTAAATATGAAAATATAAAATTCTTTTTTAAATGACATAATACATAAATATGACCCTAAACTTAACACCAAATTATAATTTTGACCTTAAACTTTGATAGTGCACAAATAAGACCTTTAACTATTCAAAACATGAACAAATATGACTTCCGATTTTGCAACCCCATGCGTGAGTTTCACTCGCGCGTACGTGAAAAATTAATCCAATCACACGGTGCCACGTCGTTAAAAGGGCTGACTTGGAGGGAGGTCATATTTGTGCAGTTTTGAATAGTTAAAGGTTATATCTGTGCACTGTCAAAGTTTTGTTCTTTTTGTTAAAACGTGATACAAGTGCGATCACGTAGATGAACTTATGAGTATGTGTATTGAATTCGTCCATGTGTGTGTGCAAGAGAAGTGGAATTAAGGGCTTAAAACATATCAAAACAACCACTAATTCACACTAGAAGGGCACCTAATCTCTAAGGGGCATTTTGGACTTTTTACCTTCTATTTGTAATACACTATATAAGAAACATTTTAGGGTTACTTTACTTAGTTTTTTGATATTGAAGATTGTATAACACACTTGAAAAACACAAGTTCTCTCTTCCATAGAGACTTGGCTGAAACTAGGAAACAACTTAGGTGTGGAATCACTTTTGTTGTTTGTTTGCTTGGATCATTGGGTGCTAGACGGATTGAGGTCCTCTCTTGTGTCCACCACATAGTGTAAGTGTTTCTACTATCTTTATCAAGGGTCTTTGTGCTTGAATACACTTAGGTTCTTGGTCTTTGTAGTAGTGTATGTCACACTCTCTATCATTTCCTTTGTTGTAATCTTGTAGATGTGTGGTGTATTGTTTCTCTTGTAACCCGCGTTTTGTTCTTCATCTTGATGTTGTTAACATAGTTTGTTGTGGGCTGTTTTTAGGTGTTAAACACCACAATACATTGTGTTTTTGTTGAATCCGAGAGTGGTAATCAAAAGGGTCCACAGTTCTTTCAACTTGTGGACTGATTTTGGTGTTGTTTGTGTGTTCCTTGTAGATCTTGTATCATTTGGTATCAAAGTAAGGTTTGATTTTGCTCCAATAAAATCAATCTTGGGATTGTTATCTTGAAAATTAAAAAAAAAGTGAAAAAGAAGAAAAAAAAGTTACTGTTCACGTTATTTGGATTTTTCAAAAAAAATTGATTTTTGTGTGTTTCTAGTGTTAGATTCTTGTTCCCTAACACTATTAGAGTCTAGAAATTGAAAATCCCAACCAAAAAGGAGTGTCAAAATAAAAAATCCCCCCCCAAAAAATACTAAACCCGTTTTTGACCCTAGGTCAAATTTTGAGTTTTTGATTTTGTGTTTTTCTTGTGTTTTTAGTGTTAGATTTGTGTTCTATAACACTATAGGAGTATAAGGTTCGGATTTGAGCTAAATTGGAGGTAATTTGAGTCATCCACCATTGTTGAGGTTGAGTTTGAAGAAACTTGAAGGGTTATTTTCGGTACAACCATAATTGAACCCGAAGTTTCAAATGTTCAAACAATGGACAATAATGCCATCAATCTCATTTTGGCTCGCCTTGAAACTATGTCCCGAGATGTGGCTAGGTTGAACGTGGGTATTGAGAAATTAGATACAAATATGGCATCAATGAGTGGGAGATTAGAACGTGTGGAAAGTCAAATGAGTCGACCTTCCACCCCTTAAAATATTTCCCCAACCATTACTCCCAAGGCCTTGCACCAAATGAACAAATCACTGATCCAACCACCAAATGTTCCCCAAAATTGTGAGTATGATAGAGCAACCCCTCCTCCACTTCACCAAGTTCAACATGATGGATTTGGAACCCAAATGCCACCAAACCCGAATCCTCCACTTATCCAAAGACCTCACTTTCCAATCCAAACTCTATTGAACCAAAGGCCTTACTATCCTCCAAATCCAAATCCACTTAATCCAAATCCACCAAATCATTTTGAGGGTTATGCTAGGGAGGAACAACATGGGGGTTATGGTGATGCTTACTTGAGGAAGAAGAAGAGAGGAGTAGGTAAGGTGATTTAGGCTGAGAAGTGAGGGGTGGTAACCAAACCCGAGAGCTTGGCCTCAATTTCATCAAAGTTAGTCTTCTGATCTTCAAGGGTGAGAGTGATCCCGAGGCATATCTTGCTTGGGAGTCATCTTGTGATAGGATATTCCAAGTGAATGATCTAACCGAAGAGAAGAAGAGTTGTTATGCAATCGCTCACTTTGAGGGGTATGTAAACATTTGGTGGGAGTATGTGAAGAGGTTTGGTGGTGTGTTGATTGTCGGGCGGAAACCGAGAACAAAGTTGTGCAAACCGAAACCAATGCTTCCCAAAAGTATCCTTCAAGAAATGAAGGTAAACCAAATTCTACTTCTCGTCCTATGAGATTTCAATGTTTTAAATGTCAAGGGTGGGGGCACAAGGCTAGTGAGTTCCCAAACCGGAGGAATGTAATCCTTAGGGATGGAAAATTGTATTACCTTGGTGAGGAAGTAGGACTTGAATTGAATGAGGGTGATAAAAAAGATCAAGATGGAGAGCTTGAGGCCGAGGTGGAAATTGATGAAGGTGGGGAAGATATTTGGCCGGTGGATGAAGAGTGTGTTGTGCCTATGTATATGGCTAGGAGAATCATGCTTAGTGAGGTTGTGTAAGAAGAAGCCGAGAGTGATGAGGGTGAAGAAGAGAAGCCGAGAGTTAGGATTGTGGGGTTTGCTCACAAAGACCCTTTGTTTTCTACTAACCAAGATGCTAGCACTTTGCCTAGCATCATTTTTTCTTATGTGCAGGTTAAAGAACATTTAAGTACAAGTAGCAAGCTTGATGACCTCATGGAACCCCTGGTTGAACATCCTAACCTTGGGAGAAACATTGAAAAGATGATTCAAAGAGGAGAGCTTGCGGGTGATGATTGCTTGAATTTGTGGACAAATTCCTCTCAAGATGGAGAGGATGATACAAGTGCGATCACGTAGATGAACTTATGAGAATGTGTATTGAATTCTTCCATGTGTGTGTGCAAGAGAAGTGGAATTAAGGGCTTAAAACATATCAAAACAACCACTAATTCACACTAGAGGGGCACCTAATCTCTAAGGGACATTTTGGAATTTTTGCCTTCTATTTGTAATACACTATATAAGAAACATTTTAGGGTTACTTTACTTAGTTTTTTGATATTGAAGATTGTATAACACACTTGAAAAACACAAGTTCTCTCTTCCATAGAGACTTGGCTGAAACTAGGAAACAACTTAGGTGTGGAATCACTTTTGTTGTTTGTTTGCTTAGATCGTTGGGTGCAAGACGGATTGAAGTCCTCTCTTGTGTCCACCACATAGTGTAGGTGTTTCTACTATCTTTATCAAGGGTCTTTGTGCTTGAATACACTTAGGTTCTTGGTCTTTGTAGTAGTGTATGTCACACTCTCTATTATTTCCTTTGTTGTAATCTTGTAGCCGTGTGGTGTATTGTTTCTCTTGTAACCCGTGTGTTGTTCTTCATCTTGATGTTGTTAATATAGTTTGTTGTGGGCTGTTTTTAGGTATTAAACACCACAATACATTGTGTTTTTGTTGAATCCGAGAGTGGTCATCAAAAGGGTCTACGGTTCTTTCAACTTGTGGACTGATTTTGGTGTTGTTTATGTGTTCCTTGTAGATCTTGTATCAAAACGGGTCATTTTTTATTATTATTATTATTATTATAATTTTTTTATTTATTTCTATAGCAGCAACACCTAGCTTTTTTTATTAAAAAAAATATTTGTGCACTGTCAAAGTTTTGCTTTTTGTGTTAAAGCGGGTCGTTATTATTATTATTATTATTATAATTTTTTTATTTATTTCTAGAGTAACAACACCTAATTTTTTTTATTAAAAAAAATACTAGCAGGGATCGAACCCGCACAGTAGGCTGAAGGAAGCACCCAAGAAGAGCAAATAACACCACTGGGCTATCTAAGTACCTTGTTTCATGTGGTTCAACATTAATATAGTACATAAATATAGATTTTCTACCTTATATATACAACGTAATTTTTTACCGAGGGGGTTCGGGTGAACCCCATGGCAACCACATAGGTCCGCCCCTGCGTTAATTTAATAACGTTTTGATAACGTTACATTTTAATAACGTTAATTTGATAACGTTAATTTAATATACTACTACTATCCTTAATAATGTTAATTTAATAACGTTTTATTAAAACTATAATTTTTTTTATTATTAGTATAGTTTTATCTTTAATTTAATATTTAAATAAATTATATTTAGATATATTATATAACATAAATTCGCCCTTTGCTTTATAATATATATACATACCCGCGCGATTTTTTCGTATGAGGCTGATCCACCTAATTAATAAATCTTTAATATTGCTCTTTTTCCGCAATGATAAAAGAAATTAGATGCCATTTTCATCTTTGAACCAAAATAATGAAAAAATAATAGTGAAAAGTCATTTAAAGGTCATATTTGTGCAGTTTGAATAGTTAAAGGTCATATTTGTACACTATCAAAGTTTAAGGTCAAAGTTCTAATTTGGTGTCAAGTTTAGGGTCATATTTATGTATTATGCCCTTAGATTTTAAGCTGGACGCGGCCAATTTTGCGCGTTGAACACGCGTTTTGCCACGTAGGATCGGAGGTCATATTTGTGCAGTTTTGAATAGTTAAAGGTCATATTTGTGCACTGTCAAAGTTTAAGGTTAAAGTTATAATTTGGTGTCAAGTTTAGGGTCATATTTATGTATTATGCCTTTTTAAATTGATTAAAAGGAAAAGTAAATCATGAAAACTGAAATAAAAGAAGTATAATCTAAAATAAATATATATTTAAAATGTATTCAAATATATCTCATTTTACATGACATATTAAAAAGAACATCCTTTCTAAAATGAATTTTAAAAATAAAATAAATAAATTAAAAGGAAAAAATATTATTATTATTATTATCATTAATCTTTCGTAAAAAAATTATTAGATGATAACTAATTAATATACCGCTTGAAAAATTTAACTCAAAGTAGATGGGGCAATTAAGGTCGGAAAGGGACAGTGTGTACTTCTCCTTACTCAATTCATGTGATAATGATTTGCTCGACAGGTGTATTGGTTATGTAGAAGGGAAGATGATAAAAATTAACTAATCCCCCACGCCTGATAGGAACCTGGTCTCAGAAATTACAATAAAGAGCAAACTAAAAATAAAGTGCAACACAAATTTACCGTGGAAAACTCCTTGCTCAAGGGAGTAAAAAATCACGACCTACCCTGTGTAGGATTTCACCGTCAATCTCCACTAACCTCGAAGAGCTTTGTTCAAGATTACAATCCCGCAATCGTACAACCTAACTCTTAACTCACAACTCAACAGTTTACTACAACTGTTCAATCCACTATATGAGCACTCCAAGAAGTCAAATCCGCTTCTTGTTACAACGCCTCACAAACAAAAAGTCAAACTCGCTTCTTGTTACAACATCCCACGAATAAGAAGTCAAACCCGCTTCTTATTACTCACACTCACAACATTCAATAATCGAAAAGATTACAACTCGGAATCTATCCTATTACATACTCAAAACTCATCAATTTACTTCAACTAATAACATCAACAAAGACTACTAACTCTAGCCTTAAACTTCTCAAAATCCAGCTTTCAGTAATGCAAACTCGAACAGAAACTATGAACCAAGTTTCTGTTTTGTTGTGGTGATGTCCTTCAGTTTTTTTGTTTTGATGGCTATTGCTCTCAAGATGATATATTTCATGGATATGCAATAGGTGCGGCTCTTAATGATTTTCATGCCATATATATGGTGGAGATTCGTCCTACCCTAGAATATCATGGACTAGGACTCCTTCTCCAAATGGAACATGGTTTCCTATAAGGAATTAGGTAATTCCTTTCCTTATAAGGAGATTGCATCATATAAGGAAACTTTTGAATCCTCTTTAGACTCAATTTATGCTTTTTTTATTTCATTCCTTCTTTGCTCCCTTATTTCATTCATTCTTTTCACCTTTCTTTTCTTGTTTGATCCTTTGTAGATTTTCTTCTTTATTTCATGGCTCCAATCTTCCTTATTTGCACTTGATTTCCTTGTGTATTCACGTCACCTGCTCTGGAACCTGGTTCACAAGATACAACATATAGAAGACAACAAGTAGTAAACCAAGTTCTTATTTGTCGATCATCAAAACTACAAACATGTTCTCTTACTTTCCACAAATTTCCCCTTTTTGATGATGACAAACAATGCATCATATATTCCTTGTCCACACCATATAACTTCCTCATTTTAGCGTCATTGAAAATCAACAACCAAAGAACTCAATAAACATACAATAAGTGCAATATCATTTTAACTCATGGCTACTTAGAGCAATACTATTTAGCACACACTTTTTGATAATAAGGTAAGTCAATCTGGGGATATTAACCATCTTACATACATAATCAAGACATGGAGAGAAGAAATACAATGAAGTGGACATGTACCAATTTAAGCCATTAGGACCCTTATCAAAAGCATATCATATCATGAGTATGAGATAAAACATAAGCACTACAAGAAAAATTGGAGGCAAAGGAACTCGAGGATATATACTGGTAGGAGAGGTACTAAGGCTGAGAAAGAGGAGGTGGAATGCTTTTTCTATACCATTGTGCACTTCTTTTTTTGACATTTTTTTACAATACTTCATGCTAAGCATACATGAGGTCAACCTTTAGCTGAGTATTTTCTGCATGAAGTAAATTGTGCATTTGCAAGATGTAGATAAACAACAACTGAATGATGAGACCTATATTTTTTCAGAACTTGGTTCATTTGCACAGAGATCTTACTCCTTTTTGATTTTTTGTTTTTTCAAATGACTTCTTCTTGATGACTTTCAAACCCTAGTTAAGGAAAAGTAGATATGATTAAAGGACTCATCAAATTTTGTGCAACAATGATGGATTTTGCAACAATAAGGGAACTAATATTAGTTTGTTCATAAGAAAGTTGTTCCCCCAAGAAATGGTTAGTTACACTTGAAAGGTGAGGCCATGATTTGGGATTTGTGAACCTGGTTCAGATGAATTGGCTAAGACAATGATGACACTAAAGGAAATGGACTGGGTTCCCCTTAAATTGTAGCTAGGGTAATTTTAAAACAACTGAACTTGGTTTTTTCCTTGAAAGAATTGACTTTTTAAGAATGGATCAGGTTCACCAGTGCTTAAGTTTTATACATACTTACAAAATACATGCATTGAAAGGAATGGTACATACCTGACTGTAAATAAGGAACCAAGTTCTCCTTTTGTGATTTCCTCCTCGATTTCTTGATCAATTAGTAAGGAAGAAAGGGTAATATCAACAGACCTTCTAACCACTATCAAAGATGTGTCTGAGGTGTGTACCTATAACGGTACGAGACTGAGTTATTAGATATACATTATATGTCCATTAAAGCATAAAATTATTTATTTTCTATCCAATTATTACGGAAGCCATGATGATGTGTCAATGCTTCTTGATATGAACAAGCTCGAGAAAAATAGAAACCAGGTTCACATTGTGTTGAACCTTTTAATCATCCAATAGTTCCCCTTCATTTTTGTTCACCATGTATAGTATCAACACTTGTTCTCCCTTTTCCTATACCTCCTTACTGAAATGAGGATTACCATTGAGCTATAAATTTGATCATTTCAGGAAATTCTTGGGAACCAGGTTCTTCCAGTATTGACCATTCATATCCTCATAATCATCTCCAGCAATACCAAATCTATCATTTTCAACCATTCTTCAAGATCACGATCATCAAGATTGTCAATAACAAGACTAATTGTTTCATCATCTTTCTGCAAAATTAAACAAATCAGGTTCCTGTTGCATAATTTTCCCGATTGTTGTGACCGAACCTTCAATATTAAAGTTAGCACATTCTAACGTTCTTCTTGATTTTTGATCACTCTGAGCACTGCTTCACTGAATATGTTGTGGGAAACTTATGAAATAGGAATTTCAAGACTCCTTTTAGAACTGGGTTTCAGAATTTGATTTTTTATTTTGTCACGCATCTAAAAGATGCTCAACAAATTATGTTTCAATCTTTTCCCCTATCCAAAGTCTACTTTGTAACATTGTAAACACGTGAGTAGGAGGAAACTTTCTTGCATTTCAATCATGAGTATGAAGCATGTATTATTTAGATATCATGGTTTGTCTTTTCCTCTCATCTTCACCTGAAACACTAGTTAAAGATTAGTCTTGGGTACCCAGATTAACTTGGGCCTCTTCCTGTGAATAAAAAGATGAATGAGATCTCTTCTAGCCCAAAAAGTCATATAATAGGACTATTTCTTTTGAGCATTTGCATGGTAAGGACCTAATTTTTTTTAAAAAAATTAGAATGATTCGTCTGACAAAAACCAGGTCCTTTTTTGATAAAATTAATATTTTTATGATTTGCTCAAATTTGACCTTGATATTGATTTCTAAGATGGCCTTCCTTTCCACAGTGAGTACATAATTTTAATCCAGCAGGGTTACCTTGTGAGAACTTGTGTTCTTCAGGTTTAAAACTGATCCCATGTCTAGTGGTGGTTTGACTATCTTGAATTTGAGTTAATAGTGTTGAGGACCTGGTCCACTTTTTATTGTGTTCTAACTCATCTTTAGTCCTTGCAAGATTTTCCTGCAGCAACCTATTCCTTTTAGTAATCTCTTGAAAATTTACAGTTAATTTCTTGATGTCATCTTCCAAAGATTGTTGAAAAGTGGTTGCTTGGCTTTTTTCCTTGGAAGAAAATTCCTGTAAAGAGTTTTTCAAGGAAAAATTTTCTTCATCAAGACTTTGATAGTCCATTCTTAATGATGCATAATCACTCATAAGTTGATTCTTGTCAGAACAAGCAGAATAATAAGCATCAATAAGAACATAAGCCAGATTTTCAAGTTTTCTCTTAGAAAATTTTTTGAGTATTTTTGAGTTCAGGTTTAAGATCAAGAAAACATACCTCAGATTCTCTGTGTTCAGTGTCATTATCTGAGTTTGAACTTGTCATGTGTGAAAGTATAGCCTCCTTGGAACTTTCTTCCTGGTTTTTCACCATCTTAATAAGCAATTGCAACAAGTGCTAGAGTGTCCTCATCATCATATTCAACCATAACTAGTAATGACCGATTTTGTGTTTCTTCATCTTCAAATTCATCAGAAGAGTTTTCCATTTTAGCAAGATCCCTTTTAACAGCAACACCAGCTTCATATTTTGTCATCTTTCTGTGCAATGGAAGAACCAGGTCCTTGTTTTGTTTCTTCGATTTTTCTTGATTATCTTTCTTGTGCTCTACTGTCCATAAAGGACAAAATTTGATGAAGTGTTCATGACTACCACACTTGTGACACACTTGATCATGATTCTTCTTTTCATAATGTCTCGAAACCTGGTTTCTATTTTGTGAATTCAGGCTCTTCCTTAACATTTTTGAAATCTCCCGAGTTCCAAATTTTTAGATTCAAAATCTACCTTTTCAGTAGCTTTTAGAACCAAATTATTTTTCTTTGTGACCCCAACAATTTAACGTTCTTGATTTTTCTTAATCTTATACATTTTTAAGTTTCCGATGAGCTTATCCATGGTTAATATGTCCAAATTATGAGCCTCAGAGACAGTTTCAACCTTACATTCCCATGACTCCGGCAACACACTGAGAAATTTTTGAACAACCTTACTATTGGGAAGAACTTCACCTAGAGAGTATATCTCATTAATAATTGATGTGAACCTGGTATGCATCTCCTGAATAGTATCTCCTTCCTTCATCCTAAATAATTCATATTTTATGTTTAGTACATCAATCTTAGACTTCTTCACTTGACTGGTACCTTCATGAGATGTTTACAAAGTGTCCCAAATTTCCTTTGCAGTGGAACAAGAGTATATTCTATTGTACTTATCAGGGCCAATGCCACAGATAAGGATTTTTTTGGCCTTTGCATTATTTTGAACATTCATCTTGTCATTAGCATTAAATTACAATCTACCTTTAAGAACTCATGTCTTTCCATCTTTACCAAGCTTCATTGGAATTGTTGGTCCATCTAATACAATATTCCAAAGATCATGATTTTCTCCTATAATGAAGTCCATCATTCTATTCTTCCACCACCCATACTATTGTCCGTTAAAGAGGGGTGGTCAAATTTGCGAAGCACTTTCTTGAGATGTTGGTGGGGCAGCCATGTGATCCTTTTCAAGGTGTTTGCCTTTAATTGAAAAGACCCGCCCTGATACCAACTGATAAAAATTAACTAATCCTCCATGCCTGTTAGGAACCTGGTCTCAGAAATTGCAGTAAAGAGCAAACTGTAAAATAAAGTGCAACACAAATTTACCGCTGAAAATTCCTTGCTCAAGGGAATAAAAAACCATGACCTACCCTATGTAGAATTTCACTGTCAATCTCCACTAACTTCAAAGAGCTTTGTTCAAGATTATAACCCCGCAATCCTAGAACCTAACTCTTAACTCACAACTCAACAGCTTACTACAACTGTTCAATCCACTATATGAGCACTCCAAGAAGTCAAACCCGCTTCTTGTTACAACGCCTCACAAACAAGAAGTCAAACCCGCTTCTTATTACTCACACTCACAACATTCAATAATAAAAAATATTACAACTCGAAATCTATCCTATTACAGACTCGAAACTCATCAATTTACTCCAACTGATAACATCAACAAAGACTACTAACTCTAGCCTTAAACTTCTCAAACTTTAGCTTTCAGTAATGCAAACTCGAACAGAAACTGTGAACTAGGTTTCTGTTTTGCTGTGGTGATGTTTTTCAATTTTTTTGCTTTGATGGCTATTGCTCTCAAGATGATATATTTCGTGGATATGCAATAGGTGCGGCTCTCAATGATCTTCATGCCATATATATAGTGGAGATTCGTCATACCCTAGAATATCATGGACTAGGACTCCTTCTCCAAATGGAACATGGTTTCCTATAAGTAATTAGGTGATTCCTTTCCTTATAAGGAGATTGCATCATATAAGAAAACTTTTGAATCCTCTTTAAACTCAGTTTATTCTTTTTTATTTCATTCCTTCTTTGCTCTTTTATTTCATTCATTCTTTTCACCTTTCTTTCTTTGTTTGATCCTTTAATTTTCTTCTTTATTTCATGGCTCTAATCTTCATTATTTGCACTTGATTTCCTTGTGTATTCACGTCACCTCATCTGAAACCTAGTTCACAATTTTCAAGGACTGGTTCACAAGATACAACATACAGAAGACAACAAGTAGTAAACCAGGTTCTTATTTGTCGATCATCAAAACTACAAACATGTTCTCTTACTTTCCACAAAATTTTTACATTTACAGGTTGGTTATAAGGTATTAAAATATATAGTGTTTAGGATAAAATAATAATTTTAAAATAAAATTTTGGTGCTATGTTTGATTGTCAAATTCGGGATAACTTATTCAGAATTAACATACAACATCAACATAAGTTATCCCACCCAAAGTGTGGTATAAATAATTCCACCATAATTTATCTTGGTATAAAGTCATAAAAACACAAAATTATCCTTCAAACTCTTTAATTGTCACTTTATATATATATATATTCATGAAAATGAAAAATGATAGTGATACCATAAAAACTATTTATACAATCAAATTCAAAATTGATCCAAGAGTTTATTATCTTTTTATTTTGGCAAAATGACCTTTTAGACCCTTGTACTATGTCGGTTTTGTAAGTTAGATACTTCTACTTACATATTTGTCATTTGGACCCCTGAACCCACTAAAAAATAACATTTTAAACTCTTTTTTTGGTGAGTGTAACACACTCTCCCCACGTCAGCTGCCACGTCTGCCACATCATTTAAAAAATAAAATAAATTTTTTTAAAAAAAAGTATTACATTAAATTCCAAGTCATTTTTAAAATGCTAAATAACAAATTAAATATTAAAATTAATATAATTAAATAAGAAAAATTTATAATTGTAGAAAAATTTGAATAATCATGTTTTTATTTTGCTCACAAATTAAACATCAAATTCATTCCAAATAATTAAAATTCTTCTCCAACTAATTTAAATTTTTAACTATAAATTCATATATACAAACATAATAAATTTTTGATTTTTAAATTTGAATATCTTACAAAAATTCACAAAAATTTTAATTTTTTTCAAGCGAAATTCACTAATTTTTTTTCAATATTCACTATCACTCACTTTCAATTCAAATTTAAATTTTAATCCCCCCAAAAAATATTTTAAATTTAAATTTTTATTCAAAAAAAATGAAAAGAATTGAATCGAGGGAAAATTAAAATAAAAAATAAAAAGTGAAGGTGGTGGTGGTGGTGGAGGAGGGGGCTGGAAGAGTGTTTGGGTGGGGTGTGGGGGTGGGGTGGGGACGGGGCTGAGGGTGGGGTGGGGATGGGGCTGGGGTGGGGTAGAGGGGCTGCAAGAGGCTGGGGGTAAGATGGGGCTGGGTAGGGTATGGGGGTGGGGATGGGCTGAGGTGGGGGTGGGGAAGGGCTGAACGGGTGTTGGGGTGGATTGGAACGGTGTTGGGTGGGGTGTGGGGGTGGGGACGAGCTGGGGCGGGGAGGGAAAAAAATATATATTTTTTTAATTTCTAAAAATATTTTTAAATTATTTTAAAAAATTTAAAAATATTTTTAAATTAAAAAAATGGAGGAAAAAAAGGATCCTTTTTATTTTTTTTAAATTTTATATTATTTTTATTTATTTTAATTATTTTAATATAAAATTGGCAAAAAATTGAGCACCACTCGCACCCAGGCAAGTGGCTACACTCTCTTTATCCTAGTCACCATTTCAATGCCACATAGGCAAGGTCAAGAGTTAAAGGGTGTAAAATGTTACTTTTTATTGGATTCAAGATTCTAGATGACAAACATGTAAGTAGAAGTGACAGCTGACGTGGCAGATGAAGTTGAAGTACTTGTCCATTACTTCTGCCTCATCTTACTTCATGCCTCATCTTAATTCAAACATGTAAGTTGAAGTAGGACAAACATGAAAATTTCCTAACAAATTTATCATGGACAAGTAATTAAAGTATCTTGACATCCCCTTTATAAATTAGTACATGTTTAATTATTAAATAAAATATTACTATTTTTTTTTACATATAGTTAAACATGTTTGAAAATTTAATTTTTTTTTAAAAAACACAATTTAACTTTTCAAAAATTAATGATACTAAATAATATAAAATAAGAGTAATTCTTTTTCACATTTTTTTATGATGATTTTTTTTAAAAAGGATATTATCAACATTTTATAGAATTTAAGACAAAATAAATAATTTAACATGAAATATTAAGCTAAATAAGGTGAAGGGTATTTTTATAAACAAACTATCTATTCTTAGAAAGAATGCATGCATATCATTTTTAGTACCACAAACCAAATAATTACTAAAAAAATAATATCAAGATAATTAATTTTAGTATAACTAATTTCAGTATAACATCTTAGTATAATTTGTTTCCCAACCAAACAACCCCTTAATTTGGTGCGATCGTGTGGCTAGTTTATTTTTTTATTTTATCATTTATTTTGTTTATTGTGTATTTTTAAAAATTTTCTCTTTTATAATAACTCTATCAGTTCTAATAATTGATATGTGTATATAATGATTTGAAATACTACAACCTGTTTAATAATATATTTATTAAAATATATCAATATAATTTATCCGAATATTATACTGAATTATTTAGAATAAATGACATTTTCTTTTCAAGAACTAATGAGTCTTACCCAATCTCCTTATCCTAAGTTGACTTAGCTTTAATAGACTCACATGATAAACAAGTTGTTTTTCTTTTGTAGAAAAAGTGAAAATGAAAAGGAAGTATAAGAATTCTCATCACCGCTCATTCAAAAAGTATATTCTCCATAAACTATATTTTAGTTTTTAGTGTCTAATGAGATATTTTACATAAAATGAGAGGGGGGAATTAAATGAAAAATAATCCTCATGCCTAAATATATTCCATGAATTTGACTCCTATTTATTTCCTCGAATTTCTATTTAAATTTGTGACACTTGTCTTATTTATTTATCAATGATTGAAACTTATTTAACTAATCAATAATCTTAATCATGATTAATATATCTTCATTCTAAGAAAAAAAAAATACTCTCTAATTTGGCAAAAATTGAAATAACGAAGGGTACAAGAATTTATAATTTGACACAATTACTTCAACACTAATTCAAGTTTAAAACAAGAACACTATGAAGTACAACAATACCGTCAACATAAGATCAAAGTGATCTTTCTAAGAAGTGTGTTTTATTTTTTCAGAAATTAAGATAAAATAGAAATGTAAAGCCAAGTCTCCCGATTTCATGGAGTGTCCTTAAGGAATAATTCCCCTCACTGCACCCGAGTTTTGAAATCTTTCTCCTAGGATAAAATGGCTTTCAATCCAACTATAGTGGTACCTCAAATAACTGAATTCGTCGAACTCACTCAACGATTTGATTGAGCACAAGGAATGTTTTGAAGATAAGAAGAGTTTGTATTTCAGAAAATTTTTCATCCCTAAACTTGTGGATAAATACAGGTTTATATAATCATCAAGTTCCCCTTCCGAAAGGTGGCAATGGTTCATTCGAAAAGGTGTTTCCTTTGAAAGAGTCATGTTTTTTCATTCGAAACATTGTGTCTTTTTCTGAACAGACACAACTATCTGAACAGTCTCACCTTTTCCAAAACAATGTCTTTTCATAAAAGGTTGTGTCCCTCCATTTTCCATTCACACCAATTGAACCCAACAATCCCCCACATGAATGGGGGGATGGCTATTCTTTGTAAAACTTTACGGAAAAATATGTGATCATCAAGCAAAGACTGATTGTATCTGGATAAATAAGTTTTCCTTTGAACTTTCCATAGTGAACATGTATCGGATGCACTCGATTAATCGGTAGATTTGATATCTTTGAACCGTTGATCTTTAATGTACACCTAGACAACACATGTCACACAACCAACCTTTTACCATTTATGGTTCTCACGGTTTTGTTTTTTTCAGCCATGAACACGTCTCGATTTCATGAGAGCTTAGAGAATAGGCCTTTACTAACATTCTCTTTGAAGCGGATTCCACTTTGCCCTCACATAGGTGATTTCTAAACGTTCAATCTTATAGATTATACTATTTGTTCAAATCTACCAAATTTAGATAATCATTAAAATACTTTTCACCTTAAGTCTTATCCTTGTTTACTAAACATTGTCTATATCATGAGAATGTGTTGGTATTTTGACAATGTTGAACCTGTCAAACACAATTTTGTTTGATCTTCTTGAACCTAACTCTTGGGATCTCCAGTCTGCTAGGTAGAGTTACTGTCATGCTGACTTGTCCTAGGCCTTAAACCCATTCTCTTAGATGTTCTCTCAACTCCTTCTCTAGATAGGCCTTTTGTAAGTACAGAGAAGTTCTCTAATGGTATTATATCTCCGTCTTATGTAATGAGATTTACCATTGTATATCATGCTCCCTGCCCTACCTATTGCTTCTTGGGTATAACAGTGTATACATACTGGTGCCACTAGTTTGGGCCAATAAGAAAATCATCTAAGAAATTTTGGAGCCATTCTGCTTCTTCACCGGCTTTATCTAATGCGATAAATTCAGATTCCATTATAGAGCGAGCAATACAAGTCTGTTTGGATGATTTCCAAGAGACCGCTCCTCCATCGATAGTAAATACATATTCACTCATGGATTTTACTTCATTCGATTCGGTGATCCAATTTGCATCACTATATCCTTCAAGTACTGCAGGATATTTATTATAATGCAAAGTGTAGTCTTAAGTGTATTTGAGATGCCCTAAAACTTTTTTCATTGTCATCCAATGAGTTTTATTAGGATTACTCGTGTACCGACTCAACTTAATAATAACACATGCTATGTCTGGTCGTGTAAAGTTTATTATATACATTAAACATCCCAATACTCTTGCGTACTCCAATTGTGAGTCACTTTCACCTTCATTCTTTTGAAGTGCAAAGCTCACATCCATTGGAGTCTTGGCAATACCAAATTCCATATACTTAAATTTGTTAAGTACCTTTTCGATGTAATGAGACTGTGACAATAGCAACCCTTGTGGAGTTCTATGGATTCTTATCCCTAAGATCACATCCGCAACTCCAAGGTCTTTCATATCAAACTTGCTCTCGAGCATTCATTTCGTTGCATTTATGTCTGAAATGTCTCTACTGATGATTAACATATCATCCACATATAAACACACAATGACTTGGTGATTTGGAGTGTCTTTAATATAAACACATTTATCACATTCATTAATTTTGAATCCGTTTGCCAACATGATTTGGTTAAACTTTGCATGCCATTGCTCAGGTGCTTGTTTTAGTCCATAAAGTGGCTTAACAAGTTTACACACCTTATTTTTTTTCCTGGAACCACAAAATCCTCAGGCTGTTCCATGTAAATTTCTTCCTCTAATTCTCCACTTAGGAATGCAGTTTTCACATCCATTTGATGTATTTCAAGACCATATACCGCCGCCAAGGTAATTAACATTCGAATCGATGTTATCTTTGTTACCGGTGAGTATGTATCAAAGTAATCAAGACCTTCTTTTTGTTTGAAGCCTTTTACTACAAGTCTTGCCTTGTATTTATCAATAGTACCATCCTCTTTCATTTTCCTTTTGAGGATCTATTTAGATCCTAAATGTTTATTTCCTGGAGGAAGATCAACCAACTCTCATGTATGGTTGCTTAAGATTGAATCAATCTCACTACCGACTGCCTCTTTCTAAAAGGATAAGTCTGACGACGCCATCGCTTCCTTAAATAATTGAGGCTCATTTTCTAAGAGAAATGTTACAAAATCCAATCCAAAAGAAGTTGACGTTCTTTAACGTGTACTCCATCTTGGATTCTCATCGTTATATACATCCTTACTTGGTTCATCTCGAGGTCGTTTAGATCCTCCACTATACTGTTCATGTTTAGTTTTATACGGGTAAATGCTTTCAAAGAATTTATCATTATCTGACTCAATTATCGTATTTTCATTAATATCCGAATATTTGAATTTATGAACCAAAAACCGACATGTTTTACTACTTTTAGCATATTCTATGAATACGCAGTCAACCGTCTTAGGTCCTATCTTAATCTTTTTTGGCATCGATACTTGAACCTTTGCTAGACACCCCCACACTTTGAAATATTTTAAGTTGGGTTTCCTTCTTTTCCATTTTTCATAAGGAATTGATTGTGTCTTACTATGAGGAACTCTATTGAGTATTCGGTTGGCTGTAAGGATTGCCTCCCCCCACAAGTTTTGCATTAAACTTGAACTTATAAGTAAGACATTCATCATTTCTTTCAAAGTTTGGTTTTCTTTTCTGCAATTTCATTAGATTGAGGTGAATACGAGGCCGCAGTTTGATGGACAATTCCTTTCTCTACACATGTTTCGGTGAAGAGAGATTCATATTCTCTGCCCCTATCACTTCTTATAGTTTTGATCTTTTTCTCTAACTGATCTTCAACTTCAGTTTTGATTGCCTAATCGCATTTATTGTTTCATTCTTACTATTTAGCAAGTAGACATAACAATATCTAGTTCAATCGTCAATGAAAGTTATGAAATACTTTTTCCCACCACGTGATGGTGTTGACTTCATATCACAAATGTTAGTGTGGATTAAGTCTAAGGGATTGAAATTCCTTTCAGCGGACTTGTACGGGTGCTTAGCATACTTTGATTCTACATAAGTTTGACACTTTGATTTATTGCACTCAAAGTTTGGCAAAACTTCTAAGTTAATCAGTTTTCGTAATGTTTTATAATTAACATGGCCTAGTTGTTCATGCCAAAAATTGGGAGACTCAAGCAAGTAAGAAGAATTTGAAATTTTATTGATTTCAACATTCATTACATTCATTTTGAATAAGCCCTAACTGAGGTAGCCTTTTCCTACATACACTTCTTCTTTACTAAGTACAATTTTTCCGAAAATAAATACACATTTGAATCCATTCTTGTCTAGAAGTGAAATAGAAATTAAGTTCTTTCATAACTTAGGAACATACAAGACATTGTTAAGTATCAACACTTTACCGGAAGTCATCTTCAAGCACACTTTTCCTATTCCTTCCACTTTTGCAGTAGCGGAGTTTGCCATGTAGATTTTTTCTTCTACTTAAGCCGGAGAAAACGTCGAAAACAACTCCTTGTTAGCACCAACATAGCGGGTGGCACCAGAATCCATCCACCATTCGGGAGGATTTCCCACCAAGTTGCATTCGAAAAGCATAATATACAGATTATTCATTTCTTTCTTATACTCAGCCAGATTTGCTTGGCCTTTCTTCTTCCCTTTCTTCGGGTCATGACAATCCGTAGACTTATGGCCAATCTTGCCATATTTGAAGTATTTTTCCTTGAATTTCTTCTTGGGTTGATTGCTTTTATTTCTAGCTTTCTTTCACTTTTTAGAGTTATTTTGGTCATCTTCTACAATGTTTGCTCCACTCATTGCAAAATTGTCTCTTGACCTTCTTTCCGTAACCTTGTTATCTTCTTCAATGTGTAGTCGTACAATCAGATCTTCGACTGACATCTCCTTACGTTTGTGTTTCAAATAGTTTTTGAAGTCTTTCCACATAGATGGTAGCTTCTCTATTATTACTGCTACTTGAAACACTTCATTTACAATAAAACCTTCCACTAGGAGATCATGGATGATCACTTGCAGTTCCTGTACTTGGAAAACAACAGACTTGTTTTCTATCATTTCATACTCTAGAAATCTTGCAACAAAGAACTTTTTAGTTTCGTCATCCTCCATCTTGTACTTCCGTTCTAGCGTTTTCCATAACTCTTTTGTAGTCTTGGTTCCGCTATACACATTGTAAAGGTTATCTTGGAGATCACCCAAGATATATTCGTGCAAAGAAAATCTGAGTGTTTTCAAGCCTCCACAATCACAAAGCGTTTTTTTTCAGAGGTTCCCTTGGGCACCTACGGAGCTTCCTCAACCGTGAACCTTTGAAGACACAGAGTTGTGAGGTAGAAGAACATTTTCTGCTACCATCTCTTGAAGTCAATACTCATGAACTTTTCGGGTTTCTCCGCTGGTGCCAAAGCTTGCGGAGCATTAGTACAATGCGTCGTGGCAATACTAGCTGCCGCCGTAGTCATTCCAACATCATGCATTTGACTATCAGTCATTATTTTCCTATTACCACAAGACAGTACCTTAAGTATATCGAAATGCTTATTAAAAAATTACAGCAACTTTAAACACTTCTTGTTTCTAGTTTAACGATGAAGTTTTTATGACTTCCAATCGTCAACCGAGTGATCTTTAACTTGTGATGAAGATTTTATTTCTTCAAATCACTAGTTAAGTTCAAACGGAGTAGAAAGCTAAAAGCTTTAATCTCCAAAAATCAAGTTATACAGATTCGGAAAAAAAACTTTAGTGAAAAAAAAAATTTCACCAAACAAGAAAAAAAAAGATTTTTTTTTCTTTTTCTAAAAATTATTCCTTAATATTGTTGTTCTTCAACATTTTCGGGTACAAGAATTTGTAATTTGACACAATAACTTCAACACTAATTCAAGTTTAAAACAAGAACACTATGAAGTACAATAACACCCTCAACACAAGATCAAAGTAATCTTTCTAAGCAGTGTGTTTTATTTAGAAATTAAGATGAAACAGAAATGTAAAGCCAAGTCCCCCGACTTCACGGAGGTGGAATAATTTCCCTCACTGTACCCGAGGTTTTAGAATCTTCCTCCTAGGATAAAATGGCTTTCAATCCAACTATAGTGGTACCTCAAATAATTGGATTCGTCGAACTCACTGAACGATTTGATTGATCACAAGGAATGTTTTGAAGACAAGAAGAGTTTGTATTTCAGAAAATTTTTCTTTCTTAAACCTGTGGATAAATGCAGGTTTATATAGCCATCAATTGCCCCTTCCAAAAGGTGGCAATGGTTCATCCAAAAAGGTGTATCCTTTGGAAGAGTCATGTCTTTTCATTTGAAACATTGAGTCTTTTTCTGAATAGACACAAGTATCTGAACAGTCACTCATTTTTCAAAATAATATGTCTTTTCATAAAAGGTTGTGTCCCTCCATTTTCCATTCACACCAATTGAACCTAACATCATATTGGTTGTGTACGAGAAACTTGATTAGTTTATATGATGTTAAGTAGTCGCCTGAGTACTGCTTTTCATCCTATCGCCATTTTTTCAATTACACATTTCTTTTAAGAGGGTCTTATTATTCCCTTAATTTTTTTTTAATAATTAATTCTATCTTTTATACTGAGTTGAACAAAAGAATAAACACACAACCTTTTAATGCGTAAGATCCAAAATTAAAATTTAATTAGTTTGTGCTACTTTAAAATCTTTCAAATAATTCTTGCACATTTTCAAAGAGCTCCAAAGCTTCTTGAATGTGTTTTTTCAAACTACTTTTACTAAGAGTAAAATTTACTACAATCCCTGTAAACCATGTATGGACGATATTAGTTGAAAACCATTATCCTGTAGGGCGTTTTTCCAAAATAAAAAATCAACTACTTAGATTTGAAAGCAATAATCTTAATACATAAAAAAGACAGTTCGGTGCACTAAAATACCCGCTATGCACGGAATTTACATAAGGGCCGAACCGCAAGCTATACTTTCAAAAATATAGTAATACTCCTAACAACTCTAAAATGTGTCATTCTTATTAAAAACAGCTCTAAGATGTACAATTAAATTACAGCAGCAACAACAACTCTAACATAAGTTTCTATTTCATTTTGTTGCCAGTAATAAATACATCAATCATAAGTCAAAAGTAAATAAATATTTTTCAGTATCTTCAAACAAGTCCTAGTTATAGCGCTAGAGTAAAATAAAAAAATATTCGAGTGATTGAACTTTAAAGCAACATATTCGTTCCAATCTATTGACGTCGATTATTAGGAAAAATTATCCTCAAATGATTAGGATTATTTGGCTTCTTCAACAAATATGACTTTCATCGAAAGAGAGAAAGAGAAAGTTAATAAATGTAGAAATTCGGAAAATATGTACAGTTTCTCTTTCCTTTAATTTTAAAAAACTAGATAATAATAAAATAAGGAAAAAAAAATTGGGCGGGTCATTTCATTTACGCGCATATATGTAATTCATTAATTATAACTGCATTTTTTATCCAGCTCATCATAAAAGGTGGAACTAATTAAGGAAAAAAAAATATTTAGGGGGATAATGATACCTTTCTAAAGAAAATATTTGTAACTAAATATGATGATAGAATAGGAGGTTAGTCATGCATTTGCCTTTTTGAAATCGCACTAAATTCAAAGTCTATTTCTTATCTTTGAATTGTTAGAAAAACAAACAAAATAAAAATAAAAATCTACAATATATTAAAAATGTGAAGATTCTTAAAAAAGTGATTGAACTTTTTGCTCTTCCTTGAAAGACTTTATAATAGATAAAATCATCTTTTATTATTTTTTTAAAACATTATTTATTTAATCTTTTATTTATTAATTTAAGGTTTACTTTTGAATTAGAATTTATTGATATTTAGAATTCACTTTAGGTTTACGACTATTTCTACAAAAGTTATCGTAGGTTGCAAAGGAAAGGAAAAAATTAGGTCCAACTTTTAATAATTAATACCATATTAATTTTAGAATTCCTTCACTAAATTTCTTTAGGCCAACAGTCTCTGAAAAAAAATATTCTTCCTTGCGAGGTGAGTTCTTCAACCTATTATTACGAATTTAGCATGTTTTTTTTTTTAGTTCGTAGTTTCTATTGTTTTTAATTTTTTTAACTATGATTTTGGAATAATTATTCTCCGTTTGTGTTTTTTCTTGCATATTGATCATCCAATTGAATTGCTTTTAGAAATAAGAGATTTGATGAACAATGTTTTAGGTTACTACATGTTTTCAACATGAATTTATGTAAACTTGGCACTTTTCACTTACGAATTATATGATTTAATATAATTTTTTTAAAATTTTTTTTAGTATGTCCTTGAAGTTTGTAATAATAAATTATCTTGTATTTATGATAATCAAATGCTAATTGAGACTGTTTTTTTGTGAAATTTTGATAGTGTTTATGATTGAAGAGATAATTTTGCTTGAAATTTAAAGTACGTTTTTTATTTTGTATTTTAAAATCAATGATTATAATTTTAATTATAACCTTATCTTATTTGACTATATCAAAAATTTTAAATAAGAATTTACTTTATAGACACTATGTATTCTCCGTATGACACAGTAGTTTATAATTTCAATAGCAATTGATTCCACGTCCGTGACAAAGAAATCCGTAACAAAATAGATTACGTGTAAGTTTTTATGAATTTAATTTTCTTATTGTTTAAATTCTGCGCAGCTAATAGTTTTTCACTATAAAAAAGAATTTTAACGACATACTTTTTTTTATACTTTATTATTTTGGTCATGACTTATTGATACTTTTAGTTGAATTTTATTTTTTAAAGCATTTTTATTGTCAACTTCTCTAATTATATTCTCTTGCTTTGAAAAGAATATAGAAAACTACAAATATCAAAATAATTGATTAGTTAGTTGAGTTTGAGGCTTTGGAGAAGTGGTTGTAGTTTCACGTGAAATACTGCAGTGCATTTTCTTCTAGCTACGAGACTTGTGTTTGGATTAGTTGAAATATTTGCTTCGTCTGCACATAGTACTTACTTTGAGATAACTATGAACCATTTGATATCTTAGATGTACCATTTGCCTTGTCCTAATATTTTTACAAGCTTTATCCCTCTAAAGTTGTAAAAGATTCCTACTAAGACAATCTCTTTGGCGCTAAGCTCTAAATACTTCTTAGTTATGCTTTCTGATTTGTAGCTTGACCTGGATTAATTTGCACTCCTTCATGTTGGATTTATTTATTTTAGTGTTGGTCAAATCTAGATTAGTCAAGTTTCAATATATATGAATTTCGAACACCAAATTTCAAACATTTATAGCATTCAAGTTAATAATATTGATATAACATACACGCGTAACATATCTATATGCATTATATGCTAAAAATCTAAATCTTCAACGATTATGCATGTACTTGTTGAAACTAAAACGAAACATGATATATTATTAATTTTTTCAATAAAACTATGAATTTAAAGTACACAGTTAACTCAAAATTTTAATAGATGCATGAGTAGAAAAATTATTTCAAAATTGAAGGTGTCAAATAAAAATACTTTATCATGTGTTTTAAGTGTTTGTTTGCAACAAATTTTTACAGTGACAAAACTAAATTGCAATCACAATAAAAATATAAATAAGCATAATTTTTTAATTGATAAACGATGTGGGTACAAATTTGTTCCTTCTTTGATTCTTCTCTCTTAATTTTTTTCGTAATTCGTGGACCGCCAGTAGCGTATTTCTCAAACTTAAAAATATTTAGATTTGATCTCCATGAAAGAAGGGTTTATAGGTCTTCTTGATGTATTTGATTATCAAGAAGAGACGATTTTGATCTATGAATATCCCATGAATTTTTGAGATAGTGAAGATGCCTCCTTAAGGGAATATTTGCCCCTTTATATAGGAATAATTCAAGGTTTAGGGTAAACTAGACTCTAAGGCCTCTAACAGAATTTGGATTCTTTTTGTAGAGTCCCATAAATTTTAGATGTCTACAAATGCCCCTACTTCAAGGCTTGTCGAAGTATAGACTTGATGACGAGTCTTGAAGTACCCATAAAACTTACATCTTTATGCGGCGGCTACAGATTTGCAGATTTGATTTATGAGAGAAGAGATGAAGGGAGATTTGGTCCCACTGGGCGTGTCAATTTGTTTGCAATAAATTTTTATAGTGACATAACTAAATTGCAATCACAAATAAAAATTTGAGAAATTTATTTTTTTATTGATAAACGTTGTGGGTACAAAGCTGTTCCTCCCTTGATTCTTCTCTCTTATTTTTTCATAATTCGAGGACCGTCAGTAGCGTATTTCTTGAACATAAAAATATTTGGATTTGATCTCCATGAAAGGAGGGGTTGTGGATCTTCTTGATGTATTTGATTATCAAGAAGAGATGATTTTGATCTATGAATATCCCATGAATTTTTGAGATATTGAAGATCTTGGAGATGCCTCTTTAAGAAAATATTTGCCCCTTTATATAGGCATAATTCAAGGTTTAGGGTAAACTAGACTCTAAGAACTTTAACAGAATTTGGATTCTTTTTGTAGAGTCCCACAAATTTTAGATGTCTACAAGTGCCCCCTACTTCAAGGATTGTCGAAGTGTAGACTTGATGACGAGTCTTGAAGTACCCATAAAGTTTCCATCTTTATGATCCTGTGGCTACAGATTTGCAAATCTGATTTACGAGAGAAGAGATAAAGGAAAAATTTGGTCCCATCAAGTGTGCCAGAATTTGTTGGATAATAAATTTCAAGATCAAAAAATAAATAATTTGGGACAAGAAAAATATTACAACAATTGCTTTATTGATTTCAATAAGTGAGTGTTACAATTTCTATGAATCTTCTGATTCACATTTTCAAATATAAATTCAAGGGCTTCGAGCTTGATCTTGAATTTGAACTTGATTTGTTGATTTGATGAATTTGATCCTGACTTATGCTTGAATTCAAGGGATTTTGAGCTTGTTCTTGAATCTTGCGGTCTTGATCCTGAATGTTGATGAACTGGATTTGAATGCTTGAGCTTTGTAGAGAAATTGCGATGTTTGATCTACGAGCTTTCTCTTGCTTCTTGTTAGAGTTCCTGGTCCTCCCTTTTTTGAATTATGAGACTCATATTTATAGTTGTAGGAAGTAAAGAGTCATGATGAATATGAACTTCTTTTGACCAATCAGATTTAAGTAACATGACATCTTTTATGGGCTTTTGATTTCACTAGGCCTGGTGCATCATTCTGACATGTGGCATGGTCCTATTGACTCCTTCAATTGACTTAGCATGCCACATCACTTGACACGTGGCACTCAGTTGGGCCTCTAGAAAATATAATATCTTGGGCTTTAGCATAGTGGGCTCATCATTTGTAGCCCAAATCAATGGGCTAGCCCCAAAAATTGGACTTAAATAATTAATCCAATTATATTAATCCGCAATATTTATTTGGGACTAAGATATTTTAAATTTAATATAATCCAAATTTCGTACGGATTTAAATTAAGTAAAATTTTATTGTTCATAAAATGCCCCTACTTCAAGACTTGTCGAGATATTTAATCTTTTGGAGACTAGACTTGAAGTATGATTTATATCTTTTCGTGCTTCAAAGATTTCCATACATATGAATACCTCATTCATTAGTTGAGAAAATTTAAAGCTAAATCATATTAAATTGCCTCTCAAAAACTATCTTATTTTTTTCATGAATCTCTACACGTAAGACCCATAGGTGAGGCATGATATCTAATTCCAAATAGATTTTGGAAAATTTTTTATCGCCTTACTTAACTAGGAATAAAACTCTTTCAATTTGAATTTATATTGGAGAAGCAAACAACCTTCAATTTGAATTCATATGGGAGAAGGAAACAACCTCCAATTTGAATTTGTATTGGGGATGAAACTCTTCCAATTTGAATTTGTATTAAAGATGAAAACCTCCAATTTGAATTTATATTGGAGAAAGAAACAACCTCCAATTTGAATTTGTATTGGAGATGGTAGCTCTTCCAATTTGAATTTATATTGGAGAATGAAACATCCATCCTATAACTCTATAAAAGGATGTAGGTTACCCAATTTTTCAATATCAATTTTGAGGTTTCCAAGCTATGAATAGTGTTGAGGTAATTTCTTTCCCTCCTACTTTTCTTTTATTTTTCGTTACTTTTTTTTTAGCACAACATGTTAATGGTATAAAATTCATATCTCATTGTAGGAATATCAAAATTATGAACCGTTTAATACTTTAGAAATTAGACTTTAAGATCTACAATATATCCAAAATTCAGCTTTAAATTCCTTCAATATAATTCTCGATAATATTTTGAAGTTAACCCTAAATTTTATCATGCTGAAAATTTCAGATCTGTGCATCTTTGCCAAAACTTTCATATCTTGAAGTAGGAATGACGAAATCACAAGCCTCTTAATTTTTGTGAAACTAGACACAAAGATCTATAACATATCCAAAATTTATAATTTAATACCTTCGATATATTTTCAGCTGTTATCCCAAAATCAACAGTGGATTTTGATGCAACAACGGTTTCAGATTTGCACAGTGACACCAAAAAATTTATATATCAATGTGGGAGTATCGAAATCATGATTTGATTAATTCTATGAATGCAAGAAATTTATATAAATAGCATATCCAAGATTTAGAATTTATGATCTTCGAAATTGTTCTAGACAATTTTTTGAAGTTGATCCTAAATTCTGTCCGATGGAAAATTTTAGATTTCCGTTGCCTCACCAAATAATTTATATCTAGATGCAGAAACATACCCATCAAAGGGTATTTTGATTCATGCAATCCAGATTTTGAGGGTTTCATTCTCACCATAATGTTTTGTCTCAATCCAAGTCGGTGATACATGACTTTTCAGTTTGAAACGTCCTGTCAGGAACCAATCTCTCTCCTACTTGTGTTTTCTCTATATTGCCTTTTTTTCTTGTAGAATCGAAGCAGATTATAATGTTCAGCAATCGGCTTAGGGTGTGATAGTTTAACTTCGCCTCCTTTACCCTAAGACCTGACTAATTTTGCTTCAAGATGGTGGCTATGCAACAATCGGCTTAGGGTGCGAGAGTTTAACTTCGCCTCTGTCACCCTAAAACCCGACCAATTTTGCTTCAATATGGTGCCTATGCAACAATCTTCTTAGGGTGCTAGAGTTTAACTTCGCCTCCTTTACCCTAAGACCCAACCAATTTTGCTTCAAGATGGTGGCTATGCAACAATTGACTTAGGGTGCGAGAGTTTAACTTTGCCTACGTTACTTAAGACCCGACCAATTTTAATTCAAGATGGTGGCTTTTCTTCAAGTATGATCTCTTTCACCGATGCACTTATGAAATGGTTATCTTTAAGTGTGGACCCTTTCACCGATGCACTTTTGTAATAATCTTCTTTAAGTATGAGCCCTTTCACTGATGCACTTACGTAATGGTCGTCTTTAAGTATGGGCCCTTTCATAGATGAACTTATGTAATGGTTTTCTTTAAGTATAGTCCCTTTTAATGGTTAGCTTAAGGTGTGAGAGTTTAACTTTGCCTCCGTCACCTTGAGACCTGATGTAACACCCCGTACTTTTACCTAGCTTAAATTCATCCCAAAAATGTCAAAAACTTTCTTTAAAGATGAATAGACTTTTATACATGTGGAATTTTTAAGATTTTGACTTTTCATTGTGTGAGAAATTGAATAAGCTTTCCATCGATATAAAATTTGCTCAAATCTGACACCCGGGCGAAGAGTTATGGCCATTTTAGCAAGACAATGTACCACCTGAGCCATCACCGCATCGCAGAGCCAGCCAAAATGGCAATTGTCAAAACCCAGTGAGCCTCTACGATATTGGCGCTTCACGCCAAGGCTCAATTTCAGAATAGTCCTTTTCCAGTGTTCGAATGCGATACCGTCGTGTCGTGGTGAACTTCCAGGTCTCAATCAAAGTGGCAACGCGATATAACCGCGTCGCGCCACCAACCAATTTCCCAGTGGCTTGGCGCGATAGTGGTGCCTCGCGCTAAGGGTCCAGATCGAATGTCACAACCCAAAAATGAGGGTCATGATGGCACTTGTCGTGGCGTACCTTGACAAGTAAGCTTATCACCCAAACTGATATGAATAGAGAAAAAGACAGAAATACCCAAGGTAAGGCTTCTAGAATGAAGCCGAACCATATAAATAATCATAAAAATGCTGAAAGAGCTTATCCAAAACACCAATCATGCCCAAAACCAGGTGTCAATAGTGTAAGAACTACTAATACAATTCAAGAGTCAAATACATCAAAAAAATAACCACAAAAGAATAATAACTGTCTCGAAACACTAATAAGGACATAACTAGTATAGAAAGATAGAGGTGAACTTCGAACGCATGAATGTCCAACCGCTACCTTGGATGCTCCAACAACCGCCCGAATCAAGTAAGTTGAGGCGCACTCGAGCTAGGACCTGCACCGAAAGGGCGTAGTAGGCATGAGTACGGTCCACTTGTACTCAGTAGGTATCATAGACCGACTAAGCAAAGTAGTAAATAAGGCATACAAAATATATACTAAGGGCACGTCACCTGCAATCAGAAAATGTCCCATAATGGTAGCCCACACCGCTTGCACTAACAGTTTTAATATATCTCACATATATTGCAAAAACACATCAAGATATAGAACACAAGTATAGATTATGTCACATATAAAATAGAGCAAGAGAGAACATGTAGATACAAGATCATCAAATACAAGTAAAGAAAGGTAAGACAAATACATAGATGACAAGTCAATAAGGCAATACAACACAACATAAACACAATAAAGTAAGTACAATGTATATGATAATGGTGATGATGATGATGATGATGATGCACGAGGTTGTCGAACAACCTCTGGGATCGTCGCACAATCCTCGTATACACCTACGGAGCCAAAGCTTCCCGATGTAGGACCCATGGGGTGGGGGGGGGTCATCAACCTATATACAATCCACATATCTCATATCTCCTTTTTGGCACATCCCTCGGAAAGGGTTTTATAAGGTGTTACAATATTTTAAAAAGGTGTTGCCAGTGTTTCTCAGATGTTGCCACGGTGGTACCAATGTTTCATGAATGAGTATGATATGAAGATGTAATGCTCACAACCAATCACAATAAGTATTTTCACAACCAACCACATGATATATTTCCACAACCAACCACAATGATATATTTCCACAACCACATGAGCCAATATTCACTCATTATTTTCATTTCATCCATGAATTTTCACATGTCTCATATGCCAGTAAAGTATACATATAATCACAATACACCCATGGTACCACATTAAACAATACAATACTATTACGCACATGTATTCAAGGCTATCAATGTCACATAGGACCCCACATGGTCAAACATATCACATAATATTTCAATTTCGACAATTACATCACATATAGGCCTCCACACGGGCACAACACGTAGATAGCCATTTTTCATGATTAGTTCCCACCCTTAACATGCATTTTGTACCATCATTTACTATCCAGCCCAGTCTGAAGAGTTAAGCTATAACCTACCTCGAAAGCCGAAATCGGTCAGCTACACTTGAACCCGCGACCTTTCTTTTCACAAACAATTCTGAACTCTACTAAAAACATCAAATATGAAATCTACGCATCAAAACAAAACCAAAGACACCCATATTGACTACTTTTAGTTCGGGGTCAAAACGGACCCCCAAAATAGGTTTCCAAAAAAGAAGGGCAAAATTGGAACTTTACTAAAATATGTTCCCCATATTTTTAGGAACCTACAGCTGAAAATTCAGGTTAAATTGAGTAAAAAACGGGGTTCAAATCGAAGAAAAATCATTTTTGAGCTTTACCGAAAAAAATTCTTGAAATCCGAGTTAAAATCAAGAATCGGAGTTATTTTGAAGGTTAAATTGATGAAAAACTAGTAATTATAAGATAAAAATATTATTTAAGTGAAAGGGGATGAAATTTGGGTTTAAAATCATGCCTTAAGATTTTTGGGGTTTTGAGAAATTTATCAAGAAATTTCTAAGAAAAGAGTGAATTCTTACCTTAAATCCGTAATTAAAATCAAGAAATTGGTGTTAATCTAGCTTCCCAAGCTCTCACAAACTTCACTTTTAAGCTCCCAAAATATTTAGGGTTTAACTCTCAAGAGACAGATGAAAAATGAGCAAAATGGGCCAAAAATGTGGAAAACTGCTATATATATTACATATTTTTCTGCATAACTGAGCAGTTTTTATTCTAACTCGAAATGGACTTCGACGGGGTGCTTGAAATTCATTCGGAGTCCGATTTATGCAAAAGAACTATGCAAACATACTAAATTTGATATTCCAGACGTGATGGCAATACCATATTTTCCAGAAAAATTCATTTTCACAAAATTGACCCCCGAGACCCGAAATCATAATTTTTCAAACCGAGGATCGAAATGAGATTTAAAAGCCATAAAATCATACCAAACATGCTAACACACTAAAATCAACATTTTGAATCTATTGGCGAAGTTGTATTTTTCATACGAGGTCGTTTCAACCAAAAGTGGATCCCACACCCAACTTTTCAATTTTTCAACTTTCCGATCAATAGGTCGAAATGAGCTCAGGTGAACCAGGACCCAAACCAAAGGTCTACCTAGACTAAAATCAATATTACGGAGCTTTTGGCGCAGTTCGTTCGGTCATCCCTCGCACGGATCAAAATATAACTACATAAGTCCAAAATAAGGCTCTCAAAGCCATCAAAAATCACAATATTGCATAAATGATACCAAAATGCATCAAAAATTATGTCAACCACTCCCACACCCCAAAAATACCATAATGTAACTATGGGGAGGGGTAAAACAGTCAAATCACATAAAATCACAAATTTCACATATTTCGTCAAATTTTTTTGATCGTTACATCAAAATCTTTTTACGAAAACTTAAAGTTGTATCCAGGGTTAAAACAGTCATTCCCCATGATTTTAATTCATCCAGATATGTGATTTAATCCCTAAAAATGTTTAAACTCTTCATTATCCACTTTTTTCTCAAAATCAAAAGATAATTCTCTCTCAAGAAAACAAACCCTAGCTCTCAAGAATCAAGGTCAATCCCAAGAATTTCTCTAAGAACTCCAAGAAACTCTCAAATTAAGGTATGTTAGATGTTCATATATGGGTTACTTTCACCCATAGAGTCCAAGAATCCCTTTTTAAACCTACAAGATCTCAGATTTATGATTTCCATGTTTGATTTAGATTTAATTCATGTTCATGATATTAGTTGGGTTCCAATCCATGATTTAAGTGCCAGTTTCATGAAATTGAATAGAATGTGTGATGAATACGTGTTTATCTTGATAAACCCTTGAATTTACAAAGTGATTAATATGTCTATGATGTTAATTGGGTTTTAATCCATGATTATTATATGATTCATGAAATTAGATTAGTATTTTATGGAGAATTATATGAATTGCATGCTAAACCTATGGAATTGTAAGTTGGGAATTGTAGTTGCCATGTTTATATGTTATAATTGATTATTTGCATAAAGTTGTGCTCCCCAAGTGTTTGATAAAATGTCCATGTGAATAAAGTGATGAAATTATGACATATTATTATATGAACAAGCTTATGCCCTACAAGTGTTTTATAAAATGTCACTATAGATGATATATGAACATGTATACATTGTTATGCTTTGTAAGATCATGTGATGCTTTACTTTTCATGTTATCGAGTCCTGAGGGTATCTATTACCCGACAATTTAGTTGTTTACCTAGATCTAGTGTCAGTGACAAGATAGTATCAGTCATGTCACAATCAGTAGTACTCTCAGTCCATTACAGAACTCAGTAGAACTCAGTCAATTATTGAACTTAGGAAAACTCAATAAACTCTGTATCAGTCCAGTCCAGTTCAGTATAATCAGTTTAGTGTCTTTCAGTTAGGAGTAGAATTTAGCATCGAGCGAACCCAGGGATGGGGGCATTCCTGTTAATGTAGGGTTTGACCTTTAGTAGCAATCCCTGAGTTACAGAACTACGTAGCCAGCATAGGTTGAGATGACTTCCTGCTAGATAAGGGTTGACATATTTCTCTTGAGTTTTCCTATTAGTGAGGGTTGACAAAATTTCTTCCTGCAAGTTAGGGTTAACTCACAGCCAATGTTAGTACCCGTGGCATGGTACTGACACCCTTCCAATTGGGGTTACAGATTGGACCCCAACCCAGTTATCTTACCTTATTTGGGGCATGTCGATTAGATTATTACCTCTTACAGTTTTATTTTCAGTCTTCAGTTTAAAACTCAGTTTAGTTCTACGAAATCAGGACTGTCAGACACAGTCAATCGATATCAGTAATTCAGTTATTAGTAACTTCAGATATCAGATACTCAGTTATCAAAACTCAGTACTTAGATTCAGAAAAGTCCAGATACAGTATATATCTATGTATGTCCACAGTGCTGCGTACTCAGTGATTTCAGTAGTACCAGTTATTCAAGTACTCTAATGTTTAGTTACTCTATATCATTTAGTCAGTTACTATTCATGCATATGAACTCTTGCATTCAGCCTTACCTCATGTAACATACCAGTACATTCTCACATACTGATGCATACTTTCCTGCGCTATGATATTTCATATCATAGGTTCGGATGCTTAGGTTCTTGACCGTATTTAGCCAGATTTAGCCAGCAATAGTAGATCTAGTCGTGAGTCCTCATCTATCGAGGATGTGTTTTTATTTCAGTATTTCAGTAGATGTAGTAGTTCAGTAGATGGAATTAGTTGGGGGATTGTCCCATCAACTCCACTTTCAGACATATTCAGTTAGAGGCTTTTCAGACTAGTTTTTAGATAGTGTTCAATTTTTATCAGATGTTATTTATCAGTATTTCAGATGTTTTGAACCTTATGGCATTTCAACCCATTTTTCTCATTAATTACAATATTATTATTCAATTCTCACAACAGATATCATTCATGGGTTAGCTTGTGGTCCTTCGGGATCGTGAGCACCGTGTGATGACTAGGGGGTAGTCCCAGGTCATTACACCTCACAAGTTCGGCTTCAGGTATGGTCTCTTTTCAGTGGTTCAGCTTAAGGTGCGAGTTTTAACTTCGCCTCTGTCACCTTGAGACCTGACAAATTTAGCTGCTTTAATAAATCCATCAAAATCTCATCTCAAGGTGCAAAGGGACAAATCTTGTCCACCTTAAGGCATAAAAAATTTGAGATTCTTTTAATTATAAACCCGTGAGAGCCATCTAGGTGCAAAGGGGCATATCTTGTCAACCTTTAGGCATGAAAATTTTGAGATTCTTTTAAAAATAATTCCACGAAAGAGACCAGCTTAAGGTGCAAAGGGACAAACCTTGTTCACCTTAATGCATAGAATATTTTTTCATATCTTCTTAAGTATAAATTTGTAAAGAGACCAGCTTAAGGCACAAAGAGAGAAATTTTTTCCACCTTAAAGCATGAAAATTTAGGAGGCCTCGATTTGAAGACTTGGAGATTTTGTCAACTTTCACTTGCAAACTTGGCGATTTGGGCAGCTCAATTTTCAAATTTGTTGAATTTGGGAACTTCAGCTTGCAGGCTTGATAAAAATTTTTACTTTAAATTACAGGCTTGGTAGATTTGCACCCTTAGTTGTAGGCTTGTAGAACTTTAGCGTTCCAAATCCTATTGAAGGAACTCTTTTTTTTTCGATGATTGCCCCCATTGAGACACATATATTTGGAGTGAGTTCTAAATTTAATTAGAATATTTTCATACTTGACATTCATATGATAGATACTGCAGGAACATTTTTTTTGACACTCATGTAACTGAACTCAGAATGAAATTCTAAGCACCTACTTACCTCGATAAAGAGGATCAAGTCGCAACATAGTTCTGGAGTGACTGTTTTTTTTCGTCCTAACTTTTGCCTAGGTTGCATCTTTCGAAGTTTTCAACCTAGTGAACTTTTTTTTTAGTCTTACACAATTTATACTTTTGCTAGACTTGAGTGGACATGTTGTTTATACTCGTGCCTTAAGGAGAGTTTCAACTTGAAGATTTTGCTCAAATTTAAAGAGCTTGTTGACATATAATTTAGAATCATGTTTCAAAAAGCATTTAAACTTGAATACTTAGCTCAAATTTGAAGAGTTTGTTGATATACAGTTTAGGCTCTATTTTAAGGAGCATGTTAACTTGGAGATTTTGGTCGAATTTGGTGAGCTTTGTGATTTGAAAATTTAGCTCACAATTTGATAAGCGTTGTAACATTTAGCTCAAATATGAATAGCTTGGTGATATACAGTTTATACTTGTATTTCGAGGAGCATTTTAACTTGAATACTTAGCTTAAATTTGAAGAGCTTGGTTTTATACAGTTAGGCTCGTGTTTTAAGGAGCATGTCAACTTGAAGATTTTGCTCGAATTTGAAGAGCTTTGTGATTTGAAAATTTAGCTCTCAATTTGATGAGCTTTGCAACATTTAGCTCAAATTTAAAGAACTTGGTGATATATAGTTTTTGCTTGTGTTTTGAGGAGCATTCCGACTTAAAGATTCTGATCAAATTTAAAGAGCTTCACAATTTAAAATTTAGCTCATAATTTGATGAGCTTTATGGCATAAATACCATGCTCAAATTTGAAAAGCTCTGTGATTTCAAGATTTGACTTAAATTTGAATAGTGATTTAAAGTTTTAGCTCAAATTTGAAGAGGTTTACAACTTGCAGAATTTACTCAAATTTATAGATCTTCATGACATGTAGTTTAAGCTCTTGCTTCCCAAAATAATTTAACTTGCAGTTTGGACTCGTTCTTTGAGAAGCTTTATAACTTGCAGTTTAAGCTCATGCGTTGAGGAGCGATTTAACTTACAGTTTAGAATCGTGTGTTTAGGAGTTTTATAGCTTGCAGTTTAAGCTCCTGCAGTGAGAAGCGATTTAACTTGCAGTTCAGACTCATGCGTTGAGGAGTTTTGTAACTTGCAGTTTAAGCTCATTCATTGAGGAGCACTGAGACATAAATAGTCTCTTCGAATTCATCTTCGGGTGTAAACTTTCCCTCACTATGAAGGTCTTTTATATCTTTAACTTTGTGAGGCTCACAGATAAGCTTCTATTGATCTTTTCTTACAGTCATGCTTAATTCTATATCATGCGCACGAGTTACCAACTCTTCAAATGTATTGGGTTTTAATCCTTGCGAGATGTATCAAAGACCCCAATTCATGCCTTGAATGCACATTTCAATGCTACAAGTTTCACTGAGGCGATCTTTATAGTTGAGGCTCAAACTTCTCCACCGATTGATAAAGTCAACAACTGGCCCATCTTCATGTTGGCAACCCTTTGTAAGTTCAGTTATAGTAACGACGTGTCTTGTGCTATAGAAACGTTTAAGAAACTCTTTGTCTAACTACTCCCAACTATCTATGAAACCATGTTCAAGGTCGGTGTACCAATCAAAGGCATTTTCTTTGAGAGATCCTATGAACTGCTTGATGAGATAATCACTATATGTTCTAATATCATTAAAAGTCTTAATAGAGTGTGCTATATGTTGTTTAGGGTCCCCTTTGCCATCAAAATAATGAAGATTAGGAGGCTGATATCTATTAGGCATTTTCAAGATATCAATCCTTTATGTATACGGCTTTGCATATGTGGGAGAAAATTTGAACGAGGACTTAAATTTATCTTTGATTGATCCCATGATGAAGTCTTTCAATTGACCAATAGAAATCAAACCTTCAATAGAGACTTGAAGCTCTTTGGTCGTTGTTGTTTGCCTTATGAATGACTCTCTTTTCTCTTGAATTTTAGGAAGCTTCATGGGTGTCTGGATTGATTCTCTCTCATACATGCTCTCCATATTATTTATTAACCTGGAAAGTTTAGCATCTTGTTCTTGCACGTGATTTGTCAAGTATTAAACTGCTTTAACCAAGCTTGCCAGTTGTTTTTCTATTGTGGAAGTCATTTCAGTGTTCTTGAACTTTGATATTGGAAAAGTTGAGATAAGAGGTAGAGATGAGAGGTAGAGATTGTTCCACTGGGTGTGCCAGTTTGTTTGCAATAAATTTTTACAGTGACAAAATTAAGTTGCAATCATAATAAAAATATGAAGATATATAATTTTTTTTATTGATAAACATTGTGGGTACAAATCTGTTCCTCCCTTGATTCTTCTCTCTTATTTTTTTTTGTAATTCGAGGGCTGTCAGTAGTGTATTTCTCGAACATAGAAATATTTGGATTTGATCTCCATAAAAGGAGGGTTTGTGGACCTTCTTGATGTATTTTACTATCAAGAAGACATGATTTTGATCTATAAATATCTCATGAATTTCTGAGATATTGAAGATGCCTCCTTAAGGGAATATTTGCCCCTTTATATTGGCATAATTCAGGATTTAGGATAAACTAGACTCTAAGAACTCTAACAAAATTTGGATTCTTTTTGTAGAGTTCCACAAATTTTTTAATGTCTTCAATGTTCAACTGAAACAAACTATAATTCAAGTGGTTAGATAAAATTTGCACAAATTTAAAGCATTGTCAATGCATTTCACATACCTTATTTGTATCTTAGATATTTATAAATACTATATAACTAATTAAATAAATTCTTCATCTTTCCATTGTCAAAAGATGTTTAATTTAATTATTGTATTTATTTTAATTATTTTAAAAAAATATCATATTTAGTGTAACATTTGAACTCACTAAAGTGAGGTACACGTGCGAGGCGCATACACTCAAACTAGTAAAAATAGAAATATGGGTTTGAGACACGAAAGAATCAATTTTTCTTAGGAGATATTATTCATATACATATTATAAAAAATGCAGGCAATTTCATCCCAATACCCCAAAGTCTGGCTATACTTATACCTACAAATTTTAATTTCTTAGTCACATCATGACGAATGGCCTAATTTATAAAATTGAAAGTGGCTATTCAAAATCATTGACCAATTTTCTAAATTTGATTGAACATAAAATAATGCATATAAAGAAGATTTCTGAGTGATGTTCAGATAATCAAAAATCTCAACTTAGTTTATTGACCACTAAACCTCATCTATCAAAAGATTTTAAAAATTTGTGATATTAAATTAAAAGTGAGTTAATTTATGAAAAAGACAGTTGTGTTATACTATAATGTTTAAACTTTGGGAAAGGTCGTAATTCACAAAATATATCGTACTGCACTTAAGGACGACATGAAACTACACTGAAATCTCATATGATTTTTTTCCACTTTAGATTTTAGGTTATTGTAAATCAAAACTTTCACATAAAATTTGTCTTTATTTCTCAATTTATATATGTAAAATTTGGATCTCTTATACTTAGTTTGTTATCTAGAGTTTAAAGTATTTAGAGTAAAGCATCTAGTACCCTGAACTCTGACCAAATTTTCTATGACACATTTCAACTTTACGGGGGTCCTATACCTTTCGAAACTAAATTTTAGCGTATTTTTGTCCTCCTTTTTAGCTGACCTGACACTTTTTGTCAACTTCTTTAGCTGACGTGGGTCATATTTTATGTAATAAAGGTGTCACATCAGCATAAAAGGGTGAAAAATACGCTAAAATTGAGTTCACGGAGGTAATAGGACCCTTGTGAAGCTGGACTGTATCGTAGCAACTTTGGTCATAGTTCGAGGGGGACTTAGACGTGTCAAAATGGGCTTGGCCCGTAAGGTCGGCCCAACCCAACCCTTTATTTAAGTAGGGTTGGGCTAAGTTTTTTCAGTCCATTTAGTAACGAGGCTTATAAGCGCAGCCTCATTTGGCCCGTCGACCTTAGAGACCTAACCTGTCAGTCTCAAAGGCCATTCCGTGGGCTTGGGCATTAAAAATAGGGTAACTTGCATAAATTCTGAATTTTTAATGGGTTCTAACATTTTTACCATAACCTTGTTAAATTACAAGATATCCCGAATTTTATTTTTTATGATACATATCTTTAGCCTTGATACATATGTATTGTGATACATTTGATGTAACTGAGTGGTTAGTTAAATAAGTAAGTAACTAATTTTCAATTATTACGAGGAGTAAATCATGGCATAAATACATTTGATTCCAGATGTATCACAATGAGACATCTGATTCCAGGTGTATCACAATGATACATGTAGTAAAATTACTCAATGCTCATTCGAAATTTAATCTCACACAAAAATAAATAGCTTACATATGCCATACATATGTTAAATGTAACAAACATTTATAAATGAATCAAATATATGAATCACTATCAAAAGTGTTTATCATATGTATCACCAGTATTCTTACAACAAATGTATCACTCATATCTATCACCAATATACTGACAACAAATGTATCACTCATATCTATCACCTCTTATAGTACGAAAATGTATTGAGAAATTAACATCATTATATATGTATCAAGAGCATTAACTAAAAATTTATGTATCAACACCAAATTCGATATTTAATTTAGCGGACCATTGCAGTGGTCATCGTCATTGTCATGATTCCGCCATAAACTATGAGATTTTTTAGCTTTCATAGTATGAAGATCTTTCAAAAGAATATTAATACTTGTTAACATGAACCACATAGTAAATCTTTTAAAATTTTAAGGAAAAGAATTAATAGAGATGGGAAAAAATTGAACCAAATTGTAAATTGCAAATGATAAGATCTAATGGAAATTTTTTAATTTTTTTTCAGATACTTAAGCGATTCTCTCCTATTATTTACTCTCCTAAAATAAATGCAAATCTGTTACTTCCTTATTTAATATATATCAAGAGGAAGAAGAGAAATATGAGATTTTATAAAATATTTTAAAAGATAAGGGATTTTATGTATTTATGCCTCTTAAGTTTGTGTTTTCGTATAATTTATCCTTAAAAATAATTATCAAACATTTTTAAATTGGTCATTTATATTCTAGGAATTAAGATTTTATCAATCTTTTGTAACTAGATACTTATTTTTCATCCATTCTTTGGTTGATACTAATTTTTCGAGAGTTCTTATAGTGTGTTTGAAATGGCCGGTAAGCTTATTTTAGTTGTAAAATAATCACTACTTTTGAACTTTTTTTTGGTCCCTATTGAGCAATAAAATTATGTGTTCACCTTTTGGGAGATTTATCATATCGTTCTCTTATATGTAGTTTCTAAATATTTTTCGTAGAAGCATTCACATGGTGTTGTCTGTGGCTTTGCCCAAGTATAACATTGAATTGACATCTTAGTTTCAAGGTTGAGGCATGACACTCGGTTGACATCCCATATGTTGGATTGGATTTATTTTCTTAAAATTTTGAACTTTTATCAATAGCTAAAGTTATAAACTAAAAAAATCAAAGCAAACGGAACTAAACTAAAAAGAACTAAGCCGACAGTTATTTTTTTGTGCTGTTTGATTTGGTTTTAGAAATTTAAAAATTGACCAAGTTGGTTTGGTTATGGTTTTGACTAATAACCGATCCACACCGACCCATGAACACCCCTACCTATATTTATTATCTTAACCATATTAGAAATTCTCCATGAAATTTGTAGCTAATCATCCTTTCTCTGCTTATTACAGTAAATTTCACGAGAAAATTATTATACAAGGGTAAAAGTACGAAGATGGAAACAACACGAAAATAAAAGAAAAAACACTAAAACAAAGGAAATAAGATAGAAAACAAAAATGGATAGATATATTGACACAAAATGATAATGAGAGGACAACAAAAGGATATATTAAACCCAAAGACCTTCCTATCGACTTATCACAAGCACCAAACTCTGCATAGACCTTACGGGAATGAAACCCGAGCAACTCACATTTCTTATAATCAAGAAAGCTCCCAACAAGCTTCAATAACACTCTCAAGTGTAAACTTACATTCAAAATCATCTAAGCTACAATGAAGTGAGTCCTAGCTATCTATTGTGAGACCCCGTAAAACTTTGATGATTTTTTAACCCCCCTCCCCCCCGCATGCTTAATGTAATTTCTTGACTTGAATTATATTTTGGAATGTTAAAAGGGTATTTTGAAAAAGTTTTAGATTTTTTGAAAGGGGTTCAGGATCATTTTGGGACTCGGAGGCAGTGAACCTCCACAATAAAACTATGTCATGGAGGTTAACCTCTACGATACTGGTGTGGTACGAAGGTTAACCTCCGTGATATTGGCGTGCCACTCTAATATTTTAATTTCGTTCAGTTTTTAGTTTTTTCACTTGGGGTGAGGGGCTTCTGGTCTTTTTACCCTTGCACGACCTTTAAATATAAAATACACCATTTTTCCACCAGTTTTAAGGGTCAAAGACCATTTTCCATCAGTTCTAAGGATCAAATACCATTCTCTTCCTCTTTAACACTTAAAATAAGAAACTCCAAGGGTTTCACAAGGAATTCATCATTCAAGCTCCAAACTTTGAAGTGTTTTCAATTCCCAATGTATTTCAGGCATGTTTCTCTTTCCTGAACTTTAATTTTACATTGTGGCATAAGTTGAATGGATTTTCATGTGATTTAATCGTGGGTTTTAAAATTGGGTTGAGGAATTTTGGTTGTTACAGATTGAATTACTTGTCCCATATTTTAAATTGATTATTTATGATTTAAATTGATGTTTTTGGGACTGAATTGGTGCTTATTTAAATGAATATAATGGGGGACATGGGTTTCCCCAAATTGAATGAATTTTGACTCAAAATTGGCATTAACCTCAACCCACTTTATAAATCTTAGTTTCAAATATGATAATTGCATAGTTTAGCGTGTTTTGAACCCATTGTATTGTATTAAAGGATAAATGGACATGGATATGGTTTTGGATGGCCTTGGTGGCCTTGGTTTTGAATTTTAAATGGAACTTGGGAGTCCAATTTAATTTTGTGAATTGATTTGGCATAATTAAATAAGCTTGCAAGCATACTGGTATGACGATACTAAGTGGAAAATGTCTTAATAAATGACACATAGGTTAATAGTTCGTTTATATGCAAAGTTATTTTAATTTGAGCTTAAAGTGAATTGTGTAGCTCACCGTGAATGTGTAAGTCCCGAGAGGATGAAATCGAAGACCACGTTTGCCGGTGTTGGGGTCTATAGGATTGTGTACTTGATGCACACTTGATATATATATTTTGGGACTGTTATTATTGCCTCGATGGCTTTAGTTTTTCCTCAGATTTTTATCGATTCTTATGGTTAACACGTACTGGGCTCTATCAACAGGGAGAGTTGAACCTATATAGCCTATGGGTGCCTTTAGGATGGATCAAGCTACACAGTTCAGGTTAAATCTTTAAACTCTCATGTTCATAACCTTTTACCTTATCCCCGCATCCTATATATGTATATATGAATGTGTGCATGTGGTTTTGACTGATTTTAGACATGGCATTATTTTATCACCTTTCCTAAGTTACATGCCAGTACTTATCCCACTGACCATCCTAGGATGCCATATCGTTTCATGATGTAGGGTCCAAAGATTTTTCTGTTGCTCCTGTACAGCGTTAGGTGGTTGAGCATGTTGTTTGAGTTTTTGTGAAGTGGTGAGCCTCCATCTTTCGGAAGGCCTTGTCATTTGATTATTCTTTCTTTATTGACTTAGTACTGTTGGATTCTTTTCTTTGATCATAGTCGGGGGCATGTCTCAACTTAGTTGGTATTCTGGTTTTAAAAGTTATTATGGACAAATATGGGTTAGTTGTTGTTTTGACTCTTAATTTTTATTTGAGTTATCTATTTATCTTTTATTACTATCTTGATTTGCTTCTGCTTTATTGTTATTATTGTGCTCTTGAGGTTAGGTTAAGGGGGTGGTCTCCTGTCCATGGTGGGCTAGAGATACTCGTCACGGTCAGTCCCTGATTTGGATCGTGACAAACTTGATATCTGAGCACGGTTCAGGGTCTTTGGGTGTATAAAAATCCATGTTGAGTAGAGTACCTTTTATGGGTGTGTAGTGCACCACACTTATAAGGGGGAGGCTTCGAGGCATTTAGGAATGTTTCCCTTTCTTGTGTTTTATTTCGAACTATAGAGTTTAGTGTTATGAAACTTCTCTAACTCCTGGCTTTCTCGCATGTCGGATCATGGATCCCCGAAGATCTGATGCTCGTAGAAACTTTACTGGAACCTCTGTTCCACCTGAGGAGAATGTGGATGGTAATCTCCCTATTCATGGAGTGCAGACCTAGTCTAGGTTTCCTGCTCATGACTGTGCCGCCCCACGTAGAGTTCCATTGATCCCTACTAGTCCTCCTTGAGATTTTTAGGCTGGTGACACTTATTCTCGTTCGCCTCGGGGAGATATCTCTAATGTGTAGTTTCATCAATCTATTCATATTCTTACTTCATTGGTGGCATCGTAGTCTCGTTAATCCATGTTTATTTTGTTTCTTATTCATCTGATATCTCTCGGGTTCGCCATTTTATGAAGTTGAATCCCCCAACCTTTACAGGCTTTAAAGTTGAGAAGGATCCTAAGGGGTTCGTTGATGAGATGGAGGAGATTTTCAGGGTGATGCACGCTACTTATTCTGAGGGTGTAGAGTTGGATGTGTATCAGTTAAAGGATATAGCTTATCAGTGGTATAAGGAGTAGGAAGCTATGATGAGTGATGATACTGAGAAGGATGAGTGGGATAAGTTTTTAGGAGCCTTTCTTTATCACTTCTTTCCTTAGGAATTGAGAGAAGCTAAGGCAAAAGAGTTTATGAACTTGAAGCAAGGGAAGATAAGTATGAAGAAGTAGGCTCTGAAATTTCAGTAGTGTTCTCATTATGCTCCGAAGTTAGTGGCGAACATGAGATCCAAAATTAGGAAGTTCACTTTTGGGTTGTCCCATGATTTAGTATTGGGGTGTAAGGTTGCAATGTTAAATAATGATATGGACATTTCCAAGCTAGCGGTTCATATACAATAGATGTAGAATGAAAAGAAGAAGCAGGTAGAGATGCGAGAGAGGCAGAACAAGAAGTTTAGGTATTCAGAGCAGGGTGCAGGTTAAAAGAATAGTGGGAGAGAAGGTAGATAGTGGATTAAGAAGAAAAAATGATAAAATTTATTTGTATGCAGTGCTCCTTATCCAAAGCCTTTAGGTGATTGTCATTTTTAGGCTAGTAGTGGTCCTAAGGCATAGAGTGCCCAGCCTCAGGATAGTAGAGCTTAGTTAGCCCCACTTTATACTTCTTATCATTTTTGTGGCAGTTTCACCATGGAAATTATGAGAAAGGGAGAAATCAGTGTTATAATTATTATCAGCTTGGTCATTTACAGCAAGATTTTCCTTCAACTAGGGTTGCCACTAGAGCTAATAAGGTTTTGATCGCCACATCTTTAGCTCTTGCACCCAAGGGCGCTACTTTTGGTACCGACACTGGCCGGAATCGTCTCTATACACTTACTACCCATCAAGAATCTGAGGCATCCCCAGATGTTGTTACTGGTATGTTACAGCTCTTTTCTCAGATGTTTATTTTTTGATTGATCCGGATTCTACCCTATCTTATGTGAACCCTTACGTGGCTGTGCCTTTTGGTTTTGGTCCAAAATATATTTTTGACCCCTTTTTTGTTTCTGCCCCAGTGGGTGATTCTATAGTTGTTAGAAAAATCTATAAGGGTTATGTGGTGTCCATCTTTCATAGGGAAACATTGGTGGATTTGTTAGAGTTGGATAATGTGGATTTCAATGTTATCTTGGGGATGAATTGACTTTATTTGTGCTATACTTCTTTGGATTGTAAGACCCGAAAGATCAAGTTCCATTTCCCTAATAAGTCGGTGATTGAAAGAGAAAGGATGTCATGACCCAATTTCTCAGGTCATGATGGTGCCTACTATAACCCACTAGTAGGCAAGCCAAACACGTAGTCCAAAATGGAAAGTAGCGGACTACCTAAAGAGGTAAAGGAAAGAATGCAGAATATATGTAATTAAAAGATCAAAAACATAATATAGTCCCAAAACCTGGTGGTATCAGTACAAGAGCTTCTAATATAATAAGAGTACAAAAATGACATACCAAGGGAGTTACAATGATACAACTTATCTCTGAATACAATATAGAGACTAGTCTAGTACGTAAGAAGGAGAAAGGTAATACTCTAAACGTCAGAAGCTCACTCTAAGTCTCTGAACCATGGTTGCTCCCCATGATGCACACATCAACAGTGATAACCTGTACTATGACCTGCAGGTTGTAGAAGTGTAGTATAAGTATCAAACACATGGTATTCAGTAGACAACTACCAATTGAGCTCCATAATGTAGATATATATAACATATAAGCAGAATGGAAAACTACACCCAAATGTCCATTAACCACATAATCAAGACAATAAGAATAAACTATCCTATCCATGTCCATGATACCGACATAATAAGGCTAAGAAAGTATCAAGGATAAGCTATCTATTCCAACCATAATAGGACTCTCAACACTCTATCGTATATCATCGACCAACATAAAAAATAAGGACAAAAGAAGGATATATAATAGTATACAAGGCTAAGGAATGAATATATATAATCTGAGTAAATGAAGGAAAAAAGGTACATATGATAATACCAGAGCTATATAGACCGATATATGTATACGTGTAAATAAGGTCAACTCAAAGTATAGCCTAAGTTATCATACTAGAATTTTTAAGACCTCATAATCATAGTAGGAACTAGTGCTAGAATACTCAGGGTTTTTAATCCATATGTATAATCATGAATTAATTATGCATAATAATGAAATCCAAAAATAGAAGAGACTAGAATCATACCTCAATTCTCGATACCAAATCAATAACCAATCTGCCACAAATTAGCCATAACAATGATCATAGCAATAATAATAACAATATCAATGACAACGCGAGTAATCAGTAGTTCAAACAATCCATACCAACTCGAGCCTATTATATGCCCCCACCGCCCCAGGATCATAAGGTTCAATTAACATACAACACACCACAAGATATAGTCATCACCCATACCTATGCAACTCTCCATATGGGCTGATAGACATAAGCGCATACTGGTGATAGGCAATGCGCATGCAAAAATGAATGCAAAGTATATAATCAATATCACAATGTCATCATCATAACCATCTCCATCATCATCATACCTATCCTCATCATAATCACTATCATCATAACCATCATCATCATAACCATACTCTGACCTTTTCGGGTATATAGTTGCCATACATAGGGCCAGAAGGACTCAACCGATAGCTATACACATAGACACATCAATATAATCATCCTACGGTCTTGCGAGTATCAACATCATCATCACAATATCCTTCGACCTTCCAGATATCGATATCTCATCACGGTGTCCTCCAGCCTTATCGGATATGTAAACATATCATCATAGTCATCCTCCGGTCTTGCTGGGTATATAATCAGTATCATCAACACATATAAATATAACATCAATACTAAATCTATCATTGGGTTTTACCTAAAATTTATATCATCAATATAACATCTTTTTTCATTCATACTGAGAGGATTATATATAGATATAATAGGTGCACGGACTCAAGTCCTGGCTAAAAAGAGTATAAATCTATAAATTCATTGCTCGGAGTGAACTTCAGGACTAAATCATTATAAAAGTTCAGAAAGGGTCAGAATCTCTTACGGCCAGAGTAATTAGTGGTATCAAATCATAGATCAAAATCTATCTCAATCAAATCCTTAAAACATTATTATTGATCTCTTTTACATATAAGTTATTCATTAAGACAGGCGGTTACTATTATGAAGAAATCTATTTTTAAGGTAAAAGTGGGCTTTAACCCTTATTTAGGAAAGACAATAATAAGATCATATTTCAACAAGAATCACATTATTTATCAATTTAATGATCACGAATGTACCATATCTATGCATGTCATTACCAGTATTCGAATAATAAAATCACAAGCATCAATACACATACATAAACTACAACCACATCTTTTACAAGGATAAGAACTTCCCGGATGTTCAACCGATATCTTAACATGGCCTTTGGCCCAATGTGTCCAAAATAATTATAATATCATAATCACGGCCTTAGGTCCGCATACATATCCAGAACTCATATCAATAATCATATTAGTAAATTATCTCATATCTATACACCATAAAGCATATTTGAAATCATCTCTCCTCTAGGAGGCATAATATTAATAAGCATCTCACATTAGAATGAATAAGCATCTTAAATATATGAGTCATAATATCAATAAGCATCTCACATCTAGGAGACATAGTATATCAACAGGGCCTAATTTATAACTATGAGTCATATCACATCTATAAGGCATCTCATATCTAAGAGGCATAATATACCAGTAACTATGAGAAAATATCATCTCCATATGTCAAATAACACATCTATGAGGAGCATTATCTCTATAGATCAAATATCATGTCTATGACTATATTATGGCCATGAGCCATTAATCATTCTTTGGGGGAGAACACCATCATCATTCGCCAAGTCGCGAAGTAACCTTACTCTAAAGGTCACTAGAACTACTAAAAAGTAGTAAAAAGAGACAGAAATAAGAGACCTCAAAAATATGTTGAAAATAAGAGACCTCGTGAGGTCGCTTATACCCTAAATTTATTTTTTTAATTTTTTTCAAAATAAAGAGGCCTCATGAAGTCAATAAACGATAAAAAAATTCTGCCACATAATAATAGAGACTTCAAGAGGTCGAAAATAAAATGAGGGAAAAGTTGGCATCAAAATAATTAAAATTATTTAAAAATAAATTATAAAATATAAAATGAATGAATAAAATTTTAAACATTGTAACCTCGTGAGGTCTCTATTATTTTAATAAATTAATATTTATTACTATTAAGAATAATTATCTATCAATATTATATGTAGCATGAAATTAAAATATTCATTTTCTTTCTTAATAGTATTTATTATTATATTGAAAAAAGAAAAAAAAAAAGAAGAGCAACTCTCTCAAAACTCCCACCCAACCCTCTCTCTCAATTAAAACTCCTTTTTCTCAAAATCAGTCCCTCTCTCGATGCTCAACTCAAAGCTCTCTCGTCCAAATTCTAAATCCGTCCTCTCTTTCATTTCAAGTAAGGTTGCAAGTTCTGATTTTTCCTATTTATGTATAGAATAAAATGTGAATATATGAATTTTTTGGGTCTTCTTTAATTTTCCCAAAATGTGAAGATTGTAAATGGGTAATTGAGGATGTTGTTGTCTTGTCTTAGAACTGTGTTTCTATGCTTTTCGACTTTCTTGTTCTTGTTTTAGAACTGCGTTTTAGATTGTGAATCTATGATTTTCGATCGAATAGTTAGGCTTTTTATGTGATTTTTTAAATTATTTTCCGAATAGTTGGGGGTTTTATGCGATTTTCAGAATTGTGAATTTGATTACATTTCCGCATAAAGCTACAAAATGGCTATTTAGAGAGCATTTTTTTAATTTTTAATTAATTATATGTGATGTTATCTTTTGGAAGCACTTTTCAGTGTGCTAGTGATCTAGTCTATTTTTGTTGAAGTAGGAAAGAAAATGAATATTAGGTTTATACAAGCTTAAATGAATCATGATAAATATGTCGAAGATCTAAAAGAGAACCACATCAAAACAATGTGTTTGTCAGTCAAAAACACCTAATTATTAGGTTGAAGTATACTATCTAATTACAGAGAATAATCATCCTTAAACCGACAGATGCATAAGTTCATATATGGCTTATAAGAAGTTATACAATTAGGGATCATTTGGATGGAAACAAGTTATCATGGTATAGTGGGATTATTTACCCCGTATTCCTCGTGCCAAACAACTCCTAAGTACGTGTATTTTCCTTTATGTAAAATAACTACAAGCCATCATATTAGTATATTGATCAATCAACCATTCTTCAATCTCTACCTAGCTAGTTAGCAGTTTCTATATGAATCCTCGGAATCTACTAAGCAACACTGGAGATTAACAGTTAGAATATCTATTCAGCTCGATCCAGATGTAGAACAATACTATTCACACTAACTAGGGAAATGCAGAAGTATATATTTTTTAATAACATTAAAGTTTCTTTAGAACATATTTTCATGTAATGTTATATTATATGTCCTCTATAACAACATATCTCCATAGCATCCAACAAATATATAGACAAACAACAACGTTAAAGAGAAGTTTGACACTATAACTTACCCAAAGAACAACTTTCTTGAACTTGTTCATAGCTCTAAAGTTTTTGAGCTGATTCAGAACAGTATTTTCAAGTAGTTCATCTGGTGCCTCTCCATCCTCCTAGATCCATGGATGATCTAATTCATATTATAATATATATACACACTTAATTAGTTAAAAAATTGAATAATGCACAAAATACCAATTCAGTACTTCCAAGTGTGTCCGTAATTGTTTAAATATATGACATACTTAAATATATGACAAATCTGTGGATATAAAAAAGTTTCTTCTTAAGGAGTTATGATAGTCATGCATAGTAAGACTAAAATAATAGAGCTTATATCGAAAATAACTTTTTTTTACCTCACATAGGGTTAAGAAGGTCTGCATACACCCTACTTATGAGACTATATTAGATATGTTGTTGTAGCCAAAATAGCGTTTAGTAAGTCACCCAAAAGACAAATCTTCATAAAAAAAATAATATGAATACAAACAATAAAGTCCTATACAACAAAGGAGAATTAAATGAATCTTTCTTTTCTTTTTTGCTTCTTCTCATTAGGCAAAGAATAAAGGATCGAGAGAAAACATTACACGAAACATAGATTTACTCTTAATAGTACAAAGATTTTATTATATAAAAAAGACAACACTCATCACACAGAATTTCACAGCAGTAAGAATTGTCATCCAAATGAAAATCAATGTCTACCAATGCCTTTAAACATGTAGCTTTTTGTATAATTTTTGATATTGCAAATGCCATGACTTGATCACAAGGAGAGAAATCCTTTGGTAACTTTAAGAGAGCTTTCATCAGTTGTCCATTTTCTTCATCTTGATTAATGTCGAGGTTTATTTCATTATTTATAGGTGGGGTGGAAGTTTCATTAGACAGTATAAGAGAATCAGTTGAAGGAGTCAGTTTCTTTGTCACCGAGTACTCTTCTTTCACACTTTTTATCCCTATTTTTTTGGATCTTGAATCTGCATTTTTTTTAACTGGTAACTTTGTATAGATTGATAGAAACAGATCAGCACTTAGGTTGTACTGAGGCCACATTTACAATATAAATCCTATGATCCTATTTCTATAATTAATCCAACGCATCAATAATAGATATCATATCTTGAATCTGCATCTTTCATAAGAATGTTTTGAAAGATATCCCAATTCTTACCAATGTTGGTTGCTTCATCCTGAGCATCCTCTTTAGAAACACCATTTGATATATTACCACCACAGTTGTTTCTCTTCTTACCATCTTGTTTTTTCTTATTGAGAGATGTTGAGTTATGGTGCCTCTCCCATGATCCAACTGCTTCTTCTACCTGCTTTCTGAGGTAACCTACATTAGTGGATCCATCCTCATCAGACGAACTATCCCTGGTGATGCTGTGATTACTTTGTTCATTTCTACTCAAGGATATATAATTTATGTTTTGGATAACAACTTTTCCGGATAAACTTCTCCCATGGTGCATTTTTCTATCCTCCTCATAGTCATTAGAGACACTATTATTGCTTGAATTGTTACTTTCGTGTCTATCCCCGTTTGAGTCTTTCTTCTTGTTTTTGAAAGGTGGTTTATTCTTCCAACTATAATCTGATTCAAAACTGGGACCTCGACTAGAATCTTTTGGATTTGTAGGACATGGCATTAGGATAGTAGGCAGGATTAGCCTGCATGCCAAAAAACATATATCCTGGATATGGTGAAATTTGTTGAAATACTGGATTTTGATAATTTTGCTTGTAATCTAGCAAATTGTTCAGCCATATTAGTTGTGATTTTCCATCTATAGAGTGGATTTTGCTAGGTGGTGATGAACCATTTTCTATAGATTCCACATACAAAAGCAGCAGAGCTTAACAATAACAGTGATAATATACCCAATATAATTCCACAAGTGGGGTATGGAGAGAATAGAGTGTACATAGACCTTACCCCTACCTTGATAGGTAGAGAGACTATCTCTAGTAGACCCTTATCTTAAGGAAAGAAAAAATGTAGAGCAACAGAGTTTAGCCATCACAGAAATGAATATAAATAATGTGCAAAGACCCATGTTAAAGAAAAAGATTACACGAAGAGAATAATGAAGAAATATCATATTCATGGTTAACGCGATTAAAAGATGTCATCATGGAAGCTAGTTATTATGAAGTTTCAAGTAGAAATAAACAAGAGAATGATACATGTATGGAGAATATCATCATGTGTACCTTGATTAGTATCTAAAAATCCATGACTTGTGGCATCATCATTCTGTTTTCTGATATCTTGAGTAATATCACTATGTTCAGAAGCAAGCGTGATCCCAGATATCTCAAAATACAAAAACTCAGAAGGTGAGTAGGCTTGAAGGGCTGCCACTTCATCCATCCAAATTCCATCATCTCTCTTTTTGTTGTACAACTTCATAAATTTAATGCTTGCTTCTCTGTATAAAGGCAAATTATATTTCAATAGGAATTCGCAATAGTGCATCTATCATCTTAATTAGTCCGGTAAATAGTGTTCAGAAGCAAGCGTGATCCCAGATATCTCAAAATACAAAAACTCAGAAGGTGAGTAGGCTTGAAGGGCTGCCACTTCATCCATCCAAATTCCATCATCTCTCTTTTTGTTGTACAACTTCATAAATTTAATGCTTGCTTCTCTGTATAAAGGCAAATTATATTTCAATAGGAATTCGCAATAGTGCATCTATCATCTTAATTAGTCCGGTAAATAGAGAGATTTATACGTTGCAGCAAAATGAATATCTAAATGGATAGCAATCTACCTTATTGCTCCAGTTCTTGCTGCAATTTGCTGCAATATGCCTTAATAAACTACAAAGGACTAGGCAAATTAGGTTTCTTACTCTCTAGCTTGATGCCACAAATGGTTGCATTTAATTAAGAGCACTACATATGGACTAAATTAGCTCTATTCCTGGGGAATTCCACCCTAGTTTCTTACCTTAGGATTTAGATTGTAAGTTGCTTTAAGTTGAATAAATTTGATTGAATGGGATTCTCGTTAGGTTGAAGTTCTTATCTGTTTTGACTTTGATGAATTTGTTGTTCAGCTTCCTATGAGTCTTGAGCTTTGGAAATTGTAAGTTTACTGAGTATGAATATTGAATACTAATTAGCAAAAGGCTAAAGAAAGTTTTTGCTTATGAGATGGATGAATTAACAGACAATGTAGGGTTAAGCTTTACATAACAGTACTAATTGTCAAAGGAAAAAGGATTAAACTTTTACATAAATAATATTTTACAATCAATTATTTGATAATCATTCATATTGTTTTGCTGCAGCAGTAAATTAATTTACCTTCATTTATCTTGTCATTATAGAGAAAGTGTTTTTGGCATCCAGAACATGAACATCAACGTCAGATTACTACAAACTTCAGGTTAAAAGTTGCGCGCATACTTGTTGGCTTATTGTCAAAAGCTCACTCAAATAACAAGAGGCCTAGGTGGGTTCTTCCTAAAAATTGACAAAAGTTAATTGACCATTGGGCGACCGATTTGAGGTTTAATGAGCGAGATTAGCAAGAAAGCTAGAGATATGACTGAGGAGCCCAGTAGTGACAAAAATGATGAGGATTATTATATGGACAATGCATCACCGCATTGTTAAAGTTGAGTGTTGTATGAGATAATCTAAATTATGTACTTTATGGTGGTTTATTTGAATTATTAAGTGTTTTTAAATGCATGAAAACTTTGAAGTAGTCTAATCAATAGTATTGTATAAATAACTTGACTTCTATGTTTTTTCATTCAATTTCAAGGTACTTTAAAGTTGATTTTACTTTAGTATTCATTGGATGATGTTTAGTATTTATGTTTGTTGTAGTTTGATTGATTGGTGGGAGCTCTTGAAGATCAAGTTAGTTGATTAGATTCTATATATTATTAAATTTAATTAAACTGCTAGGTAGCTAGCTGTTCTAGTAGTCAATTTTTTTTTGCAGAAAAGAGATCTCATGAGGTTGATATTTTGCAATTTTATTTTTCAACAAATGAACAAAAGCGACCCCAGGAGGTCTCTTTTTCACAATTTCATTTTTTAGGCACTCAAACAAGAGACTGCAAGAGGTCTCTTATGTTTTAAATAAACCATTTATGATTAAAAAAAAAAGTAAAGAAATAATAGTGACCTGATGAGGAGTCTTTTAATTTTAAAAATAAAAAAATTAAATTAAATAGAGACCTTATGAGGTCTCCTTTAATAAAATAATAATTATTATAAAAAATAATTTAGAGACCTCATGGTCTCTTTGTGAAAAATTTGAAAAATAACCTAGTGACCTTATGAGGTTGCTTTCAAGCGACCTCATGAGGTCTCTTACAAAAAACAACCAATGTTTTAGAGACCATCCATTGAGGTCGCTTTTGAAGTCTCTTTTTCAGAAAAAGAGACCTTATGAGGTTTCTTTTGTAGGTCTCTTTTTAGAGATTTTTTAGTAGTGTAGTCTCAACTATGCCTAGCATCTATAATAAAGTCCATAGGGCCTAACACAAGTCTTAGCCTAATGTGGGCCGAAAGAATCCACTTCTAATCCTCGAATGCCAAATTTAGGGAATTTATATCCCAGACTAGTCTAAGGTATCTAAATTTACTTTTTGATGATACATAAACCATAATCAATCCTAAGATAGGAATTCCACCTATAGAAATGTCATTTAAGTCAACACCACCTAAATTACGGTTTCAAGATCACTAAAATAGTGACATAAGGTTAATCACACTAACCATGCTTCCAATACTTTAAACATATCCCAAACCAAACATCATATCACACCCATCCTACGAATTAGTTCAATCTAGGGAGAAGGAAATAGAATTCTAAAAGTGTAATAAGCATTTTACCTTACGGGTCAGCAACACTCATCTAATCCCCAAACTTCAATAATCAAGACTAATTCATTCTACTCATAATCATTATTAACATTCTCATTCATATGGAATATAAAACCTGCATCATCTTTCGAAGAAGAGTAGATAGAAGCCTACCTCAAAGCCGAACCACAAATCCTTACATCGTTCACCAAATGTCTGTCTTAATTTCACAATATCAAAATGTCATCACGCTATTACAATTATAATCTAATCATCAATGCAAGAATAATGATACCCATATTGCACCATTGTGCTTTGGGTTCAAAAACGATATTAAAAACCCCAAATGGGTCCCACTTACAGGAAACACAGTTCTGAGGTCAACCCAATGTTCATACATGATCAAGAAATTATGACCCTTAAGAATGGGTGAAAACCAAACTAATTTGTGGCTAAAATCAAGCCCTCAAGCTATTTGGGGTTTTGGTCAAGAAATTACTAAAATCCACCAAGAAAAGGTTGTAATGTTACCTCAAATTGGAAGATAATTACAAAAATAGATGTTAAACAAGTTTCCCAATCACTAAATATACTTAATTTTGAGTTATCACACTCAATAGGGCTTTTGCTCTCAAGGGATGGGTGAAAAATGAGCTAATTTGCGACCAAAGGGGTCTATTTATACCCCTTCCAGGTAATCAAGTGTTTCAATCGCACACCTAGGTGTGCAATCGCACACACTGACCTCAAAGGAAGATTTGGAAATTTCCACACTCTTTAGTGCAATGGCCACTTAAGTGGTGTGATTGCACATACACCAGAAACCGGCTGAAACTTTGGAAATTTTCCAAGTTTCTGCTAAGGCCTCGGGATTCATTTGAAATTTGATATACACAAATGAACTATGTAACCGTACTAAATTTAATGTTCTAGACATGATATATGAGTTGAATTTTCCATTTGAGGTCGTTTCGACCAAATGTGGGTCCCATACCTATATTTCTAATTTTTAATTTTTCGATCAATAGGTTGAAATAAGCTCGTGTGCATCGAGACTCAAACCAAATGATAACCTAGCCTAAAATAAATATTTTGGAGCTGTTGGCATAGTCAGAATTTACATCCAAGATTGTTTTACTAAAATTTTCACCCAGTGGCTATTTGGAACCAGTGAAGTCTTCTAAACGGGGAATTGACTCTAAAAATCAAACGAACTTCCTGGTAATTGAACTGTCAGTCCCAACAAGTTATAAATGACTTGAGGAAGTTATGGAAAAGTTCTAATAGCAAAAATAAGTGGAAATATGAAAAATTCCTTAGTGTCTAAAGGGAAGTTTATTTCATATCTTAGAGCTCAAAAGTTGATTTCCAAAGGTTTTCTATATCATTTAGTTTGGGATAAGGATTCTAACTATGAAGGCACCTCTTTGCAATCTATCCCCGTGGATAATGATGTATTTCCCAATGATCTTCCTACAATTCCTCCCAATAGGGAAATAGTTTTTGGGATTGATAGTCTATCAGATACTCGTCCTATTTATATTTCTCCTTATATGATGGCTCCGGCCAAATTAAAGGAGCTAAATAAGTAGTTGAAAGATCTTCTTGATAAAGGGTTCATTCATTTTAATGTCTTTTCGGTGGGTGCTCTTATGTTTTTCATGAAAAAAATGGGTCTCTTTGGATATTTATAGAGTATCGTCAGATGAATAAGGTTATAGTGAAAAATAAGTACCATCTTCCTAGGATTGATAATGATTTTTATCAGCTTTAGGGTGCTAGATGTTTCTCTAAGATTGATATTTATTTGGGTTATCATCAGTTGAAAATTATGAATGTTGATATTCCAAAGACTACTTTCCGAACTTGGTATGGTCACTATGAGTTTTTAGTTATATCGTTTGGGTTGACTAATGTTTCAGTTGCATTCATGGATCTTATGAATTAGGTTTTTAGAAAGTTTCTAGATTTGTTTGTTATAATCTTTATTGATGACATCTTGGTGTATTCTAAGAGTAAGTAGGACCATGACAATCACCTCCGAATTATGTTGCAGACTTTTCAGGATCAAAAGTTGTATGTAAAATTTTCTAAGTGTGAATTTTAGCTACATATTGTGACCTTTCTGGTCCATGTTATTTCTAGTAAGGGGATCAAGGTGGATCCATAGAAAGTTGAGGCAGTTAAGAGATGGCCTAGACCCATGACTCCAACCGATATTGGGGGCTTCTTAGGTTTGGCTAGATATTATAAGAGGTTTGTGGAGGGTTTCTCATCTATTACTGCTCTGCTGACTAAGTTGACTTAAAGAAGGTTAAGTTTTTGTGGTCTAATGCTTGTGAGGCTAGTTCTGAGAAGTTAAGGATAACTTGACTTCTGCAACAGTTTTGACCCTACCCGAGGGTACTAATGGTTTCATTATGTATTGTGATACGTCCCATGTGGGACTAAGTTGTGTGTTGATACAACTTGGTAAGGTTGTGTCCTATGCTTCTAGGCAGTTTAAGGTTCATGAGAGAAATTATCCAACTCACGATCTAGAGTTGGCGGTTGTAGTCTTTGCATTGATGATATGATGTCATTATTTGTATGGGGTGCATGTGGATATTTATTTAGATTATAAGAGCTTGCAGTATATGTTTACGTAGAAGGAGTTAACTTTCAAGCAGAGGCGGTGGATGGAATTGCTTAAGAATTATGACATGAGCCTTCACTATCATCCAGGTAAAGCTAATATTATTGTTGATGCTCTTAGCAGTTCTCTATGGGGAGCTTATCTCATGTTGAGGAGTAAAAGAGTGAGTTGGTGAAGGATATTCATAGATTGGCTAACTTGGGAGTTCACCTTTGGACTCTGAGAATGGGAGAGTTATTGTTTAGGAAGTGGTAAAATCATCTCTTGGTGCTGAGGTGAAGGAAAAATAGGTTTTGGATTCTTTACTTATGCAGATTAAGGATGGTATGGGTTAGCAAAAGGTTATGGCTTTTGAGATTGGGGGAGATAGCATCCTGCAGTATCAAGATAGGTTATGTGTTTCTAATGTTGATGGGTCACGGGAAATGATTTTGTTTGAGGCTCATGAGTCTAAAATATATAGTTTATTTGAGTTTGACTAAGATGTATCACGACTTGAAGGAAATATATTAGTGGAACAATGTGAAGCGAGATGTGGTAAATTTTGTTACCAAATGTATGGTTTGTCAGCAAGTTAAGGTTGAGCATTTGAGGTCCGGTGGCATGTATCAAGAGATACAGATACCTATGTGAAAGTGGGAGATGATCAATATGGACTTCATTACGGGTCTTCTGCAGTCTCGCAATTAGTATGATTTTATTTGGGTCATTATGGATAGAATAACTAAGTTTGCCCACTTTTTGCCTGTAAGGACTAACCACTTAGGAAAGAATTACGCTAAGTTATTCATTTAGGAGATTATGACATTGCATGGTGTGCCAGTGTCCATAATTTCAAATCGAAGTACACAGTTTTTTCTCACTTTTGGAGTTTACTTTAGAAAGGGGTACACAAATGAACCTTAGCACCGCTTCACACCTTCAAATAGATGGGCAAGCGTAGCATACTATTCATACTTTGTAGGATATGTTAAGGGACTGTGTGATTGATTTTAAAGATAGTTGGGTTGACTATTTGCCTCTTATTGAGTTTGCATACAATAATAGTTATCATTCTAAAATTCAGATGGCTCCTTTTGAGACTCTTTATGGTAAGAGATGTAGGTCTCTTATTAGATGGTTTAAGATTGGAGATACTAGGTTTTTTGGTCCTGACTTGGTTCACCAAGCCATGAAGAAGATGAATGTACTAGAAAAAGACATAAGACTTCTCAAAATCGTCTAAAGTCGAACGCGGATGTGAGGTAAATAGAGTTGGAGTTTGAAGTAAGTGGTTGGGAATTCTTGAATGTGTTTGTTATGAAATGAGTCATGAGTTTGGGAAGACGGGAAAGATCAATCCCCGTTATGTTGGTCCATATAAGATTTTAAGGAGGATAGGGAACGTCGCGTATGTGTTATATTTGCTGCAAGTTTGTCTTTGATTCATCCCGTCTTCCAGGAGACTATGTTGAAAGTGTGTGGGTCATCCTTCCTTGATAGTGCATGTTGAGGATGTTGGGGTCATGAATTTCTTGTCTTATGAGAAAGTCTTGGTTAATATATTGGATAAGCAAGTTCATAGATTGAGAACCAAGGATATAGCTTCCATGAAGATTCTTTGGAGAAATCAAAAGGTAGAAGAGGCTACATGGGAAGCTGAGGAAGATATGAAGGTCAAATACCCATTCTTGTTCCTAGGGTTGGATGAAAGTGCTTAAGGTATGAGTCTAATTTCCTCTTGTTACTTTTCGAATTTGTCATTTAATTCTAGTGTATTCTTGTTATTCTTGTGCTAAAAGTATCCTAGCTCATCATTTGGGGATGAATGATCCTAAGGAGGGATAATGTGAAACCTCGTAAAACTTTGATGACTTTATTTTTGATCCTCTCGCATGCGTAATGTCATATTTCAAATTAAATTATGTTTAGGAATGTTAAAAGGCTATTTTGGAAAAGTTTTGAATTTTTCAAAAGGGGTTTGAGGTCATTTTGGGACCCCAAGGTAGTGAGCCTCCATAATAAGTCTGTGTCACGGAGGTTAAACTCTGTGATATTGGTGTGGCACGGAGGCTAATCTCCGCGATATTGGCTTGCCACACTGATGTTTTTATTTCATCCAATTTTTATTTTTTTACTTGGAGAGAGGAGCTTTTGGTTACTTTATCCCTTATACAACCTTTAAACATAAAATCCATCCTTTTCCCATCAGTTTTAAGGATTAAAGACCATTCTCTTCCTCTTTAACACTTAAACCAAGAAACTCCAAGGCTTTCACCATTCAAGCTCCAAACTTCAAATTGTTTTCAATTCCTTATATGTTTATATATGTCTCTCTTCTCTAAACTTCAATTTTACATTATGGCATAAATTAAATGAATTTTCATGTGATTTAATTATGAATTTTGAAATTAGGTTGAGGAACTTTGTTTGCTACTGATTGAATTACTTGTCGCATGTTTTAAACTAATTATTCATGCTTTAAATTGATGTTTTGGGGACTGAATTGGTACATTGTTTAAATGAATGGAATGGGGGACATGGGTTTCCCCAAATTAGGTGAATTTTGGGTTGGATTTAGCATTAACCTCAACCTACTTTATAAATCTTGGTTTCAAATATGGATAATTGTATGGTTTAACTTGTTTTGAGACCATTGCATTGCATTAAAGGATAAATGGATATGAATATGGCTTTGGATGGCCTTGGTAGACTTGGTTTTGAATTTTAAATGGAACTTAGGAGTCCAATTTGGTTTTGTGAATTAGTTTGGCATAATAAGCTTGCGAGCATAGCGATACCAAGTGGTAAATTCCTTAATGAATAACTCCTGGATTAATGGTTGGTTTATGTGCAAAATTATTTTAATTTGGGCTTAAAGGGAATTGTATAGCTCACCGTGAAAGTGTAATTCCCGAGAAAATGAATACGGGAAACCATATTTGCCAGCGTTGGGGGTCTATATGACCGTGTACTTGATGAACACTTGATATATATATATATATATTGGGACGACTATTGCCAGGTAGCATTAGTTCCCCCCCCTCCCTATTTTTTCTTGGTTCGTGTGGATAACACGCACTGGTCCATTTCAGCAGGGAGAGCTGAACCTATATATCCCATGGGTGCCTTTAGGATGGATCGAGCTGCACAGTTCAGGTTAAATCTTTATACTCTCATGTTCATGACCCTTTACCTAATCCCTACATATATATATATATATATATATGAATGTGCATGTGGTTTTGACTGATTTTAGACATGGCATTATTTTATCACTTTATCTGAGTTACATGCCAGTGCTTATCCCACTGATCATCCCATGACACTACATCATTTCATAATGTAGGATCCAAAGACTTTTCTGTTGCTCTTGTGCAACGTTGGCATCTATTTAGTTGTTGTGAAGTGGTAAGCCTCCATCCTTCGGAAGGCCTTGTCATTTCATTATTCTTTCTTTCTTGACCTAGTACTGTTGGATTTCATTCTTTTGTCATAGTCGAGGCATGTCCCGACTTAGTTGTTATTCTGGCTTTAAAGGCTATTATGGACAAGTGTGGGTTGGTTGTTGTTTTGAGTCATAGTTTTCTTTTGCATTATTTATTCATCTTTTATTACTATCTTGATTTTCTTCCACTTTATTGTTATTAGGGGTGGCAATTTCAGCCCATATTTGTGAAAAGAGTCCATTTAACCCATATTTAGTAAATTGGATCACTCATATTTCAAATGGGTAAATATGGACTTCAACTCATTTTAAAAGCTCATGCAAAAATGGATAAAATGGGTAAAATATGGGTACCCATTTAAACACAAAGATCACTCACCTATGCTTAAAGTTTCAGTTTTTTTTCTTTTCTAGTTTCTTTTCTTCTTCTTTTTTTCTTTCTTTTTTTCTTTAATTTACTTTTTTACTTTTCATTTTTTTTACTCATTCCTTATAATTTCTTTTTTTCTTTCTCATTTTTTCATCTATTTTTTTTTTCTTTCTTTTCTTTGTATTCTTATTTTTTTGCTTTCTCATTTCTCATTCTTATTTCATCATTCGTATTCGCTTGAGACCTACATGGGTTAATAAATATAATCTTCTAATTATCCCATTTAGCCTATATAATTCATAACATCTCTTATCAATTAAATATAATCCATAGTCCCACTCCTTTATTATTATTATTTTCTATCTTTTATTTCTCTTTTTTTTCATTTTTTCTTTCTTTTTTTCCTTTAATTTACTATTTTTTTCTTTCTTTTTTCCTTTAATCTACTTTTTTTCCTTTTTCATTTTTTTCACTTATTTTTTACTCGTTTCTTACACTTTTTTTCTTTCTTCTTTTTCATCATTTTTTTCTTTTTCAATTTTATTTCTTTGCATTCTTTTTTTTTTTTGTATTTCCGTTTCCCCCTTCTTCATTCTTGGTTCATCATTTTTGTCATTTTTCTTATTTTTTATATTCTTTTCCTCATCTTTTTTTGTCATTGCATTTTATATTTTTTTACTTTAAATTTATTTGTATCATATTATATATTTTAAATAAATTTATTATTTGTATTTGAATAGTTTAGTTGTCAATATGTGCAATTTATCATTTGTATTTATATACAAATAAGTATATCAATTAAAATCAACATGGGTTGTGGTGCAGTGGATGGGGCTGTTCCACCCTTAACCAGAGGTCGAGGATACGACCCTGGTTATGGAGAAAACTCTGTTGGGAGCGCTGCCACCTTAACGGGCCTTGCAACGCCCGATCCAAATTAGTCGGGGCTCCAATGCAGGCACCGGACATCAGATGAAAAATCAAAAAAAATATATGAATTAATTATATTTTCTTGAGACTAAAATATATATGGCTGAGGATCCACATAGCCCTCGAATTATAAATGTTGGGCGAATATAAATCAATATGCGCTTATAGTATTTTCGTTATCATTAAAAAAAGAAGGAAACCAAAAATAGAAAAAAATAAAAAAAAAGTAGAAAGAGAGGTAGAAGTTAGAGATAGAAAAGAGCAAAAACCGTAAAGAAAGAATTGAAGAAAAAATTAAAAAAAAATCAAAAAGAAAAAATAATGAAAAAGGAGAAAGGAAAAAGAAAAAAGATGATGGTGAAAACAAATATACTGAGTGGTTACGATATTTTAGTCATCATTCATTATTTGTACTCGACTTAACCATGTTCTTTGAAAATAAAAAAAAATATAAAACATCAAAATACAATAAAAAAAAGAAAAAAATGAGAAAGAAGTAAAAACAAAAAATAAAAAATAGAAAAAAAGGAGACTAAAAAGGAAAAGGAAAAACAAAGAAAAAAAAAGAGAAACAAAGGGTAGAGGGTAGAAATAGAAGAGAGAAAAAAAAATGACAAAAAATGAAAAAAAAAAAAAAACTAGAGGCTACATATAGAAGAGAGACAAAAAAAAAACTAAAAAGAGAAAACTAAAAAAATGAAATGGAAAAAAGTCAAGTTGATGTGATATAGAAGTTTTAAGTTTTTGACTTAGGAGTTAAAGTGGGTTGAAACCATTTTTACCCAATCTATATTTGACCAAATCCATATTTACCCATATTTATATGGGCGGATTGCAATCCAAACCATTTTTCCTCAATCCACATTTAACCCATCCAAATCCAATCCAATCCACCCGTTTGTCACCCCTAATTGTTATTATTGTGCTCTTAAAGTTAGGTTAAGGGGGTGGTCTCCGGTTCATGGTAAGCTTGAGATACCCGTCATGGTCAGGCCCTGGTGATTTGGATCGTGGCATTTATAGGCCAAGGTCATTTATTACAACTTGGTCCCAAAAGTGATCCTAAATGTTAGTTGAGCCCAAAAGTGACCCAAAGGCCCAAAACTCAACATAGTACATCCTGCATTCTTCCAATCTCTTCATGGGGATCACAATATTCCTTTTTGTCTCAAAAGCACGGCAGTGAGGAATTTTTACTTGTACAATCCTCTTCTTCTTGAAGAGAATTTGTTCTCAGATTCAAAAGTTCATTATGTTCAAGACCAAGGACTTTCGGAAAGTTCTTAGAAGTGGGAGGGAGCACAACATGTGTAGCCAATTAGAATGGAATGTTAAGCTCTCCTTCTTGAGACTAAGCATCCTCAATTGGCACCTTGTAGGTTAGCATATTTGGGCTGGTGATTGATACGCCTAAATTACAACTCTCATTAGAAAGCGTAAGCGGTCTTCGTCAAATATACAACCCAACTAGTTTGGGATCGAATCCCACAGGGAACACTATACAAATTAAGTGTTATGATTATTAATGGACGGTTGATCGAAGGTTCCGAAGTAAAAGGGGGTTGTAGTAAATTGTCTTCCAACTAATGAGTATTCTTGTAAGGTTTGATTCAATGAGAATGAAGAAAATAGGATTTTGTTCACCAAGATGTTACAACAGTCAAGGTTGTGAGTTATCCCAAATTCATACGTAACAAATTCCAATTGCAAGAAATATTGAGCTCTAAAGTTCATCTATGCGTTTCTCAACCTTAATATATGATTACTCCTTAATTCTCTCAAACTTAAAGAATATATTGATATGTTTAATTAATTTCTTAAGTGGGTTAATCCTGTTAAGGCATTATCCCTTAACCCAAAGGTTAAAGCCTTTGAGATCCTTGTAAATTTCCTCTTTTATCCAAAGAAAGAGAAGAAGATTTCATTGTATTTCTCATAAATAATTTAGAAAATTACTTACAAAAATATCCAAAGAATTGTTCTTGATCTCCAAAGAAGAATTATGAATAAAATGTTCAGATCCACAATTGCAGCTATTTCTCAGTAAATAGTAGGGTTACAAGTTGCTCAAAAGTTAAAACTCAGATAAAATATGAATGAAAGATACCTAATCTAAACCTAGACTGGTATTTATATGTTTCCAGGTATTGGGAATTTAAAATTCAAACTCCATTATTGCCGCATCACGGTTGAAGGCTAAGTTGATGGCCCATCAGTGGCCTGACGGTTCGTCACTTGGATCGTCGCTGGGGGTCCCAGGATATGTCATTCTGTTTAACAGTTGACGGTCAAGTTGATGGACCGTCAATGGTATGACGGTCCGTCACTTGGACCGTCGCTTGATCACTTGAGAGACTTCTTGTTGCTTAACACTGGTGACCAGGTTGATGGGCCGTTAACGGTCTGATGATCCATCACTTAGGTTAGACATTCTACCCATTCTGCTTAAGTTTAACGGACACTCTGACAGTCCGTCACATGGTTGACGGCCCGTCAGTTTGGTCATCACTTCCCTTTTTGTTCTTGTTTGTCTATTTTTCCAAGTTATTTCTTCAGGTAAGTCCTTATCCTGAAAATACTAAAATCCAGCATTAAATACACCATCGGTTGCATAAAAATGCACAATTACCCTTCGAAAAAGATGTAAAATATTCTGTTCAAAGCTGGAACATCAACTCCCTCAATTTAAGATAATTGCTTATCCTCAAGCAACCCAACACCATATTATATGCATGAATAAGACAATGATGGGCATTCAATCATTCAGCTATGCATGATACAACCTCTCAATTTTCACCTAACTCATATAGCTTCAACACATCAGGATCCATAATTGTCACTATTTATAATTTAGTAGATACACGATCACAGATGCTATATCTAACAGAAATCCATAGAAGCACGTACAGCTTAGATTGTCCTCACAGTTAAAGAAGTCCACCACACTTTATCAATTTAACTTGTGGAGAAATAATTAAGAATCTCAGTCTCGCAAAAGAAGTTACAAACACAGCAATACACCCATAAGCTTGCCCTTCTCATCTAATGCTCCTTTACAGTTGATTCATAAGGATCAAATAGGACTTTCTGTGGCTTGTAATAAGGTTTTTATGCTAGGTAAGGACTAATTTTGGGATAGTGACTTCAAGTTCAGATTTCACTCTCTTTGTTTATGTTAGCTACTCGCCATGACTACCACTTTTCTACATCACTTACAATCCATACTATTCATCCACAATTTCACAATAACCCAGTTTTTTTTGTCTATATCAGCCACCCTCAACTTATGTTGATGCTTTCAGTTAAGGTGCACATTATCTAACTAGATCAAGGTTGGATGAGATATTTTATTTCAACTCTAATCCACCTACATTAGAGACTAGCTTCCCAACATTAGCCACCCTCAACTTAGGCATTTTGCCTAAGTTAAGGTGCACAATATCCAACACTGGACCAGGGCTAAAACTAGATGCTAACATATCACTGAGAGTGAATTTGAATTATTGTTGGGACTGAATAATAATAAAAGGGACTAAATAAATAACAAAATCTCAAAGAGGGTGCAAAGGAAAGAAATTACATATTTTTTTGTGGGGTTTCTATGGCTAAGTGGACTATAACTGAAGGAGGCATACTATCCTATCCTATTGAATCAGCCACAAAGTAAAACAAATTAATCGGTCAAGTTCTAGTTATATAAACCATGCAAGAACTGATCAAGATACTCGCACACACACAAGCAATGAGCTAATACTTATCCTACCAACTCTTGGGTTCACATCACATGATCATGCTTACTTTATCGTTGCATCCTAATGCCAATCACAGATTTAAAATGGTTGCTCAACATATATAAAGTGATAAGAAGACATCCTCAGATACAAGCTATTCACAGTATTTTGCCACATCATTATTCATCCATACGTACAAAAGGTGCTAAAAGAGAAGAACATGAAACATTTATAATTATTGAGCGATATTTATATCACAATACACAAGGAAAATAAATAACAACCTAAACATGCCGGTTCTACTAGATAGCACACGAGGTAAAAGAACACAGGCAACAAAAACCCCCGTGCTGACTAATAACACAACAAGCACCCAAAATTTGATACGCCTAAATTACAACTCTCGTTAGAAAGCGTAAGCGATCGTCGTCAAATATAAAACACAACTAGGTTGGGGTAGAATCCCACAGGGAATACTGTGCAAATTAAGTGTTATAATTATTAATTGACGGTTGATCGAAGGTTCCGGAGTAAAGGGGTTGTTTTTTAACAGTGAAGTATGCTTGTAGTAAATTGTGTTCCAATTAATGAGTATGCTTGTAAGGTTTGATTCAATGAGAATGAAGAAACTAGTATTATGTTCACCAAGATGTTACCTTGATCTCTAAATAGGAATTATGAATAAAATGTTCAGATCCACAATTTCAGCTATTTCTCAGTAAATAGTAGGTTACAAGTTGCTCAAAAGTTGAAAATCAGATAAAAGATGAATGAAAGATACCTAATCTAAACCTAGACTGGGTATTTATATTTTCCAGGTATTAGGGATTTAAAACTTGAACTCTATTATTGCCGCGTCACGGTTGACGACCAAGTTGATGGCCTGTCAGTGGCCTGACGGCCCGTTAACATTGTATTAAAACCTCATTACAAGCCATAGAAAGTCCTATTTGATCCTTGCGAATCAACTATAGAGGAGCATTAGATGAGAAGGGAAAGCTTATGGGTGTATATGCTATGTTTGCAAGAATTTTATTAATATACTCGCACACACACAGGCAATGAACTAATACGTATCCTACCAAATCTTGGGTGGTAAGTTCACATCACATGATTATACTTACTTTATCTATGTATCCTAATGCCAATCAAAGATTCAAAATGGTTGCTCAATATATATCAAGTGACAAGGAGGAATACTCATATAAAAGCTATTCACAGTATTCTGCCACATCATTATCCTCCCCCTGTCGGCATTAATCACAGTCTGACAATAGCCAACCAAAACTTTGCCCGAAATTTAAGGGACGATTTAGAAATCCGCTTATTAGTAATAAGTGCCCATGATGGGTTACCATCGTCAGTGAGTAGCCTAGATAACCAAGGCCTTTGGCTGGAGGCCGTCGTCAAGGATGCTCAAATTCTGGTATGGCCGTCGGTGCCTCATAATCAGTCCCAAATAGTATTCTATTCAACGTGCAAGCAGAGATATCAATGATGACCCCTCTCATAGGAATTGATTCCCAGTTTGGCAAGTCTAAAATTTTTGTACCCTTTGGATAGTCCTTTTCTACCAGTGCCAAATAGTTGGAGAAAAACTCTCGTACGATGTTGGTATAGTATGTCCCTAGAGGTTTGATCATCCACCCCAAATCGTACTCATTAAATCTCTGCTCATTCTATGGGTACTCATGCAGCTCGAAAGTGACAATTTGGTGCTCCTCTAAGATGGGCCTCTTTCTTTGCTTGTTTGTTGTTGGTTCAAGCCCATCAAGATAGTGCTCTCATGCTTTTTCAATCATCCATCAAATTACTTCCCATATTTGAGGGTCTTTGCTTTTAATGACATTAGCATCTTCAGCTTCCGATGCCTCAACTTGGTCAGGGTTTGATGTGGTAACCCCTTCCTCGTTGGGACTGGAAGTAGTATTGTTGCTACTATCACTCTCACTTTTCTCCTCAAACTGGGAGATTACTTAAGATGAACACTAATGCGTGTTGAAGGCAGGTGTTTCCTCACTACATGTCAGTTCACCGCTACCCCTTGATTGTTAAGTTCTGCCTCCGCCTCTATGTAGTGGTAGTTTCCTGGCAACTTTTCCTAAACCAAGAACAAACCATCAATATTGTATCAGAATTAAAAACAAATAAGGTTCAGAGTTGTGTTGATGGATAGTCTGATGGTCCGTCGAGGAATCCGTCACAGTTTAACCAGTGAAGCTTTTGTTCAGAAGCCTTTTGATGGTTAAGTTGATGATCTGCCAGAGGTCTGACAGTCTGTCAAAAAGATCGTCGTGGCTTAACCAGTGAGACATTTGTTCAGCAGCCAGTTGACGGATATTTTGATGATCCGTCAAAAGCTTGACGGTCCGTGGGTGTGGCCGTCAACTAGAATTTTCAATTTCCTCTTTCTCTTTGGCAATTTTACAAACATCTGGCATGTATTTTATCATTAAGCACAACAATCACCATATTAATTCAACTTTAACTACTAATTTCACCATTTTTGGAGATGGGTTATTCAGACTTCACCCAGAATAATATTTACCAGAGTTCGATTAAATCAGAGGCACAACATCAACAACAAGAAAAGAAGAAGTTCTTTCAACCATTATCACACTCTCATTATTCATGTTATTTATTCCAAAAAAAGTAGAGTTTTGATCATACCTTGTCCTTGAAGTACTCTTCAATACTCTGACTTGCAAAACTTAGAACAGACTATACTAATCAGTTTCTCAGTGAGTGAATTAACTTTAAATCTGATGAGAATAACAAAAGAGGGGGATGGTTTATATAGGAGAAGAAAAGAGATGAAGAGTCCTAAGGGTGGATGTATTTGAATTCTATAATGAATATACAGGAATTTAAACAGTTTTGGGAGTTAAAGAAAAGGGAATGTGTGTGTAACTGACTCCCATTTACATTTAAATATTAATTGGATCGAATAAAAATAACTAAATAGCCCTTTAGTGATCCTACCTGCTCATTTAAAAACTAGGGTTTGTCTGACGAGAAACCTAACGGTCCGTCAGGTGTCTGACGGTCCATCGGTTTCACCGTCAAGCCTTACCAAAACTTGATTCATTTTGCTTTACTGCGATGGTGATTATGACGAACCGTCAGATAGTTAACTATCTATCATGGTTTCCATCAGCTCTTATCCAGAACCCTCATTTTTTAGCTCCATGTTGACTAGGACTTTGACGGTCCGTCGAGCATGTAACGGACCGTCATCTTAGCTGTCAAGCCTTATCTAGAATGTCCATTTTTTTGCAATGGGTTCGACAGTTTCAGTGATGGTCTGTCAGTGCATTGATGGTCAACATTCCCGACAACCTCCCTCAACTTGATCAAATCCTATTTTTCTATATTTTTATCCCTGCACACTTTAACAAACACTTCGAATTGCACCAAAAGAGACAAATAACTCTAACTATACTTACAACAACACATTGTGGGTTGCCTCCCACTAGCGCCTGATTTATTGTCGTAGCACGACTCAGTCATCTCAATTACTCAGACTTCATCGAGATAAACTGTACTTAAGCATTTAACTGAGTCCATTGGACCGATATATAGCTTGACTCATTGCCCTTTGACTTTGAAGATGCTTCCATCTTCGTTGTCAAGTTCGACTACTCCAGATAAGTAGACGTTTTTAACTTTAAATGGGCCAGACCACTTAGACCTAAGTTTACCTAGAAAGAGCTTCAGTCTGGAGTTGAAGAGTAATACCTAATCACCTTTCTAAAAATCCCTCTTTTAAATCCTTTGATCATGGTATTTCTTCATTCTTTCCTTGTACAGGTCTGCTCTTTCATTATCCCCAAGATAAAATTCATCTATCTCATTCAGCTGCTCCAATCTTAGTTCTGCTGCTTCCTTCCAATTTAGATTCAACATTTTGAGTGCCCATAAATTCTTGTGCTCTAGCTCTATCGGCAAATGACATGCTTTTCCATAGACCAGCTAATACGGTGACATATCGATGGGTGTCTTGAAAGCAATCCGATATGCCCACAAGGCATCATCGAGCTTTTGAGACCAATCTTGCCTACTTGCATTCATCGTTTTGGCTAGGATAACTTTTATCTCCCAGTTTGAAATCTCTACTTCCCCACTGGTTTGTGGGTGGTATGGGGTCGATACCTTATGCAGTTTACCCCATATTTTCCCAATGCTGTTCGGAATACTTTGTAGTAAAAATGAGATCCTTCACCACTTATGATAGTATGTGGTACTCCAAGGCGAGAGAAGATGTTCGTTTTAAGAAAAAAAACCACTCTCTTACCTTCATTGTCAGCCAGAGCAACAGCTTCTACCTATTTGGATACATAATCTACAGCAACCAAGATGTACTTTAACCCATAGGAACTGGTAGAGGTCCCCATGAAATAAATACCCCAACATCAAATAATTCAACCTCTAGTATTTTCGTCATGGTCATTCATGGTGCTTTGAAATTGAGCCTTGCCTCTGACACTGGTCACATTTATTCACAAATTTATATGTATCCTTGAATAAGGTTGGCCAATAATAGCCACTCTGCAGTACTTTTCCTGCAGTACGATCACCTGCATGGTGTCCCCCAACTGGAGAGGCATGGCAGGCTTCCAGAATATTCAGCATATTAACTTCTGGGATGCATCTTCTGATAATATTATCAGCACAACGCCTGAATAGATATGGCTCATCCCACAAGTACTTTTTGACATCATGAAGGAATTTCCTTTTCTGATGAAAGAAAATATCTTCAGGAATAAGACCGCTTACCACATAGTTGGCAAAGTTTGCGTACCAAGGCACCCTTTCAGGCATAGCAGCAAGGATTCGCTTATTAGGAAATGCATCATCAATTTCAATTTGATCTGTGACTGCCTGATTTCCCTCAAGCCTGGATAAGTGGTCTGCAACCTGATTTTCACATCCTTTCCTATTTTTGACCTCAAAGTCAAACTCTTGCAGAAGAAGCAACCATCAGATTAACCTTAGTTTAGCATCATTCTTTGCCATCAGATATCTCAAGGCAGCATGATATGTATGAACCACTACCTTGGTTCCCAAGAACTAAGCACAAAACTTCTCAAATACATAGACAACTGCGAGAAGTTTCTGCTCAGTAATAGTGTAATTCTTCTGTGCCTTATTTAATGCCTTGCTTGCATAGTAGATAAGGTGAAATAATTTTTCTTTCTTCTGGCCAAGCACAACCCCAAGTGTCGGTCCACTAGCATCACACGTGATTTTGAATAGCCTAGACCAGTCTAGAGCAACAATAACTAGAGCAGCCATCAGTTTCTCTTTAAGGCATTCAAATGCCTTCCTGCACTTATCATCAAATACAAACTTAGTCTCCTTCTCCAACAGCTTACATAGTGGATTTACAATTTTGGAGAAGTCCTTAATAAACTAGAGGTAGAATTTAGCATGCCCCAAGAAACTATGAACTCCCTTCACTGATATAGGAGGGGGTGATTTCTCTATCACCTCTACCTTTGCCCCGTCAACCTCAACCCCCTTAGCTAAAATTTGATGTCACCATTAAGTGGCATTTCTCTCAGTTCAACACGAGATTGAATTCCTTAAATCTCTATAGTGCTTTACTCAGATTCACCAGACACAACTCAAATAAATCACCCACTATAGAAAAATCATCCATGAACACATCTAAGGTGTCCTCCACCATGTCGAAGAAAATAGACATCATGCACCATTGGAATGTAGCGGGTGTATTAAATAAACCAAATGACATTTGCTTGAATGCAAATGTTCCATACCGGCATGTCAATGTTGTTTTCTCCTAATTTTTCGAAGCAATCAAAATCTGATTGTATCCTGAATACCCATCCAAGAAACAATACCAACCCCTTCCTGCCGAATAATCAAGTATTTGATCCATGAAGGGCAATGGGAAGTAATTCTTCAATGTATATGAGTTCAACTTCCGATAGTCCATACACACTCGCTACCCAGTCACTGGCCTGAGTAGAATTAACTTGTTCTTCTCATTAGCAACTACAGTCATACCCCCTTTCTTGGGTAGACATTGTATGGGACTAACCTACTTGCTGTCAGAGATGGGGTACACTACCCATGTGTCAAGACATTTGATAATATCTTTTTTAACCACTTCTTACATAGGTGGGTTTAATATGCGTTGATGCTCAATAGATAGTGTGCACTCCTCCTCTAGCGAATTTTATGGGTGCAAATACCCGGTGAAATACTAATAATATAAGTAATCGTTCACCCTATAGCCCCTTTGTATCTCCTAAGCACAGAGATAAGGGCGTCCACCTGTTGCTCACCCAAGTCTGCTACAATTATCATAGGTAAGGTGTTTCCACTGCCTAGAAACACATATCGTAGATGGTCTGGTAGCTCCTTCAACTCCAACACCGGTGGCTCTTCAATAGATAGCTTAGCCGGTGGTGTTAGACGATTTTTGAGGTCCAAATCCAGCTTCTTGAGAGCATATAAATATGATCTCATTCCCGTCAGGTCATATACTATCTCCTCATATTCATCAATACCCTCACTATTAAAGTTTATCAATACTGCAGCCAAAGTTTCAATAACAAATTTATCTTCTATCGGCACCTCTTGCTCATCTACATAATATACATCGATAATGGAGAATACACTTATCTATTTGTGTTGCTTCATTAACTAAAAAATATCAAATCGGACTACCTCATCATTGATCCTAAACTACAGTTCATTTACCCACAAGTCAATCAACACACTCCCAGTTGCAAGGAAAGGTCTACCCAAGACTATGGGTACCTCAAAGTCCACCTCGCAATCCAGGATCAAAAAGTTGGCAGAAAAAATAAAATTGGCCACTTTCACAATCATATCATATAATATGCCGACTGGTCGCTTCACTGATCTGTCTGCCATCATAAGTCTCATGTTAGTAGGCGTAGGATCTCCCAAACCCAACTTCTTATAAACTGCCAATGGCATCAGATTAATACTTTCCCCAAGATCACACAGGGCCTTTGCAAAATCCAGCGATTCAATAGTACACGGGATCGTAAATGCTCCAGGATCCACTTTCTTTTACACTAAAGATCTTGTAGAAATAGCACTACAATGGTGAAGATTGTCCACCAGTTCATAGCTCACCGTCCTATTCTTTGTGATAAGATCCTTCATGAATTCAAAATGGCCAGGCATTTGTTCCAGTGACTCCACCAAAGGCACATTCATAGTCAATTGTTTTAGCATTGCCATGAACTTGCTAAATTTTATGTCATCCATCTTTTTCTTCAATCAATGAGGAAATCGAGGGAGTGGTTTTGGCATTACTTTAGCCGTTGCTTCTCTATTATTTCCCTTATCTTTTTCTAACTCATCAGGCTTCTGATGGTTAGATGAAATACCATCATTATCCAGCTTCTCAGACTCCACTTGACAGTCTTCTTTTCCTTTCTCAACCAACTCTACCATATCACCAATCACAAACTTACCCACAGAAGGTCCCGGTAATACTTTACCACTGCGGGTAGTAATTGTCATACAAGACCCATCATTCTGAGGGTTTTGCACCATGTCACTTGTCAATGTACCACTTTTCCTCTAATTTAACGTTGCTTAAAGTTGGTTCATTTGCTGCTCTAGCTATTTTATAGACGTAGAATGCGAGTCAACTAACTGACTCATGGATGATAAGTCACTCTTCATTGTTGTTACACCGACATTAGTTGACTCCACCCTTTTCAATAACTTCTCCATCATGTATTCCATCGACATCTTACCTGAACTAGTAGTATTATTATCACAGTTTCCATGAGGCACATACAATCCACTCATGTCATTCTTATTTTTCTAGCTCCCTTGGTCACGATCTCTGTAACCAGCTTTGTCATAATAGTTCCGACCTTGATTCCTTGCCTATTACCTTAGAAACCCCCCTGGTTATTCAAATAGTTGGCCTTCTCCTCAAAATCGGACTTGGCTCCCCTACTTTGTGACCCCACAGCCTTCACCTTTTCTATCTTTCCCGATAGCAAATGCTTATTAAGCAAGTCCATATGGGTCTTTATATAGGCCATTTCTGGATCTCATTCTTTCTTTTTTCTGCATTATTCAGTTGTTATACCACTAGACACAGTGGGGCTTGCTACCACAAAATCCCTGGTATGCTAAGCTCTACTTGTCTTAGTTAATCTCTCCAATATATCTGCAACCTCAGTGAAAGTAAGCTCCATGAATGCTCCCCCTGTAGTATTTTCCATGGTTGGTTTAGTGATGGAGTTTAAAGCTCTGTAGAATATCTCCATCAAATGCTCATCGATCATTTTATGGTTAGGACACTGTGTCAACTTCTTCTTGAATCTCATCCAAGTCTCATGGAGTGCTTCATTCGATAACTGCCTAAAGTTTCTAATCTCGTTCCTCAACTATAACATCCTGGAAGGCGGAAAGAACCTCTCTAGGAAAGCTCCTTTCAATTGCCTCCAGTTTGTTATAGAATCGAGAGTCAACTTATTCAACCACATTATTGCCTCCCCGGACAAAGACAATAGGAATAACCATAGACGAATTGTATTCTATCCAACTCCAGAATTGTCAAAAGATTTGTAGATATTGATGAAGTTCACTAGGTGTTATTTAGGTCATCCCCTGGAAGTCCACCAAACAACCCTTCAAGATTTAGCAGTTGTATCATGGTGCTATGATGCTGAACTTTAATACTAGTGTTAATGGTGTGTAATAATTGCTCCTATAGAACTAGCCTCATCTAAATCAGTACCATTTTCCTCATCAGCTACAAACTGGACATCATGTTGGCGGTTTGCTCTTCCTCTAGCTACTCGATTTTTATTCACTAGCGCAGCTACATTCCCAACACGCCTCCTATTTACAGGATTAATTATATCATTATCTCTGAGGTCCTCCTCAACTAGGTTAGGATCACGAGCTGGTTGATCATTATTTTATTGATTCAATTGAGCTCTAGCCAAGGCGGCTAGTCTACCTGCTTCTTGCTGATCTTCCATTCTGCCAATTAATTGAGGTTATGGATGATATAGTAATAATGGTTATCATGACCTCCTTGTACGTGACATGTAAAATAAAGATCCTATAACAAATAAAAATAACAAATAAAAGTAAAATTAGGAACTTGATCAAATGTTAATTAACTCTCATAAACTTAATTGACAATCGTATTCCCCGACAACGGCACCAAAATTTGATACGCCCAAATTATAACTCACGTTAGAAAGCATAAGCAATCATTGTCAAATATAGAACACAAATAGGTTGGAGTCGATTCCCACAAGGAATACTATGCAAATTAAGTGTTAAGATTATTATTGGACGATTGATCGAAGGTTCTGGGGTAAAGGGGGGCTGTTTGTTAACAGTGAAGTATACTTTTAGTAAGTTGTGTTCCAACTAATGAGTATGCTAGTAAGGTTTGATTCAATGAGAATGAATAAACTAGGATTATGTTCACCAAGATGTTACAGTAGTCAAGGTTGTGAGTTATCCCAAATTCATACGTAACAAATTCCAATTGCAAGAATTATTGAACTCTAAAGTTCATCTATGCATTTCTCAACCTTAATAGATAATTACCCCTTAATTCTCTGAAACTTAAAGAATATAGTGATATGTTCAATTGATTTCTCAAGTGGGTTAATCCTATTAAGGCATTAACCCTTAACCCAAAGGTTAAATCCTTTAAGATCCTTATAAATCTCTTTTTTCCCAATACACACATTTCTACTCAAACAAGTGGTGTCCTTGGGCTCACCCTTCAAGTTTACAACCAAGAAAGATCATAATAATGAAGAGGATTTTATATAATTGTAATTAGTTACAGAACTCAGGCAATCTCACAACCTTAAACAACCAATCATATCAGGGCTTTCATAACCCTAGTTATGGGAGCTTTAGCCACACATCATAGAAAGAGAAGAAGATTTCATTGTATTTCTCATAAATAATTTAGAAAATTACTTACAAAAATATCCAAAGAATTTTTCTTGATCTCCAAAGAATAATTATGAATAAAATGTTCAGATCCACAATTTCAGCTATTTCTCAGTAAATAGTAGGTTACAAGTTGCTCAAAAGTTGAAAATTGGATAAAAGATGAATGAAATATACCTAATCTAAATCTAGACTGGGAATTTATATGTTTCCAGGTATTGGGGATTTAAAATTCAAACTCTATTATTGCCGCATCACGGTTGACGACCCGTCAGTGGCCTGATGGTCCATCACTTGGACCGTCGTTGAGGGTCTCAGGATGCTTCATTCTGTTTAACGGTTGACAGTCAAGTTGATAAACTATCAATGGTCTGATGGTCCGTTACTTGGACCATCGCCTGATCACTTGAGAGACTTCTTGCTGCTTTACACTGACGGCCAGGTTAATGGCCTATCAGTAGTCTGACGGCCCGTCACTTAGGTTAGACATTCTTCCTATTCTGCTTAAGTTTGACAGATACTATGATGGTCCGTCACATGGTTGATGGCTCATTAGTTTGGTCGTTATTTCCATTTTTGTTCCTGTTTGTCCATTTTTCTAAGTTATTTCTTCAGCTAAGTCCTTATCTTGAAAACACTAAAATCGAGCATTAAATACACCATCAGTTGATTAAAATGCATAATTAACCTTTGGAAAATATGTAAAAAGTTTTGTTCAAAGGCAAAACATCAGTGATATCCCCATCACATGAATCCACATCAATCTCCACATTCCCATCAAGATCAACAACTCCTTCTTCTTGCTCTACTTTATCTTTGTAGTAGGGATCACCTTATCAAAATATGATGGTTCTTCGTATTGGACACTCACTCATTAGGTGAACCCATCCTTGTCATTTAAAGCACTGAGTGCCCTTAATATTAGGATTACCTCCTTATCTAGGGTATACCTTAGAGAACTCTTCTCAGTGGTTTTCTTCTCAAAAGTCTTCTTGAATTTGGGGCCTTGACTCCAATTAAAGGGAATTTGATTCTCCAAGTTAGTATTAGTTGCCTCATTATCCAATATAATATCTCTCCTAATATTAATAGCCACCTCTAAGAGATCATCCATCCAGGCAAAATAGTGTAATGACATTCGAGAGGTAATTTCTTGATTTAATTCCACTATAAATTAGATCTTGGTGTACTCTTCATCCTCCTTTTAATCAAGTTTCAAGAGTAGATATTGAAATTCATCATAATATGCTTCAACACTCTTGTCTTCTTATCTCAAATTGTACAACTTGTCAAGCAACCGTTGTTTATATATATCTCTCTGACACATACTTGGCTCTAATAAGGGCCTTTATTGCATCCCATGGTGGATAATAGCCTCCAAGAAGAATCCCTTGTGTTCTTCTAATTGATTCCCACCAAGTCAAAGCATATCCCTCAAACTGAGCAATGACATAGGTCATCTTCTTAACATCAGGCAAATTATTAGCTTAGAAGATCCTATCACATTGTGACTCCCAATTAAGGTACCCTTTGAGGTCACTACCTCTATGAAATCTAGGAAAAGTGACCTTGATAGAATTGAGGCTCATGTCGTGACCTCCATAACCATCTTGGTCCCTTGTCCTTATTCACCATATCCATAACCTCGTTCTATATGTCCTTTAAGCTCTCCTTGAACTCATATGGCTTGGTTTGGTGGAATTTGGTTAAGTGGGGCTTGGTAGGGTAGGTTTGGATCTTGGATTACATGATAGGGTGGATAGTAGGGTGGGTTGAGGCCTTGTAGGTTTCACCCTTATGGCATTTGGTAGTTTGGAACTTGATTTTATGGTATTTGATAGGGTGGAGTGAGAGCTTGGGGTAGAATTTGGGGTGTGTGTTAATTGAATTATAGGGTTCAATCTACATTATGTGGAATTTGGTCGATAGTAGTAGTGGATAAATGTGCACTTACTTGTGAAGAAGGGTAGAGCATATAGCGGAGAGTTTTAGGAGAGATGGTCATCGAAGTCTCTTGGGCTTGTCCACTTAAGGAAGCTTGGAAATGGAGATTGTTTTGGGAAGTAGCATTTGAAGAATTTGGATTAATTTCCAATATCCCCACCCTTCCATCTATAGTTGATATCTTCTTCTCGATGTCCGACATCCTTTCATTCATAGAATCTATACTTCGTTGCATTCTGATCATTGCCTCCAAGAGAATATCAAAGTTTGTCCAGCTTGAGATAAGTTGGATCTCATCTCTCGGTGCCATTGTACCTATCAATAATATACTCAACACAACTAACAAATAAGGTTAACATTAGTGAAATCAACTCTCTCAATTCAAGTATTTGGATTGGCTCACAATTTAGCTCAACTTATTAGTAGTGGTTGCTTGTGTTAGATTTGATTATTTTCTCGGGTAGAATGGATTCTAGTTGAGAGAAGTATGGATGAATTAATTAAGAAGTAAGGACTTGAGTTCCAAATTTAAACTAAGAAAACAAATATAAAAAGAAAGAAAAGCACAAAGAAATAGGACATGAAAGAAGAACGGACAAGAACTAATTAAACAACTAAGTAGATTGAGTATTAGTTGTTAATTAGTGTTCAGAATCAAAGAAGAGATGATTGAGAATCAAGGAAATGAAACTATAAATCAAAATGAGCTTACTGAAATTTTGGGACCCTTGACGGCCTATGGGACGGCCCGTTAGGTTGGTGGCAGTCAATCAGCCTTCCCGTCGCACTTAACCAGTATAGGTGTTAAGGGGGAACTCGGGGTGATGGCTTGGGTAGGGTCGTCAACATCTTTGCGGTTTGGCGGTTCGTCCATCACGCCTGAACCAAAATAAGCTCTTAATGAGCTTGGAGAGACGACTTGAGTTGGCGGACCATCTCAAACTTGGTAGTTAGTCGTTTAAGTCATCAGCTACAATCAGATTCGCTATAATTCGGGCTCTAAGTTCCAAGACTGATTTCTTTTATTTTGTGACCTTTTGGGGCCCATTTTACCTTATATTTTCCTATTATGGGTCGAAAAACACTTTTCTCCAAATTTCCACAAAGGGTTTTGGATCAAATTTTACTTTTTTGCTTCTTCTTCGCCAAGAACTTCAAGAATAAAGATAAGAATTTCAAAAACCCAACTCACTCATCTCAACTCAGAATCACACCAAATTTGAGATCTAAGATCCCTTTTGTATGGGTAACAAACCCCAATACTTTTCGAAATTCAATTTCACTCCAAAATTCTTACATTTGAAGATCCATTTCAAAATTTCCTCAAACTCAACTCATCAATGGTAGAACCTTCAAATCAACTCTGATTAAGCTTAAATTTGAGGTTTAGACTCAAATGGTGCTAGGGGACAAGAATCTGACACTAGAAACACAAGAAACACACAAAAATAAAAATTTAAATTTGACCCAAACCTAAAAATGTGAATAGTAACATTTTTTGTAATTTTTTTATTTTTCTAGATAACGAGACCCAAGATTGATTCGTGAAAACGCAATCAAGTTTGAATTTGATACCAAATGATACGAGGTTAAAAGTACAAAGATGGAAACAACACGAAAACAAAAGAAAAAACACTAAGACAAAGGAAATAAGATAGAAAACAAAAATAGATAGATAGATTAATACAAAATAATAACGAAAGGACAACCAAAGGGTATATTAAATCTGAAGACCTTCCTATCGACTTATCACAAGCACCAAACTCTACATAGACCTCACGAGAATGGAACACGAGCAACCACATTTCTTATAATCAAAAAAGCTCCCAACAAGCTTCAATAACACTCTCAAGTGTAAACTTAAATTCAAAATCATCTAAGTCTAAAATGAAGTGAGGCCTAGCTATTTATAGGCAAGGACATTTATTACAACTTTGGCCCAAAAGTGATCCTAAATGCTAGTTGGGTCCAAAAATGACCCAAAACTCAGCATAATGCATCCTTCATTCTTCCAATCTTCTCATGGGGGATCACAATATCCCTCTTCATCTCTAAAGCTCGGACATGAAGTGTTTTTCCTTGTATCAAATTACAACCAAATGTATTAGTAAGATGCTTATAACATGCTAAAAACTAGTCGGTGACATATTAAAGTGAAAACATAAAAGTTGGTATTGTTTAGTACTTACAATATTCTCCTATATCATGTTTCGAGTTACTTTTCTTTTTATGAAGGGCCAATCGGTGGCCCGCTTAAGGCTAGGTTGGGTTTTTATTTTAAAGTCTATTTAGTTAAAAGGGCTAGCCTGTCCTAACCATTTTGACAACTCTAAAGGTTCTGGATGCTTATCTCAAGTGTTTATAATTATTTCATCACTAAGACATTTTCCCTTGCAAAGTTTGAAGTATTTTTTGTTCATTCCATTTATTTGTATAAATCAAAAAGATAAATATCTGAATCGAAGTTACAGTTGATCAAACTGACCCAATATTTATCCTATTTGCTGAGTTTTGTGAATATCAACACATCTATGTTCAAAGCAATGTGGTATCCCGATGTGATGGATAAAGAGTTTTTGCTAAATAAATTTATGATCTGAAGAAGTAAATATACAAACTTGCTGAAGGGGTTCAACATATACTATATATGATCTCACACTAGCTCCGCCCCAGTACCCCTAATCTTCAATCCTAAATACTCTTTTACTCCCTCCATTCTATATTAATTAAATTATTTAAGTTAAGAAAAAAAAATTAAGAGATAAGCATCCAGTATCCCCTCAAATGTGACCAAAGTTGCTACGACACACTTCAACTTCACGTGGGTCCTATTACCCCCTGAACTGAATTTTAGCATATTTTGTCACCCTTTTATGCTGATATGACACCTTTATTACATAAAAATGGAGCTCATATAAAATGTGCAACGTCAGCTAAAAATGTCACATCAGCTAAAAATGATGAGAAAAATACACTAAAGTTGAGTTCAGGGGAGTAATAGGACCCCTGTGAAATTGGAGTGTGCCGTAGGAAATTTGGTCATAGTTCAAGGAGGCATTAGATGCTTTACTCAAAAATTAAAGACATAAATTGTAGCTACTTTTTCCTATTATCCTTCTAATCACTCTTAAATTATTTTTATAGAAAATGTGATGCACTTAAGAACCTCATTAAATGAAAGGGTAATATATAAAAAAGTTCCAATAATTCTCTTGAACTTTGAAAAATTCACTTATTTTAATCTATGAAAAATATCTCAATAATTCACTACTTAATATGGAATGAAAGGGGTATTTTCTTTAGAAAAATGTGTACGTTCATTAAAGTAAAGAAAATGACTTTTGGAGTGAGAGTATAAAAAAAAATTAAGTTTCATAGGCATTCAAAGCATGCTGTCTCCTCTCCATTTTCCAAGGCTCACAACCCCTTGACCGCTTACCTTACTCCCACCCTCACCCTCAGAGTACTTTCTCAATCTAACAATACTTATCTATTATTGACTTGACATATATTAATTTATTGATTTAAAAAAATGCATTGGATAATGACTAGTATTTAATATCAAGTATAAAATAGACATAAATAGATAAATTATCTATTGATTTTTCAAACTAAATAAATATTATTAGACATCTATTTTTAGTATAGTGAACAAGTATGGATAGAGAGAGTAACATATAAATATTTTGGATGATGAATAGTATTTAATACCAAAGGTAAAATGGACACAAATAGATAAATTATCTATTGATTTTTCAAACTAAATAAGTATTATTAGACATCTTATTTTAGTATAGTGGACAAGTATAAATAGGAAGAGTAACATATAAATATTTTGGAATAAAATATTTTTCTTACCAAACATCAAAAATTATATTGAGAAATGTTTTTTTCAAGAAAGAATATATTTTTCATGAAAAAACAGTTTTTTCCATACTAAACAAACCAACTGTTAAAAGTGAAATGATAATGTTAGAAATCTTTAATTAATAACTTGATAAACACACCCTGGTATATTTTTTGTTAGCACAAACTAAAAAGGAAAGTACAAAGACATGCACTAAAATCTGAAATATGTTAAGATATATGGATGCCATGTGTAAGCCATGTGGCTCCCTTTGCTTTGGCTTCTTGTCAAGTAATACTCCACCTCTTAAAGTGGAATATATCTTGTATTTTTGTTTACTGTAAATAGCTTTAGTTTACAAAGAAATGAATTTAAAATACTACAATTTTCTCCACTTTGTTATATTATTGGTTACTTCTATATAATTTATAACACGTTATCAGCACGAGTCTCTACCATTTCGAGCAAATATAGATAATAAAGGTAAGTATTTATTTTTCTTAAATAATGTTAAATATATCCAAACTCGAATTTATTGCCCTAGATATATTGAGCAAAATTTACATGTCCTGGGAACTAATGGCGAAATACATTTGGATGCGATGGATCTGACAGAAACCATCAAAAATGACAATCAGGCATCAAATTAGGACCGATCCAAGACCATGATATTTCTCTGTCATCATTTTAACGATGGTTTGAAAATGGAATTCCTCAAAATTAAGGATCCACTTATATTATGGAATAATTTAAAAGAAAGATACGACTACATGAAGATGGTCGTCCTTCCACAGGCACATTATGAGTGGACTCATTTGAGGTTTCAAGACTTTAAAAATATAACTGATTATAATTCTGTGATGTTAAGAATTAAATCGCAATTGAATTTATGCGGAGAAGATATCACAGATCACGATATGTTAGATAAAACATTCTCTACTTTTCCCGCCTCGAGTATGCTCCTGCAGCAGCAGTACCGAGAAATGAGATTTAAGAAGTATTCTGAATTGATTTCTCACCTTCTTGTTGCAGAACAACATAATGATATTTTAATAAAAAATCATGAAAGTCGACCTCCTGGTACTGCTCCATTTCCTAAAGTAAATACTGCATACTTTCATCAAACCAGGCGTGAAAGAAGCCATGGCCCCAGTCGTGGTCATAGTCGTGGCCGTAGTCGTGGTAGATATTTTAATCAGGGTGATCGCCTTGCACTAAACAATGATCCTCAATACCAATAGTGTAAAAAAAAAGGGTGAAGCTCCAGAGGCAGCACCAGAACGAACACTGAAAATAAATGTTATTAATGTGGAGGAAAGGGGCACTGGTCGTGTATCTGTCATACGCTAAAGCATATGATGAAATTCTATCAGGCATCCCTTAAGAAAACAGATAATGACGTTGAGGCAAACTTAATCTCTGAAGATAATGTTGAGCCCATGAACTTAGATACCTCAGATTTCTTTACAATCCCCGAAGGATATGTTAATCATCTTGTAGATGATAAATATGAAATAATCTGATTATTTTACTTTCCTGTTAAGTTGTTTTAGTTTACTTTTCTGTTAATAGTATCTCACTAATCTTGTAAATAAACGAAGTTTGTGTAATACATTATGTGTTAGCAATACTATAATGTTTACTTTGTATATAATTTCATCTTGAGGAATATATGAATACTCCTGAAGTAGAAAATCAGAAATTTACTCCTGAAGTAGTAAATCTGAAATAATAGATAGAGTAAATACATAATTACCCCCCTAATGTTGGCCGAGATTTTCAAAAAGACACTTAACTTTGAATTCGACCTATTACCCCATGATTCTTCTTTATTCCTTTGCAAATACATTATTTTTCGCTGAATTTCAGTCACACCAAAGAGAGTGCAATGCACTCGCCAATCAGGTGCTGCCACGTATAAATATATTTAATTTTTTTATATATATTTTTTAATAAAATTTTTCTTTTAATTTTATTTGTCAATTAATCAATTTTAATTTTTTCTTCTCCAATTCGTCATTAATCAATCTTCATATCTTCTTCCTCAATTCTCCATTAATCAATCTTCATTTCTTCTTCCCCAATTCTCCATTAACAGCCATTACTCTCTTTTTTTCTTGTTTTTCCCCAATTCTTTATTGAAGCTAGAAAATTTCAGGAAAAAAAAATTCTCCTTAATGAATCAAACTAGTGGGATACAAAATCATGTATTGACTTTAATATCTTCTTAATTTGTTTAAAAGTTGTGAAATCAAGTTTCCTTTTTGTAATTAAATTTGTTTTCCGTCTTCAACATCGTTTACTTTAATCACAAAACTCCATTAATGGAGCTTTAATGGAGGAGTTGAAGAAGACAATAGTATTGAAATCTCATTACTCATTAGTACGGAGTAATTGTTCCTTCTTCTTCTTCTCCATCAATCTTCATTAATGGTTTATGAATATTTGACGAAAACTAAAAGTTTTAACTTCGGAGAAAATCGAGTGACATAATTAATGGAGATTAATGGAGAAGAAAAATAATAATAATAATAATAATAATAATAATAATAATAATAATAATAAGAAGAAGAAGAAGAAGAAGAAGAAGAAGAAGAAGAAGGAAGTAGAAGAAGAAACGAAGGAATAAGATGAAAAATGAAGAAAAAATGAAGAAGATGAAATGAAGGAAGAAGATGGAAAATGAAGAAAAAAGAAAACTAAAATACAAAATTTAAAAAGTGGATCCTTTTTATATCACGTGGCACATTTTAATTCATTGGTTCAATTTTTTCCCATTCACGCGCTTCAGGTGCTTGTAGACATGTAGGGTCAAAATTTTGGTCAAAATGGTGCATTTACAACGGTTTAGATAAGATTCGTGGGGTAATAGGTCGAAAGTATAGTTTAGGTGTCTTTTTAAAAAACTCGACCAACATCAAGGGGGTAATTATATATTTACTCTAAAAGATATGATACAGAAAATTCTCTACAGCTATATGCATGCCTGGATTTACTTCTGAAGTAGCAAAATATTGACAGTGTGCCTTAAGATTACTTCTGAAGTAGCAAAATATTGACAGAGGTCCTAAGATATCATAGTTTGATATTCTTAAAGCACGCTGTAGTAATTATATTTCATTTTCGAAGAATGAAATTTTTTGATAAATTATTAATTATCTTTCATTCTCAAGAAACGAAAATTTTTGATAAATGTTCCAACTACAGATCCATTTCTTGAGGTGAATGTGATATGAGTAATATTTAGTAAGGCATATAAATGTGCACTTGACTCTGAAAATCACATTCATAAGGGGTAGAAAGAATTATGCTGAAATTTACTCCCAAAGTAGTAAGTCTGAAATTTATCTTAAATCTACTCCTGAAATACTAGAACCTTGAAAGTTACTCCTGGAGTAGAAAATTTGATATTTACTCCTGAAGTAATAAATATAATATTTACTCCCGAACTAGTAAGACAGTGCATTAGTAAAATCCTGTAAACTACTCTCGAAGTAGTAGATCTTTAAAATTTACTGTAGTAAATAACTAATGCCATGATAAATTTGGAGTTTACTAGTTTAAATAATTTTATTTGTTGTGTGAATGATTTTGTCATCCTGAAGATAAGCATATTGAGTTTTAGACATATAATAAAGAACAAGAAGATTCTTCAAGAATTATTAATTGTTGTCATGATAAGTTAATTGAACCAGCTAAAGTTGGGACTGAATTTCCTAAATTCTGAAAAACGTAAAAGGTGAATAAGGACTCATTCACCCATCATTTGATATGATGCATCCATAATATGGTCACATGTATGTTTATTGTCAACTTGTAGTTTGACATTTGACAACGCCCAAGTGCACACATAAGTGTACATGGTCTACCAAGTAGTAAAGTGGCCTTCAAGAAGCCAAGCATCGATCTCAGAGGAACTTGTGTTAACCAACTATCCAATTCTAGTTTAACAATTGAGTGAAAGTAACCAAAAGTATTTAGAAAGTTTATAAACTAAAAGTAAACTAAACTAATGCTGAAAAGTAATGACACAGGACAATCAGTGGATAAAATCCCAGGGTTAAGGCTTACGAACAATCCTACTACGTTATTGAACTTCATTGGGTAAATCGATTATCTTGGTTGTTGATTTGTAGGGTTAATTGCATGATTATGGTCTCCCGAGGCCTCTAACCTTTTACCTAATTTGGATATTACAACTACATCATTGAGCGGGGATGAAATAATCTAATTAGATTATTTAAGCTATCATCCTACGGATGAATCAAGTAAGGTTTCTAAGTACATCCCTGTCCTAGATGCTAATTCGAATTCCTTATTTTATAAAGAAATAAGAACCATACTTTTTCTATTCCTACGTTCTATATCCCTATTCCCTCTCTTAAGATCACAAGTTTGATAATACATGTATTCTAAGGGTGATCGATCCTCAAAATAATTAAATCAAGAATTAACAAACAACCATAACGATAAGTAATTAAACGAAACTAATTCAAAATGAAAGTAGTCATGATCTTGGTATTAACCCCAAAAAAGAAGTTTTAGCCTTTAATGAAAATATTCATCATCCAATCCCTTTGATAGATAATGCAAACCATAAAGAAACTAAATTAAAGAATGATAAAATCTAAAAAGAAGTTGTGGTAGCCTCCAATGCTCCAAGATGTCCAAAAGTATGTAAAAATGTGATATAACATGTATTTATAGTATAGGAGCAGGCCAATTCCGTGTTGTAAAAGGAAAATTTCAGTTATTGAGCCCGGGAATGGATGGAGAGGGCGTCGCCCTGGCTATAGCCCCACTCTAGGAAAGGTTGCGCCCTGGGTTGAGTGCCACTCCAGGCAAGGCATCACCTCCATATCGCCTTGGTTCACTATTTTGGTGCATTCTAAACCATTTAAAGTGTTGCACTCACCAAAAAACCTTCACACGCTCCCTCACTCTCCCTGGACATTCCAGATGCCCAAATTGGCGTCAAGTAGCGTATTGTGCTTCTGTGATCCATTCCAAGCCTTTTTGAGTTGTTTTCACTTGATTTGAAGCTTGTATACCTTCATATATCATCATAATCCATTCACCAAGTATACTATAGCATGATACAAAATAATTTAGAGCTCAAAATAACACAACATCCAAGACGGAGAACTAGAAACACGAGCTAAGCATAGACTTCATTCACTTTGATTTCTAACTGATTATTTTGACTCTTGTCTTGATCCAATTGATCCTTGAACATTACCAAAAAGTTGTTTCACATATAAATACATAATAACAACCTTAGGGACTCATTAAACATGTTATAACCCAACACGATAGACTAGACAACACCTAGCTCAAGCTAGTCACACTAGTTTTCTCAATTGATTTCTAAAAGATCAATTTGAATCAAAACTTGTTTGAAAACATCATTAAACATTGTAAACATATACATGGACACTTAGATTCACATTTATATCATTATCAACACATTAAGCACATGAATCATCCTCAAAACAAGGCTAAAAATACTAGAATAGTGACACTAGAATTCATAAATACATCCAACATCAACATTTATAAATTTGCCTTCCTAATTAAATTAAGTCAAGAGCATAATTTTCAGATGGTGTAGTTAAGACAATTGATCTTGATAATGCTGGTTATATTCAAGTTGGTTTAGCATCGAATGCCTCATATAAATAGCTAAACCATTTCTTATGAGAACAAAGATAAAAAGTATTGGTCTGAAATATATATTGCATACAATAGCACTTGTGTGCATTAGACCAATAAATTATGATTTCCCTCCCAATTGGTTTAGGGTCAGAGACCATATATTTTCTATCTAATAGCTTTCTGATGTGTGGTATGTAATTAATAGATATACCATGATTTACAAAGATGGATTCTCCAACGTAGATTGGAGTATATGTTATTTTTTCCAACATAAGGGGGGGATAATAAGCAGCTAAGAAATATGTTGAGAATTATCGTTAGTACGATCCTCATTTAAAAGATAATTCTAGTTAAATGCTAGAAGCATTTTCTGATCTAAAATTAATTTTATATTTAGCTGCAGATGCTCCTACTATATGTCCCTAAAGGACAGAGTCTATAACATGCATGAAGCATGGTAGATCAATCGGTTACAAATAAAGTAATTCTTGAAAAGAAAATGGAGCAAATGATCATAATAAAGAGGCGATATGTTCTTGAAGAATGACGACATAACGCTTTGTGAAACCTCCAAAAGAGGTTCAGGTACCTGAAAATAATAATGTGATGAGATCTCAATAAGTTATGTCATAATATGAACCGATACAAATGATATCTCGTCAACGATATCTTTATTATAATAGCGTGTAATATTGTATAATATTATGAGGATCTGAATTCTATGTTTATTTAAGCATGCTGACGTAGAAATAATTATCAAGTGAAATATGTTTCTTGGTAAGCATAAGGTTTATTTGGCCTACAGTCCTGACACTAGAAGATGTCATGTATTTAATATTAAATGATTCACTTGATAATGAAATTTACATGAAAATCCCAGAAGGATTAAAGATGCCTGAAGCATATAGTTCAAAGTCTCAGAAATTATAGTCAATCAGATTACAAAGATCATTATACAATCTTAAATAATCAAGGCGTATACAATATAATCACCTTAGTGAGTACTTGATGAATGAAGGTTACATAAATGATGTCATTTCTCCTTAAATTTTCATTAAGAAAATAGCATCTGGATTTGTTATACTCGTTGTTTATGTGGATGACATAAATCTCATTGGAACTCCAGAAAAGGTCCAAAAGACAATTGAATATCTAAAGAAAGAATTTGAAATGAAAGATTTTGGAAAGACAAAACTTTGTCTTGGTTTGCAAATTGAACATTTAGCAGACGGGATCTTCATCCACCAATTTGTCTATATTGAGAATGTATTGAAATAATTTTAAACGGACAAAGCACATTCATTAAAAACTCTAATGATTGTTCGATCACTTGAAGTGAGTAAAGATTAATTCTGACCTCTAAAAGAGGGTGAAAAGATTCTTGATCCTGAAGTACTATATCTCAATGCTATTGGTATACCTATGTATCTTGCTAACAGCGTAAGGCTTCATATAACCCATTCTGTTAATCTGCTAGCCAGATCTTGTTAGTCATGCAACTGCAGGTTATTTATCTAAACCACATAAAGCAAGATCTCAAACAGGCTATGTGTTTAAATAAGGAGGTACTTCTATGTCATGGCGATCTACAAAGCAGTCTATCGTTGCTACTTCTTCAAGTCATGCTGAGATAATAGCCATTCATAAAGCAAGTAGAGAATGCATATGGCCGAGATCAGTGACACATTCTATCAAAGAGAAATATGGCTTGAAGTTTGATATCGAGATACTCACAGTCATATTTGAAAATAATGCAGCATGCATAGCTCAATTAAAAGATGGCTTTATAAGGGGATATAGAACGAAGCGCATCTCGCCAAAGTTCTTATTCACATATGATCTCCAGAAGAATGAAGCTATTGATGTACAACAAATACGTTCCAGCGATAATCCAACAGATTTGTTTACCAAATCTTTACCAACTTCAACCTTTGAGAAGATGGTATATAAGATTGGGATGCGAAGACTGAACCAGTTGAATCGGGGTCTTCATCAGGGGGAGTAAGAATATGCGGTGTACTTTTTTTTTCTTAACTAAGATTTTTATCTCACTGGATTTTTTCTGGTAAGGTTTTTAATGAGGCAGCACTCAAATGCGTATTCAATAGATTTTTCTTTACATAGACATCCAAAAGGGACTGTTAAGATATATGGATGCCATGTGGCTTCCTTTGCTTTGGTTTCATGCCAAGTAATACTCCACCTCTTAAGGTGGAATATATCTTGTATTTTTGGCTACTATAAATAGCCTTAGTTTATAAAGAAATGGATTTAGAAGACTACAATTTCCTCCACTTTGTTATATTATTGATTACTTATATATAATTTATAACAAAATATCTATAATTTATAATACATTAAAAGTGTGAATACACTTAGAAAAGTGAATTGAACTTTTTACCCTTCATTAAAAGTCTCTGCAATAGATAAAATCGTCTTTTCACATAATTAATATTATTTAGGGAAAATGACACTCTGTAGCACTTTTTAAAATAAATAGCCTAAGTTTGATATCTTTTCAAAAAGTGGTCAGTCGGGTATACTATTTTCGCTTTATAGTCATTTTCTAATTTGGGTGCCCACATATTCTAGATACAGTCCATATACAATGCTGATACAGTCCATATACAATGCTGATACAGTTTTCAACTTGGACCATTCGACCCTTTTAAAAATATTTTAGTTTTTTTTATTAAAAATATTTTAACTGAAAAAATATTCTGCTTTTTTTTATTATTTAGAAATAATAATTAAATATAATTATATAAAAACGATACAATTGTTCTATAGAATATGTGTCTATATAAGATATATGTATAAAAATTGTATAGTTCTATCAAATATGTATATGTATAAAATATATAGAAAATTATATAGAAAATGTATAAAAATTATATAATTGTTGTATAAAATGTGTAAAAAAAAAAAAAGGGTACAATTACTGTATAAATTATGTATAAATATTGTATATTTTTGTATAAAATATTTATATGCATCAGATATGTATAGAAACTATATAAAAGGTGTGTAGAAACGGTATAGAACAAGCCAGCAAATTGAAATGGCTAGAAAGTAAAATTTAATTCGATGGCCATTTTCATGGAGATAGTTTTATTTGAAGTGTCGTTTCAATAATTTTTCCTATTATTTAATTATATTTATAACATTGACTCCTAAAATATATAAAACTAAGAATTTATAAAATACTATGATAAAAGAAAATTAATATCAATAAACTACTAAAATATATGGTAAGTTCTCCCACCCACCCACCCACCCCCTTTTCTAAATTGGTTACGTAAAGTATGAAAAGAGTACAAGTTTCCCATATTTAAAGAATTTGTATCTTAAAAGAAACAAATTTGGTCAAAGATTATTTAGGAAAAATGAGTATGGTTCTTTTTTAAAATCAATACAAACACAATTATACAAATAAAAGGTGGCGATTGAAAATTTGTCACCATCTACAGAATACCACAAGACTATATTAATACCTACATAATGATTTGTAGCTTTGATGAAAGATAGGGAAATACAGAATACCACAAGACTATATTAGTACCTATATTAGTACTTATACAATGGTTTGTAGTTTTGATGGAAGATGTGTGTTTTCAAAATTCAAAAGATTAAATCTTTATATTTGTTGGTTCAGAAATTTTGGTAGCAGCGAAATTTTGTAACTACTTTTCATGTATTTGGAAGGTGAGGTATTCTTCAAATATTATACTATTTTTTTTATTAGTCATATCTACATTTAATTTATTACAAGTTATATTTTTATAATTTCTCTTTGCTATCGTTATTCAAGATTTCTTTGTTTCTTGATGATGTAAAGAAAAATTAAAGAATAAATATTTGTATTATTCTTCGTCTTTCTAGATTTTCCTATTGATAATGTATACATTTTCTTTTTCTTTTTTTCTAATTTGTGTTGTAGGAATATGCAGTTTCTTAGCAGTTTATATTTAGGTATTTTCAATTATATTTTCTATAAATTTTGTATTGTAAGGCTATCACTTTATGATTTTCTCAAAGATTAATAATTAAAGAATCCTAAAATATATGATAGAAGAAAAATAAATTTCTCTTTTTTTAGTCTTACAAGATTTTGTTGTTTCTTGATGACATGAATAAAAATTGAAGAATAAATATGTGTATTATTCTTTATCTTTCTCCATTTACTATTGATAATATATGTCTTTTCTTTTTCTTTTTTTCTATTTGTGCTACCAGAATAGTTTATACATGAAGTAAAATTGGTGGTTTTCCTTTTGTTGAAGGTTAGATGTGGATTGTGTACACTTTTGTACACTAACCCTTTTCAAATCTACTATGTAGAAATGTAGATGGTATGTTGTTATTGTGGTAGAACATTAATATAATCCTTGATGTATGTGACTAACTATTTATTTAAGTGTAAAATTATTAAAAAAAAAAAAAAAAAAGAGAGAGAGAGATTACTTCTTGAAGGATAATAGAATGAGAAAAGATATGGTGATGAGCTATCATTTTTTTTAAAGTATAATTTTATCTTAAAGTTTTACGTTATTCTATAAAAAAATTGTGTACTTAATATTATAACATACTCACAATTATTTTTTTTAATAAAAAATTATTGTTAATTAATGTGAAATACACGTGCAAAGCACATACACTTAAATAGTCTCATAAAAAGTGTAGAATGGCAATTCCAACCCCACCAAGCATCCATCCAACCCTTACGCATGCGTCTACAAATTGATTAATGTAGTGCCATTATTAAACATTATATTCATGCTAGAACTTGATAAATGTAGGGTCATTATCAAACATTATATTCATGCTAGAACTTGATCTCAACAGCGAATCACATATGCATGTCAATTTCATATTCATTTTGCTCGTCTCTGGCTCTTAATTATCCAAGCAAAGAACATTATTCACACGTAGTCCTAGATTTTGCTTGTCTTGTTATATTTGGACTCACTTTTCAAAATTCACCTTAGCTAACAGGATAAGTTTGCCAAAATTCAAGATGACTTTTAGTTATATTAATTAAGATCATTGACTAATCGCACTGAAGTCGATATGTCCGAGTGGTTAAGGAGACAGACTTGAAATCTGTTGGGCTTCGCCCGCGCAGGTTCGAACCCTGCTGTTGACGCTTTTCTTCTCTTTTTTCGTTTTTGAATTGTGCTAAAGCATTTGCATGGCTAAGTACATATTCAAAGAATATAATGTATTCGTATAAAATTAAGAGATGTAATCGAAAAAATGTGATTATCCCTATGGACTAAATCAGAAATTTTTAGTAATTTGGGAAGAAATAGGAATATGAAATAATTAGCTTCAAAAAGATTAGGATTTATATAATTTTTACTTATTTAATTTGTATTTATTTTTAAATTCTTTTATACATATGCCCATTATACGGAATAAAAAGTTTGGATTGATAAAATCAAACTTCATACGAATTCAATGACTAAATAAAACAATGATAACTAATGAGTAAATCGATATAATATGAATCTTACATGGTTTAAATAATGTATAAACAACATAAATTACATCCGTTTTGAAGTTAATTACTTCATATCTCCACTTTTCTCAATATAGTACTAAAAAATCTCTGATTTAATTCACACAAATACATCACTTAATTTTATACAAATACGTCACATTCTTTTGAATACATCACTTAATTTTATACGAATATATCACATTCTTATTTGATGTATCAGTGTGTTTAAATTAGAGAAGAAAATATGAAATGAAATGAAATGTAATTAAGTAAAAAAGCAGGGTTTTAAGTTTATAGGTATTATTATGTAATTTTGGAACACAATGCATCAAGGAAAAATCATCCAAAGAGGCTGGGCTGATGGAGTAAATCCAGTCCCATTATTTTGGGCCCCCAAAAAGTAGTAGTGGCCCATATCTCTTTGCCGCGCAATCCCAAAAAGGGCGGAGGGCTCCTAAAATATCAGCAAGCGTGCTGTTGGACTTGCGTTCACACACGGCAGATCATATTGTGAGAACTCAAGCGACCCATTTTCCGATTTCTCAAAATGGATCCCGACGCCGTCGCGAAGGCATTCGTCGAGCACTACTACTCCACCTTCGATACCAATCGTGCTGGCCTTGCTAATCTCTATCAGGAAAGTTCTATGTTGCATTTTGAAGGTCAGAAGTATCAGGGAACTCAAAGCATCGCTAGTAAGCTCACCGGTCTTCCTTTTCAGCAGTGTAAGCATCAGATCAATACAGTTGATTGTCAGCCATCTGGTCCTGCTGGCGGCATGCTTGTTTTTGTTAGTGGTAATCTTAGCCTCCCCGGCGAACAGCACGCGCTCAAGTTCAGTCAGGTATTTTTTGCTGCTTCTAGTATTAATCTGTTTGATATTTATTTTAGGACTGTTTCCGATTGTTATAATGGCGGGCTATGTGGTTACTGGTTAGGGTAAAATTGCGTGTTTATTTCGCCATTTTAGGGTTTAATTAATTTTGCGTTTCCTTGTTGTGTTTGGTTTATGCGTTCGATATATTAGGGCTTATGTTCGTGTTGCGATTGATTATTCCTTGCTGTTTCCTTATAGAATGTTTTAGATCGGTTACTTACACAAGGATGTAAGGTGTCTAGATTTCATTTCTTAATGTCAGTTCATTGGAGTGAAATCCCGATACATGAATCTAACGACTACTGCAATCGACTTGTGTGGATAACACCAGTTCACTGTTTCACTATTTGTGGATTGCTTGAATTGGTTGTCCTTTCTGGTAGAGAAATGAGCCTACCTGAGATTCTCAATTTTTGATAAGGCGTGTGGATTTTTGTTTTTCAGTTGCTAATTATTTGAAGGTAAGTGGCTACAGTCTTAAGAATAGATGGCTTAATGTAAGGTTGTGGCACAAAATAGCTGTAGTATGACCTTGATAATATCATTGTTCTAGTATGATAGCTGAATTACGTAGTGTAGATAGGCCTGCAGTTTCTTTGGAGACTTAAGAAGCCATTAGAAATCCGTGTGTGTACTATGATATACAAGGATAGTCTATTAGTGTCCTTGATTAGTTGATTATTTTATTAATTTACTTTGGTATAGTATAAAGACGAGTTTTACTGGATTAAGTGTGGAAGCGTCACACATATTTTGCAAGTTTTGGCCATTTCGTTTGAACTTGAAAATGTTGTTTACTGGTACCACTATATTCGGACCGTTCTGACCAGATTCCTTATGATATGCAAATACCCGTGAATTCTATCAATCTATGTACATGTGCTTAAGTGCTCCTTCTTCCTGGTCTTTATCTTGACGTCACTTCTTTCAAAATAGTTCAGTGAAAAGTGTGTACATATAAAAGTAATGAGTTGCTTGTACTTTGTGTGTTTAAGTGCTCTTTCTTCCTTGTATTTATCTATGACATCACTTCTTTTAACAAGGTGAATAGGAAAACGTGTGTTTAAAAAGTAAATGAGTGGTGTGGCTCGATAATTATTTGATTTGGATTGCATGAAACAATTTTCCAACTGAACAGATGGAAAAAAATGCTACTTGGAAATAAATACTAAAGGATAAAAATAACAACTTCAGCGAATACATTCAATCAGATAAACTAAGCAAATATGCAAAATCTTTTGGCTCTCCACATTGTAATTCCCTTATTATTGCTCACAACCTCATTGAACAACACAATGCGTTAGTGAAAAGTTAAATTGAGAAGGTCGTTATATCCTACTGAAGAAGGGTCAGACAGATAGAGTATTGTAAGACACATTTTACTAATTATTTTAGCTTCAGAAGCAGTCTTTCACTTACGAAGTTTGTTCTCCGAGGCTGCATTGCGAAGTAACCCTATTGGAACATCTTCACTAAAATCTTCATGCTTTTGGATTCGTAGAGACTGTTCTCATATATGTTGAAGTTATAATGTATTGGTTTTGCTAACCTACTACATGAATGTAGTAGGCTGGCATTATTCCCATTTCCTTAAATATCCCAACAAGAAATGGACAATATGTTCATGTGAGGGGCTTTTGTGTTTTTTCATTTTCTAGCATAAATATTTACCCAATTTTCATTCACTCTCTCTTCCTCTCTGTTTTCCTTTATCAAACCTCACACTGAAGCTTCTTCTGTTTACTATTTGGTACTTTTCTTGTACGAATTAGGTTTCAACCATTACAATCTCATACTAAGAAATTAATAAATCAAAAAATCCGGAAATAATATTTTGAGATGCAAGATGCCACCCGCCCCCGCGGATATTGACATACATACCTACAACATTGATAAAAGCTTCTGCAAAAGCTCCATCTAGAATTGGTTTCAGCGTTAGTTCCCTTTAGAAGTGGGTTTATGTTAATGGAGTTTCTTATGAAGGAGGATGAGTTAAGGATGACTGAAAATTAGATTTTCCTAGAAATACATTGCTTTCAGTTGAAAGTGTAATGAGTTAATAGCTGAAAGAATTTCAATTTTAAAACACATTACGTCAAAAACGAAACTAAGTTAATCAAATGGATTAGAAATCTGTAGAAGAATTTACAGTGAAGGAAAGCAAATTGAATATTCCAGAGGGAGAAAATGGGTGGAAAGAGGATGGAGGAGGATTGGATGAGATTGAATCGTTAAGTATTATTGAGGATATTTAAGGAAATTAAAAAATCAGTATGCTGCAAACCTACTGCCTTCATATAGTAGGTTAGCAAACCCTATATATGTTGATAACTGAGAAATTCCCCTGGTGGATAATGGCATGACCTTCTACCCATGTGCATGTTATGTCGTGTAACGTATCTGACTATGTTAAAACTGTGTGGCATTGATCTATTATCTGTTTTGCATATGTGCAAGGATAAAAAATGGCAAGTAAGGAATAGTGTAGCAGAGCTTTAGAGGAAGAGTACAATAAGCTTCTAGTCTTAATCACTCAAAGGGTGCTTTATTTGTTGAGATTCTATTTCTATGTTAGTCTATGAGCAGTTTTGTAGCCTTACCTCATACTGCTTGATTTTTTTATCCCCGAAAAGGATAGTGGTATTATCAAGTTGGTTTTCTGATGTTATCTCTGTTTCTATGTATGGTTTAATAAATATCCAATGGTTGTAGAATATCTTTTTTATTTTTGCTTCTTTGTCATACTTTAAATAATGGTAGAGTATTGTGCTTTGACTGATTTTGAAGTTGTTCTCTTGGACTCACATCTAATGTTGATCGATTGCTCTTGTTGCCTCTTTATGTTTGAAAAAAAACTAGCTTTGGCAGACATCATTGCTGCAGGGAAAAAAAATAACCAAAACAAATCAACTAGCCTTTGCAGAGAACTTTACTGTCTTTCCAAAGAAAGATTGATTGTTGTCTTCTCCTCTCATTGTAGTGTAGAATTCTATGTTCATTAGAAAAATAGAGCATTATGTGAATTGATGGTTTTGGCTCAATACTGTAAATTGTTTGTGCAGATAGATTTTCTTGCGACGTAGCATACATATTTAAGGAGATAAAAAAGGATATTTTTTGAATTTCACTTTTTTTTTCTTTTACTCTTTATTTCTGTTCCTCCTGCACCTGATCTTACTTTCCAAACATATGGTGTACTTTTCTGTTTGCTTGTTTCAGAAGGAACAAGCAGTATGAATTTGTTGTTTCATATTTTAGCATTGAAAAAGTTCTATTTTGCAATGTTTCAAGGTTACATGCATCTCAGATTTATAACATCATACTTCTATTCTTTCATGGACTGCAGATGTTTCACTTGATTCCAACAGGTCAAGGAAGTTTCTATGTGCAGAATGACATATTTCGCTTGAACTATGCTTGAAGGGTTCCGAGTTGAATTGTCTCTTGGTCATGTTTTCTTGATTGATTTGGCAAAGTTAGCATTATAGCAAGATATTGCTTCCATTTCAGTGATGAGACTTGTTTTCCCGTAATGGTTTGGTGAATTGATTGATGGTGTTGGCAACAGTTTGAATTTAATGGAATTGAATTAGGCCCGTCTTTGCTGCCTGATGTTATTTTCTTACAAGTCTCTCTCTTTGATGGATTTTGACGAATGAAAGTAGTTACCTTTTGACTGTGAGTGCTCTCTGGTGTTTGAAGTGGTAGTGGTAAGAAAAAGATTGTCAAGAAATGTTTTTTTTTCCATGAGCCTTAGCAATTGCAATTAGTGTTTAGATCATGGCTAAATTTTACCATAGCTTGTTGAATAAACTTTCGAAGGTGAAAATAGACCTGTAGAATTTGATACTCCTTAACACTTTGACGCAGTAGGTTTGCTATGTAGTATAGGAGTCGAGCGCTACATTATCCATGCTTGTTTCTTTTTTTGGTCTAAGGATGCAAGTAATATCGTCATTGACATCCAAGTGATCAGCTCGGACTGCCATTTTTCTCTCTTGCTTTTACCTATTTCAGGGGTGATGTTGTCATGCTTAGTTTTGCCTATTTCTTAGGAGTAATTTGATATTCGATTCTTCATCCAAGCTATAACTACTACTATTTTCACACCTTTTCAGTTTATGTGAACTTATTGATTAAACTTGTATTTTTTAATTATTATTTTAAAAAGAAGATGTTTGTTTTGAATATTTATGCCGACTTTCGAATGTTGTGGTCCTCAACATGCTATACTGGTGGTGTTGGTATAAAAATTTCTCATCAAGGATACAACCTTGGGAGGTAAGGTTTATATATACTTAACCCTTTTCAAGAAAAACACCATTAGTGGAATTGCATTGGGTATGTTATTGGATACAACCTTAATGAAAATTTTAAATTAAGTTGGTTTAAAATTTTTTAACACAGGTTATTCTTTTTTAAACGAATTAAAAGGAATGATTTGACATTGACTTGCTACGTCGTCTGGCCAATTGCTCTCTATTCCCTTCTGGGATCTGCGTAGTCTTATGGCAGCTAATCATACTGACAAAACACTTCTCTTCCATCATTTCTAATTTTCTATATCATGCCTTGAAATCCCTTACGAATCATTAATTAATAAAAGAAATAATAGAGCCACTGGCTTGAAGTATTGAATACAGAAATATCTAGTTGAAAAGAACCTTATGCTGTTCGTAATTATTCTTCCAAAGACTCTTAATCAAAGACGAACTTCCTAGGAACTAGCAAAATAATAGAGCACTGAAGGAACATATTTATATTAAACAATCTATTGTGTTAGCTAACTAGCTAGTAATTTAATTTAAACATAGAGATGCAGATTAAGGACAACAAGGACAAGAATGAGAAGCAAACCAAAGAGGACAGCATGAACCAAAATAGAAATCCAACTGGTCTTCATGTTCATGAAATCAACTGGCGTAATCTTCCCTGGCATTTGAAACAGTAATCCTGGTGATAAAAATGCAAATAGTGATGTTGCTATAATCGGAGCAGCCCAATCATTCATTTTTTTTTTCTCTTTAATTATCTCTGTATTCAACTGAAGAGAAGAAGAGAGAAAAGTAGTGCACGAATCAAGTAGATAGAAAAAGGAAGAGCTAGCTTTGGAATAATACGAAATGATGAGAATCCTTTAAAGTAGAGGAATATATGAAAATCTACAGCACTTTCTAGTTTATTCCCATTATTATATAAAAACTTAATAACTAGATCACTACTGATTTACTAGTTATGGTGGTGGATAAGGCAAACTAAAACCGTCCCATGATGTTATGGAAAACGCCAACCGGTCCAAGCTTATTGGCTACCCAACAAGTTCTTTTCAAGCCCTCCAATTATGACACTATTGACTACTATAGTTTATCCTTAATGCTATTTCTTTAGGACTTGGGAGTCATTTGATATGTAGGATGAGAGATAGTAGTAATCTCCATTTTATCTCATATTTGGTTTAACTTTTGATATATTAGCAATTTCACTATTACTAACATTAAATTGTGGTATTGCTTTTATATCACATTTTATGTGGGATAATAATTTTTGAATTAATAATTTCAAGATAAAATGATTAAACAACATAATTTATCCTTCTCTGAATATTTTCTCCCAACGTTTTGTAGGAAAGGCGTGCTTAGAATTGGAAATGAAATTATCTTAATTTATCTTATTTAATTTAAACAAATATATTATATGTTATACCACATATATCTAATTTTAGTCTAATATCAATAAAAGTATACCCATTGAATAACTTATCACTATTTAATAACTCTATTATAATTCAATCAGTATGTTCCATAACAACTTGTTTCTTTCTGACCAAACAACCCCTTGATCTTTGGATACTAATTTTGGAATTACTAATCTCATATAAAACGCTATATTGATAAAGATTTAAGATGAAAAACCAAATTCTCCCCAATAACATGTTTAGGATTATAAATAAAATTCATTTGAATTTATTTTGATGATGTGAGCTGAAATCATGATTTAAAATCAAATAAAATGAAGTTGAAGTTTTGATTGAACACGTAATTTTGAATTTTCAATTGTATTTTTTTTTATAAATAAAAGAATTCAAAAATTGTAAAAACTATCAAAATTGCTTCAATTCTTTATACAATCTAACCAAAATAAATAAAGTACAATACGCTATCACAAAACTATTCTAAAAAAATACAATATTTATTGATCTGATGATAAATTTGGTAAATAATAAATGATAAAGTAGGAGTTTATTTGAAGTAATAATAAATTTTGTAGGCATTTGACCTTGAAAAAATTATTAGAGTTGAAGTTGAAGTCGAAGTTGTGTTTGATCATATCTTTTTGGAGAGACCTTTTTAACTATAAAGGTGAAATTCAAATTAGAAAAGAGTGAAAAGAAGTTTACTTTTGTTTTCACTTTTTCAAATAGAACTTCAAGTTGTATTTGGAGTTTCATGGTCAAACATTATTTTTTTAATAAAATAAAAAAAATATCAAAATTTTTTGAATATTTCTCATGACCAAATAGAGGTATATATTGGTGAGAGTAATGGTTAAATGAAATATAAATGATTTCAAAATTGATAAATATAATAACAGAATTATAAATTTTACTTACATATGAAATAATGATTGATAATGTAAATGATGGTGTTCTTTTTACAAAATATAAACTTGTGGGTTAATTTTTAAAATTAAAAATTTTCAAATCATGATTTGAAATTCCAACTCATGCTTTTTGGAAAATTTTGAGTTTCATGTCATGATATAAAATAATGGGATGAAATTGTATGACCAAACACTTCCATCTCATAATTTCATATTATAAACTTTTTTTTGGTAACTGAGGAACTTTATTTATTAATAACTAAACGAAAGCATAGTCATTAGTACAAACAAGCGGCATTTTGCTAGACGGAGAATGTTTAGGCCTAGTACTAGAGTTACATATATTTATAGAAATGGGCGTAAAGTGTCCTACAAAAGAAGTTTCGTCATTGTCTGTCCGATACAAGTTCAGAATAAACAATGGTGGAACTAGCCACTTCTTACAAAAACAGTCAGCTCCTAACTTAGTGTCCTCCTTTGCTAGCAAGTCCGCTACAGCATTAGTGCTCCGCATTTCATGGATGGCCGGGTAATTCTCCGTTCGAGCCAGTAGATCCCTGCAAACAGTAAGGAAGTTAGATTCATCATAGAGCAGTCAGAAGCAGAAGAATCAAATAGAAGTGTTGCCAGTTTTTTCGAGTCAGTAGCAACTGTGAGTTGTGAAAGTCTCATTTGCAATGCCATTTTAATCCCTATTATCAAAGCAGTAGTTTCAGCTTCAAAACTAGATTGGATGTTAATACTAGCACTGAAACCTACAATCCAACAACCTTCATTATTTCTAAACACACACCCCGCGCCCCCTTGGGTCAAGTTAAAGGAGCCGTCCACATTTAATTTTATACCAGACATAGGAGGAGTCCATATGGTTGAAGGGACAACCATTTTACGGGTGTTTTTTCCTTTAGAAGCAAGAAAGTCATATTCGACTGCTCTCTCATAGGCAATATTGGGGATGTCCAGATTTGTTTTATTGAAGATGTTTGTGTTATTATTGAGCCAAATGCACCAAAGGAAGAAGGGGAATACGTTCTTCCAACTTAAGCAGTGTTTACTCTTAAAATTCCTAAAATTTTGGAAGTCCCCCAGCCGGTCACTAGTGCTAGCAACTGTGGAATTAGTGTAGAGTTCGGATAGGCTATCCTTATCCCAGAATTTTTTAACATGTTTACACTCCAAGAAGATATGCTTGGTAGTTTTAGGAAGGTGACAACTAAAGCAAAGAGGGTCAGTATCAATGCCAATATGATGGAGATAATGTTTGGTTAGAAGCCTGTCGTGCTGACAAAGCCAAATGAAATATCTCAGCTTATTAGGGCATGGGAGTTTCCAAATCCATTTAAAGTTTAGGTCTCTAGCAGCATTGCAGGTTATGGTGGAATTGATGTGGTCATAGGCGGATTTGGTGGAAAAATGGCCATTCTCCGTGATGGCCCACTTAAGTTTATCATTGACGGAGCAGGGAGGAATAAGCATAGAGCTGATAGAGTTCTTTATTTCTTAAGAAAGTTCATAGCTAACCTTAGAGAAATTCCATTTTCCATTGTCAATTATGTCACTGGCATGCAAACATTCATCAGTTTCGCTAAGGGGAGTGTTTAACAGGTTAGCTAAGACATTAAAGTTAGTTATCCAATTATCTCGCCAGAGATTAATATTGGTACCATCCCTCAGGTCCAACCTAGAGCAGGTTTTGCAAATATTCCATCCTAAGATAATGTTCCTCCAGGTACTACTCAATCAGGAACAATTTTCACTAAGGTTCGGTGTCAGTCATAGCTTGTCCGTTTGAAATATTTGCTTGCGAGGACTGACGCCTAAGTGATTTTTTTTTCTTTGTGGAATTTTCAAGCAAGCTTTGTAAGAAGGGCTAAATTTTTACAGTTACTCTTTTGGAGACCCAGACCCCCTTCCTCTTTACTGGCAGTTATTGTTTTCCAATTCAGTAGGTGGAGCTTTTTTTTCCTGACGTGGTCCCCCAAATGAAGTTACGCTGGAGTTGGTCAATTTTGTCCGTTATTTGCTTAGGTAATTTGATGTAAGACATAACATAGTTGGGGACGTTATTAAGGGTAGCCTTAGCCAAGGTGGTTCGACCTGCTAGGGTAAGAAACTTGGTTTTCCATTCCGCTAATTTCTTGGTTAAGTTATCTATAATAAACCCGTAATCCGCAGGGGAAGGTTTTTTATCAAAGATCGGGAAGCCTAGGTACCTACCGAAGTTGGTACAGTAATTCATGTTGAAGAAATTGGCGGTATTAGCTACGGTACTGAAGGAAGCATTGGAAGAAAATAGAATTTTTGACTTATTGTTGTTGATAGTTTTTCCAGACCATTTACAAAAGTTTTGCAGGGTATCTTTTAGTGTTTTACATGTAGTAGAGTTATTTTTTGCCATGAGGACAAGATCGTCAACAAAGAACAAGTGGGATAGGGAAGGACCGTTCCTGGCAATTTTATAGGGTCTCATTTTCCCTGGTCTACCACTTCATTTATTTGTGGGATAGAACTTTCATACACTGAATAAATATGTACGGAGAGATTGGGTCACCTTGACATAACCCTCTAGAGGGCTCAAAATAGTTAGTCCTGGTACCATTAACAAGGATTGCCATAAAGTTGGTGCTTATGCAAGACATTATTAGGCGAATAAAATTTGTCAAAAAGTTGAAGTATGTAAAAGTATGTTTAACAAAGGACCATTCAATTTTGTCAAAAGTTTTTGCCAAAACAATTTTCATGACGAGGCTTTCTTTTTTCCCTTTCATTTTTTTAAAATGACGCATGACTTCTTGGATAATGATAGCGTTGTCAGCGGCCTGCCTGTTTTTTAAGAAACTCTTCTGACAGGGCCCAATTAATTGATTAATAATATGACACAGCCTCTGGGTAATAATTTTGGTAATTATTTTATAGGAGGTATTGCACCGACTAATAGGTCTGTATTATTTTAGGGTAGAAGCATTAGGGGTCTTAGGTATGAGGCACACGTGAGTTGTATTTATTTCTCGAGGAATAGTTTTTTCAAAAAATATCTTTGTACAAAAGAGGGTAAAAGAGGGTCCCACAATATCCCAATAATTTTTTAAAAAAAATAGAGTAGAGCCCATCTGGACCAGGAACTTTATATGGTTGGAAGGAACAAACCATTTATTTTATTTCCTCAGCTGAAAGTATCCTTTCCAAATCCATTTTCTGAAGTTCTGATAGGCAAACTCTACTCTTAGGAATCTTAAGGACAGGAGATTTAGAGTGATTGGAAGAGAATAAGGAAAAAAAGTAATCATGGATGTGCTGCAGGATATTAGCTTGGTCATGAATTTTAGAGTTGTCATCAAGGGTAAGGCTGATAATACGGTTCTTGCGACGCCTGATTAAGGTAGATGTGTGATAGAATTTGGTATTTGCATCCCCATCGTTAATCCAGTTAATACGGGATTTCAACTTCCAGTAATCTTCTTCTATCTTAAGAATTATATTAAAATCATAAATAAGACTATGCTCAAGTTTTTGGAGGAAACTGCTATGGCGATGGTGCTTTGAATTTTGGATGCCATGTAGTCTTGAAAGGATTCTTTTTTTTTTTATAAAAAATGTTACCAAATTTTTCTTTTGACCAGAATACTATTGCATCTTGAAAGTTATTAATTGCATGGGTTAAGGAGTTACTATTAGACCATACATGTTGAATAATATCAGGGAACTCCGAATACGACATCCACATAGTTTCTAAGCTGAAGAACTTCTTTATTAGGGTTGGATCATAATTACAGACGCTTAAAAGAGGGGGCAGTGGTCAAAGTGTGTGTGAGGAAGGTGCTTTATGAATGCATTTGGGTATTGATATAACCATGCATTGTTAGCAAAAACTCTATCAGGTCTTTCGAAAATAAGGGCACTTCTGGTTTTAAAGCATTTGTTAAGCCATGTGAAATAATTCCCTTTAAACCCCATGTCTATAAGTTCAAAATAATTAACCATGTTGGAGAACTCGGAGATATGAGAGTTATTGATTCGTCTACCTTCTTGTTTCTCTGAATGGTGGAGTACATCGTTAAAATCTCCACTCAGGAGCCACTTGCCATTGTAGCTGTCTTTAATGCATTTTAGGGAGTTCCAAAGTATTCGCCTTTTACGCCTATAAGTGCTAGCATATATACAGCTAAAGAGAAAAGAGTCATTTAAAGTGCTTACCTTCATAATTGCGTGGATCTCTTGCTCAATGGTGGCCACATCACTTAACTCCAGGATAGAATTATCCCATAGGACTGTAAGGCCTTCAGCATTGCCTTCAATGACTCTATTGAATAGAAAGTCATTGAGAAAGACCAAATGATCTTGCATTTTGGTTTCCAGAAGGGCAACAAGAAATGGTTTATGCCAGTCTACAAGGGATCTAAAGTTCCTCTTAAATTCAGGGTCGTTTTCCCCCTATAATTCCATATTATTAAGTTCATTAATCTGTTTAAACGTGGGGGGTTCACAAGGTGAACCTCCTATGAGGAGTTGTTCAAGAGGATATTATGGTTTTGCATTGTTGGATTCATTACTAATATGTAATTCCCTATCTCCCGATTGAACGACGACGTATGTCGAGGAAGCTTTTCACTAAGTTCTGGGGGCATATAAGGATGAATTTCTTGGCGTACTTTTCATTGAACACCATAACTTTTATATTCTTTAAGATTTATATTTTTGTCCTGGTTTCCCTCATGACCTCTAGAGTTTTTTCTATTTCCCTTGTGGTGGTACTTAATAGCCTCAAAGGTTGAACTAAGTTTGGGTTGGGTAGTACCTGGGATAACGAAGCTAAGTTGTTGGAAAACGTGGTTCGAGGACTTTCCATCAGCTGGCCCGTCAGTCCTAGAGTCAAGTCTGCAAATACGCCCCCCTGGTTCCCTTCGTTCATCTGCAGGTGTTGGTATAGTGGATCTATATCCTGAAAGTTGGGGAAGGTCGGAGCAACCATTGAAGTCGCCACTGGAGAAGGTAGTTGTTGGACATTTAGGGTCAGAGTCTCCCAAGATGGGATGTGGAAGAACGGAAGTGGTGGAATAGAGAAACTCAATGGTGGTTGCATCACCGTGGACATCCACACATGGGCGTTATAAATTTCCATTGCACAGTGCATCCCCTCCGATGCCAAGTACGCTAGAAATTCTGGCGTTTGTATGAGAAGAATCATTTCCATGTCCTCCATGAATGCCCGCATCGTTATGATTTGGCCCTGTAGGAGTTTGGTTTTGTCTGCGCTGCATGTTCCTTCGTTGGAGAGATCTTCGAGGTCTTTTTGGCATCCTTATATAGAGAAGTGGAAGTGTTTGTGGGGTAACTGTTGGAATGAATATTCGTATTTATTGGTAAATCTAAGTTTCCTCAGATATAGGAAGTGAAAGTATTAGGATATTTTGTGGTCCCAATAGTTTTCAAATCTAGCAATTGAGCATGTGCTGAAAATTTTTTATTAGAAGTATCTATGTGGATTAAAGAACTCAGAAAAGGCAAATTTTGGCCTATTACATTTATGGTGGATGTATTTGCCACGTAAGAACAAGTGGGGGTCTCATTGGGGAACGAAGGTTCATTTGTGAGTTGAGGTGACAACTGGTAAACCCCTATTGGAGTATTAGGAGGCGCCAAAATAGTAGAGGTACTATAGGGGTCATTCACTGTTGGGTGTAGGGGTACTTTCGTAATTTGATTTGTGTAGCTAGGGGGAAGTTCTGTGGTAGAACTTATGGAAATTTGATTTTGTTGTTGTAGTGAGCCAGTTTCTTTGAGAAGTTGTGAAAAGTTATTTTTGGAGATGATGGTATCAGCTATGCTAGAATTCTTATGTCTCGATTTGTGACCTGAATTAGTGAAACCATTTAGCGATTGTTTTTTTGATTTATCGACGTATTTAAAGACTGAGTTTTCTAGATACTTACCTATATCGGCATTATAAATGTTGACATTTATAGTCCCACCTGAAGTTTTCTTTAACGGGTTGTTTGTCATAGCATCAATTTTTGGGTGGGGGTGCTGCCAGCCCTGTTTATTTATTTTTTCTTTTTAGCGAATGACACAGTAAGCCACTCATCCTTTTGTGTATCCCCCATAGGTAGGGGTGGGCGTTCAGTTGGTTCGGTCTGATTGTTTAATATCGGTTCGGTTTATTAATTTTTGGATTGACAAAAATGACATCTGTAATCAAACCAAAATAAATTCGATTTGGTTCGATTTTTACAAATTCGGTTTGGTTATTTCAGATTTTTATTTTGGTTTGAAATATTAAAGTAGTTAGCCTCTCTTTTTCATAACTGAGCATTTAAAATTAATGGGATTTTTATAAAAATTATTTTTTACAAACCTCTTTTTCATTCCCAAATATAAATTACTCAACATGGATGAAACGAAATGAAATAATCATAAGCTTAACATAATAAATAACGTCATTAATCATTACATATAATATAACCTTGCATAAATAATCTACAAAACAACACAAAACTCATAAAAATAGTTCATGAAACAACATACTTTCTGCATAAATAGTCCATAAAACAGTCTAAAGTCATCAAAATAGTCCATAAAATATTTAAGTCACTAAAACAATTCATAAACAGCCTGAGGCGAATGCGAATTTGCTGTTAAATGTTAATTGTGAATGTGAATTACTAAATATCATATTATATATATATATATATATATAATAAAATATATACTATTTATTTATTTATAAAATTTTAGTTTTCCGGTTTAATCAATTTTAAAAAAAAAAAAATAAAAATCGAACCGAAAAATCAAAATTTTAAAATTAAAAATCGAATCCGATTCGAAAAACCAAAAAACCGAAATCAAAATTAAATTTTGATTTGGTTTTTTGGCTTAAACCAAAATATGTCCACCCCTACCCATAGGAGATTGGGACATTTGAGTTATTGTGTTTTGTGTGGGGTCGCTGCCAGGTACCATATCTTGGGGTTTAGTAGATACTTTTTTAGTACATAGAGATGGTATGGCCTAGCATACCACATCCCTTACATAGAATATCTGCTCCATCGAAGACAATTTGTTGTTTTAGTTGGCCTATGTGAATATGGGTTTTCACTGGGACTCCAAGGGGAACTTCAATACATATTCTAGCGTATCTACCTCGTAAAGTAGCAGAGGTGCAGATATTAGTCTCGACGAGTTTTTCAAGTTTACTCCCAATCTTAGATAGAACTAAATGGTCGTAGTATTCAGTGGGAAGTTCCAGCAATCTAATCCATATTGCGGAATGGTGCTCCGTCGCTTCAGAGGCTACAAAGTTTGGGTGCCATCTCTTTACGGACAGGAAGAAAAGCGTGGTCTTCATATTATCCTCTTTGAGTAATTTTACCGTATAGTAATGAGATCCTAGATTTATTAGTACAAGGTCTTCAGTTGGCTTCCATAATTGTACTAGGCGCTTCTTTAAATATTCATGACTGACTTTTTTGGTGGCTAATTTTATAATAACGGAGTACAACCATGATCTGTATATGCCTTCTTTGTCCTCTTTGACATTGCAATTTGATCCTCCCCAAGATCTGTGTTTATTTCTGTGTCCATGTTTGTATCCTGAGGGCCTGGGTTATCAATTACTTGGTCAAAATTGGACAAAACAGGCTGCTCGTCAGTCGAAGGCACCGTCTTAGTTAGGGCGGCTTTGTAGTTGATAGGGTTTGTTACCTGATAAACGTCTTCCATCATGTTTTCAAGTGGGTCAAGTGGTACATCGGCCATAACCAGAATGTGGGCGGAGTAGTATAGAGAGAAGTCAGAGAAAATCTTTCTAGAGAGAGAAACTCATTTAGAAGTTTTGGAAAGAAAATTGATATTATAGACTTGAAATTGTATGTAAAAATTTGTCTGAATTTATTTAGAATTGATCTTTCGAACTCGCTCAGATCCTACACTCTCCTTTTGCCCTTATTCTCTAGTGACACAAATTTCTTGTACAGTATTTCATTTGACCCAATCTAAATAGAACAGATTAAATAGGTACAAAGTTTTTAAAAGATAACACACTTGCACTTTATAATAAACTAGTATAATATCCGCGCGGTGCGTGGAAAATTATTAACACATATAAATTATTATATCAAAGTATTAATTGATTTGTTTAAGCCTGTTAAATCATACATTTTAACAATGTCATAAATGTTGCCTTATCTCATTGCAACTATCCAACGAATTTTTTTTTATATAATCAAATCAAAAAGTTATATACAGTAACTATTGTATATATTTTTAATGAAACTCAAATGTCATAATTATATAGTTTGTGCTATAAATAATTTGAATTGAATTTAAATATAGTTTAATAATACTCTATAATAGTTTAATAATATGCTATAATTACTTAACAAAAAAGTATTATAATTAAATATTTATTAAAACTTCTTTATTTCTATTTTTTTTAATTTGACTTATTTGGTAGTTGGTCACAATCATCATTAATAACTTTGATTTAATCAAAAATCGTTATGAAGACCATAAGGTGGTCCTTTTGTAAAATGATATTTATTTAAAAATAGTCTCATCATATGAGATAATTTTTGTTATGGGCGTACAGATCAAGCAGTCAAGTAAAATTGAACCAACGAATCAAATCAAATCAAGAAAAAAATAGATTTATGATTTGGTTTGGTTGGTTTGACGTTAGAAAAAAAAATCGATCATTTTTTATTTGATTTTGTGTTAACTAAAAAGAAAGTCAAATTGAACTCGAATTAGACCGACATAATATATATATATATATAATTTAACTTTTTTATACAAAAAATATTAGTTATAATCTACTTTTTCAATTAATTTTATTAATTTTCAATATTTTGAAAGTAGATGTAGATATATATTCATATTTGAGACTTTAAGTTGTAATATTTGTCCATTAATTGCTAATTAAATGATCCAAATTTCAAGATAAACTTAAAACCTAAACTTTTCACTCTTTATCGTACTTTTCAATTTCAAGAAAATTTTTTGCTCCTCATTTTTTCATAATTGTGATTTTTCATTAGAACATGAGTGAAAACATATTTAATCTAGTCTTCAATCACAATATAATTGTAAAAACTAAAGATTATAAAAAATTTTAAAAATAAATCGAAAGAACCGACTAAAATCTAAACCAAAAAAATCAATTTTACGTTGGTTTGATTTGATTTATAATTTAATAAACCGACATGATTGATTTTTTTTTAATAAAAACCAAAACAGTCTGACCTATGTACACCCCTAATTTTTGTTATGACTTTTGATAAGAGAAAATGGTCTGTTACCTCCCCAACCTTTACCTCGAATCCCAACTACACACTCAACCTTTAAAGGTGACCTATTGCCTCCCTGAACTATTTTAAAGTGAAATTATTATTTCCCTGAACTATTTTAAAGTGGAATTATTAAAGCCCCCCAAACTGACAACCAATCATTGCAAATATGGTGTGATGCACGGCCGCCACGTCATGCCAGGTCATTGTCACGTCATTTTTTTATTTTTTTTACTCTAAAAAAATAATAATTTAACATTATTATTTCCCAATTATTATTTTTCTTTCTTCTTCTTCTTCAATTCTTCTTCTTTGTTTCTTCTTCTTCAATTCTTCTTCTTCTTCTTCTTCTTTAATGGCACCCAAGAACCCATCAATGACTATTATTATTTTTCTTTCTTCTTCTTCATTTCTTCTTTTTCAGTTCTTCTTCTTCTTCAATTCTTCTTCTTCTTCTTCTTCTTCTTCTTCTTCAATGGCATCCAAGAATCCATCAATGGCATTTCTTCATCAATAGCATCCAAGAACTCATCAATGGCATTCAAGATTAATTTATCATCTCCTCATTCAAGAATTCAAGTTCTTAAATTTTTTCAAGTTAATTCGGGTTCAATGGCATTTCTTCTTCAATAGCATCCAAGAACTAATCAATGGCATTCAAGAATAATTTATCATCTTCCTCATCTCCTCATTCAAGAATTAAAGTTCTTAATTTTTTTTCAAGTTTTTTGAATCGAAGTTTTTAGTTCAAGTGAGAACTCATTAATGGCATTTATTTCTTCTTCTTCTTCTTCTTCTTCTTCAATGGCATCCAAGAACTCGAATTATGTGAGAATGTTGAATCAAAAAAGTCGAATGTCATTGATTACGTGAAGCTGAATCGAATGTTGAATCAACGTGTTAAATCAAAATATTGAATTGAATTACGTGAAATTCATCAAAAAAAAAGTCGACAAAATTTTGAATTTTCCGGCGCCGTCACTGTTCATCGGCATTTCACCATTGAAGCTGCACCATTGAAGGCATTAAAGAAGAAGAAGAAGAAGAAGAAGAAGAAGAATAGAAGAAGAAGCCAACATTTATTAAGAAAAAATAATAATTATTAAAAATAATGACGAGGCAATAAAAAAATAATGATTTTAAAGCGAAAAAAAGTCAACTGATGCGTCTATGGGCGCGTGTAGTCACGTCGAGTGACATGTAAGCAACTGGGGTAATAAATTCGGTAAAAATAAGTTCAGGGAGGTAATAGGTCACATTAAAAGGTTAAGTGTGTAGTTAAAATTTCGACTAAAGGTTAGGGGGTAACAGACCAATTTCTCCTTTTGATAATGACAGAAGAATAATGAGATAGTAAATTATCTTCATTTGGATTTAAAATATACTTAAACGAAATTCACCATAATATTGAGATGATAATTTTTGTTCAACATATTTTTAGATAAAATCGTTGCTTTGATAAGTTTTATAATAATCAATATTGTCCATTACCCATACTATCTTTTAGGTTATATGCATATATTGCAGTAGATTATTACATCATATATTCATTTTATTAATTGTACATGACAAATTCTTTTTAAGCCTTAGTTTATCCTTCTACTCCCTTTAGTATTTTTTTTTTAGAAATTAAAATAATAGTTCCTTTATAAATGCATAGATTTAGAACTTAAACAGTTTGACTTTTTAAAAAATTTAACTTGAATATCAATTTATATAAGTATTAAAAATCAAAATAGACATATTTTATTTTGACAATCTCATTATAATTAGCTTTCAGACGTTATTTACTTTTATTATCCAAACAAAAGTTTATGTAAGGTAAAATGACCTTCTGGACGGACCCTTGTACTATATTGGTTTTGTAAGTTGAATACTTCCACTTATATTTTTGTCATCTGGACCCCTGAACCCACTAAAAAACAACATTTTAAAACCTTTTGGTGTGAGTGTAACACACTCTCCCCACGTCAGATGCCACGTCATTTAAAAAAAAGTATTACATTAAATTTCAAGTCATTTTTAAAATGCTAAATAACAAATTAAATATTAAAATTAATTTAATTAAATAAGAAAAATTTATAATTGTAGAAAAATTTGAATAATCATATTTTTATTTTTGCTAACAAATTAAACATCAAATTCATTCCAAATAATTAAAATTCTTCTGTAACTAATTTAAATTTTTAATTATAAATTCATATATACAAACATAATAAATTTTTGATTTTTAAATTTGAATATCTTTTAAAAAATCACAAAAAGTTTAATTCTTTTCAAGCGAAATTCACTAATTTTTTTCAATATTCACTATCACTCACTTTCAATTTAAATTTAAATTTTAATCCAACAAAAAAAAAA